>NW_024063434.1:0-337070 GCF_006381635.1 Hibiscus syriacus
TATTCTTCTTTGACAAGTAAATATACTTGTAAACTCAATAAAAACTCATATTTCATCATATCATTCAAAACCCATTTCTTAATCTCAAAAATCATTCATCTTTAGTTTTAATCCTCTTTAAACCTTCCTTAAGCTTCCCATCACTTAGGTTTCAAAACTAGCCCGTAAACTAAAGTAAACCAACTTAAAGAAAACCAACTTTGGCTAGGAGGAAAGCAGGAACACGGGAAGAAAGAGAAGAGATGATGACTTGGCTTCTTTCAAACTTTCCTTTTTCCTCACCTTAAATACCCTAATTAAATAAATTTAAATCCATTTTCCCTAAAGGACCAAATGCCCTTCCATTCTTCCATTCTACTAATTGGTCTTAAACACAATTTGCTAATCATTCTTAAACTTTACCATTTATTCAATTTAATCCTCCATATTTTAAATTCTTTCATGATGGTCATCGACTCGATATTTTGGGTATTACATAGCCGATCTATTATTTCTTGATATCTAGAGTAGACTTTAATTAACGAATAATTTGTGATATCTCATACAACTTATTCAAGCATGGACATGCATTTCTAGTCTCACTCAATGAGGTGACCTATGATATATTTCCTATTATGTAAGGAGAACAAATCCTATCTTAATCATACACACCCACTACATATATCGAGATATATTCAATAATAGTCTTTATAGAGCAACCAGTTACAGAGCATGTTTAATTGAATCAAAACATACAACAATATATGTTGGGATAACATTTAACTCAAGTCTGAGAATCATACATATAGTCATCACCATGAGCAATGTTATGACTGTCACATAATAATCCAAGACATATGCTCATGGTGGGTTAATCCAATACATTGTTCTCTAGCAATATAATCATGTATCAATTCTGACATCTTTATGTCAATGACAACTCGTTGTCATCGATCAATAACATTTTAGTCTTAAGCGTATTATTATAGTCCATGCCCATAATAATACTTGACTAAGAATCTTTTAATAATAAAAATTATGTTATTATATGGACTTTATTATCTTCCAGTTTATGTTAAACACATATATACTGAAAATAATAGTGGTGATGCCTTTATTCAATAAAATCAATAAATAAAATGTATCATTACAATCATCATATGATTGGTCTTAGGGCATACTCTAACAATCCTTGTTGCGGCAATTATTTTCGCAGCTCGCTCCAACACTTTGCCTAGGGCATCATCATCAAAGCTCATCAATTCAGGTACTTTCTTTTTTGTAATGCCCTCTTTTGTCTTGATAAATTCCTCAATGTGTTCCTCGGGGACTTTTTCCCTACTCTAGAATGTAATTAAATTTGGGAAAATTAAACTACCTGTAGCCCTATTGGAACATTCGTGGATTTGCTCGAAGATAATCTTATTGATGATGATTTGTCACCCATATATGATAGAGTGAATGAGAACCAATCACCTCAACAACATGAATTGTGGGATGTGGGCATCAACTTACCCTTGAGAAAATGGTTCCAAAGTTTGGTGATAGGTTTGAGGGCATGAGGATCGACTCGCTTGCAGTTCAGAGTATTTCCTTCAAATTTGGTCCAACCAAAACACATGTCTTCTAGCACCCCATCATATCAGATTTTCCCCGATGACAAATTTTTGTGAAGGTCCTCAACTTTCTCGAGCTTGAAATAACCAGTTAATGGCTGAGGGGGAAACCAGAATGAGTGTGATTCGATGTGCATTGCGTACTAGGGACTGGTCTCCTAGGTCTATGTAGAACTCTTTGACCATTGCTAGTGCCACGACCTTTGGGTGTCTAACAAACTTCTCATATGTGTTTATTAATATATCCATCACCTCAGGTCCGAATAACTCCTCATTCTATTCGGGAATCATAAATCCTCCAAGTAAACTTGTCATCTCTACAACACTTGAATCTATTCTTGGCCTCTTTATTTTGAAAATACTGGAAATTCTTAGCCTCGACAGATGAAGCTGATGCATCGGGTTTGGGTCTTGAGTGAACCATGTTGTTGCGGCAGTAGGAGTTGAACATAAAATGAAGGAAGTTTGAAACTTTGGAACAATGGCTATGGTTTTTTGGGGGAAATGGGAAGGAAAATGAAAATTAAAGAAGATGAGGAAACGACAAAGAGAGAAACTAAAACCGGATAGTTTTTGAGAAAAAAATGGGTAAGTGGGGGTTTTGAGGGTTAAATGAAAATAAAAAGTGGGGTGGGTATAAGAGGGGATTTGATAAATTAAATAAAAGATCTTTTCTCGCCAAACTTGTCGTTCAAACCCAATAGTTTAGGGTTTTTCCTTTTTCAATGCATGAGACCTCTCCCTAGGCTACCACATGTCAAGAGAAAACTAAAGGAAAATTTAAAGAATAAACTAAAGATAATAATTGCAATAAAACACGTGCAAATTAAAGGGAGTTAATTTTTATTTTGTACATAAAGAAAAAATATTTTACCGAGTTCAAAATTTTAAAAACATAGGAGCAAACTCTCAGGAATCATGTAGCTATAACGCCAACTTGTCCCGCAGGATATGTGCTCTGTTTTAGGCATTCAGCCTTTGGCCATTTACTTTAAATGTTGTTCCATCATCTAAATTCTTGATTTATATTGCGCCATGGCTTTGTACTAGGAAGGGCCCTGACCAACTTGACTTCAGCTTGCCCGAGAACAACTTTAGTCTAGAGTTGTAGGAAGCATTTGTTGTCCAGGAAAAAATTACCATGGAAAAACTTTTCTGTCATGCCACATATTTGTTTTTTCCTTGTAGAGACATGCATTCTCATAAGCCTGATCTTTAAACTCCTCCATCTCGTTTAGTTCCAGCCCAAAAAGTTGGGCATCCAGTTCCACGGGTAAGTGACATGCTTTTCCGTACACCAGCTTGAATGGATACATCCCTAGTGGCATCCTGAAAGTTGTGCGCTAAGCCCACCGTGCCTTACCTAGCTTCAGCGACCAATTTTTTCTCCTTGTGTTGACAACCTTCTCAAGTATTTACTTGATGGAGACTTCAGCCTGGCCATTGGTCTGGGGTGGTATACTGTGGTAATTTTGTGGCGCACCCCATATATTTATAATGCCTTGGTAAATAAGTTTTGTTGTCAAAGTGGGTGCCCTCGTCACTGATAATTTCTCTTGGTGCTCTGAAACACGTGAATATATTTTTGTGCAAGAATTTTAGTATGGTCTTGGAGTCATTTCTAGGTGTTGCCATGGCCTCGAACCATTTGGACACGTAGTCCACATCCAAAAGTATGTACATATCACCAAAGGATGATGGGAATGGTCCCATAAAATCAATCCCCTATACGTCGAAGAGTTCAACTTCCAAAATATTTTGCCATGGCATCTCATTTCTCTTTGATATATTCCCATTACGTTGGCAATGATGACATGCCTTATAGAAGTCATGCACATCTTTGAACAAGGTGGTCTAACAAGAACCAGATTGCAGGACCTTTTACAGCAGTGCTCGTCCCACCAAAGTTCCCTCAACACGAGGATGTATGGCAATGAAATATGATCTCCTTGTGTTCTTCTTCAGGGATCCACCTGGATTATTGATTGGCATATTGCTTGAATAAGAACGGTTTGTCCCAGTAGTAATGGTGCACATCAAGTCTGAAATTTTTTCTTCCTTAACAAGATAAATCTGGAGGCATAATCCATTAACATGAAAATTAACTATGTAAGCATACCATGGTACTGCCGTGAAAATAATATTTTATCGTCTGGAACTTCTCATGAAATTGTTTCATTTTGTGGAAAATATTTTTTTTCTCTAACTTATACAAGTGATTTGCTACTTGGTCCTTGGTACCCTTCCTATCCTTCACCTTTAATCAATTCTTGCAACAATAGTATCCATCTAACAAGCCTAGGCATGACATCATTTCATTCACTAAGTATTTAATGGTTGAGTGATTGATGTGCACAATGACCTTATTGCCTATAAGGTATGCCCTAAACTTCTCAAAAGTGAATACAACGACACGTAATTCTTTTTCAGTGGTGGTATAGTTAAATTGCGCATCATTTAGGGTATGACTAGCATAATAAATGACATGAAATATTTTACCTTTTATTTTCCCTAGCATTGCTCCTACTGCATAGTCACTGGCTTCGTAATTCAGCTCCAAAGGGGCATCCTAGTCAGGTGGGATAAAAATTGGTGCCTTGAAAATATTTTCTTTCAGCTCCTTGAATGCGCTGAAGCAGTCATCATTGGACATGAAAGGCTGATTTTGCTGTATGAAAAGAAAAAGAGGCTTAAAAATCTATGAAAAATCTTTGATGAAACGCATATAGAATATCGCATGTCCCAGGAAACTCCTTATGCCCTTCACAATGGTAGGTGGAGGAAACTTCTCAATCACTTTCACCTTGGCCATGTCAACCTCGATACCGCAGCGAGAATTTTTTTGGCCCAACAAAATTCCCTCTATTACCATAAAGTGACACTTTTCCCAATTAAGAACAAGGTTGGCCTTCTCACATTGCTTCAACACTTTAGAGAAATTATCGTGGTATCTATCAAAGTCATCACCCGATACGGGAAAATCATCCATGAAAATTTCCAAGAAGTCCTCCAGCATGTCTAAATTATTGCTATCATACACCTCTGGAAAGTTGCAGGGGCATTAGATATCTGAATGACATCCTTCTAAAGGCATTGGTACCACATGGACAGGTGAAAGTGAAATTCTCCTGATCTTCTGGTGCTATGGAAATCTGATTATACCATAATATCCATCAAGGAAACAATAAAATACCTTGCCCACCAAATGATCAAGTATTTGATCGATAAATGGGAGGGGAAATGGTTCTTCTTCGTTTCCTTGTTGTGCTTTCGATAGTCCATGTAAATACTTCAACCAGTGACGGTCCTCATTGTTAAGAGTTCATTATCATTATTTTTCACCACGGTCACATAACCTTTCTTCGGCAAGCATTGAATGGGCTAACCCAAAAGCTTTCAGATATGGGATAGACCATCCCCGACATCTAGCCATTTGATGATTCCTTTTGTCACCACTTTCTTCATTATCAGGTTAAGTCTTCTTTGGGGTTCCACAGACTAGCCATTTCAATCATCTAATTGGATTTTGTGTATGCATATGGTAGGGCTGATTCCCTTCAAGTCTGTTATATCCCACTTAAGAGGTTTTTTATGATGTGACAAAACATTCAACAAACTACACTCTCTCTTGGGGATTAGACTAGCATATATAATAACCGAAAAAGTATCATCACTACCTAGATAAGCATATTTTAAATGTAGTGGCAAGGGTTTAAGTTTCAAGGTAAGTGCATGTTGCAACGAAGATTTTGGAGGAATGAATTCATCAAAGTCAAGGGGATCAAATCTCATACATGGTCTAGCTTAAAGTAATCTAGACTGTTCCACCTCTGATGAATATTCCTCAATCTCTGAACTTGCTTCATCTTCAATAAGTATATATTTTGCGCCAGTCAGAAAAAATTTATCTTGGTAAAAATTATCATGGTCCTCAAGATGTAAAATATCGCCATGGCCAAAGTTGTCATATTCTTAAGATGAAAGTATTACCTTGGTAAAAATTGTCATACTATACCAAATGTAAAACTTTCCGTGGAAAAAATGTCTGCTTCAGCTTCCTTCAATGTATTTCATTCTTCAAAATCATCAATATATTTTAGGGTGTTGAAGACATTGATTATGACACTCTGACCGGCCACCCTCATCATGAACTCTCCCTTCTCGCAATCTATTAAGATGCGCCCTGTAGCTAAGAAAGGATGCCCCAAAATAATAAGTGGATTGTCATATGCCTCACAGTCTAGAATGAGGAAGTCTACTGGAAGGGCAAACTTATCCACTTTCACGATGACATCTTCAATCCTGCCCTCCAGACGAACATGTGATCGGTCAGCCAGTTGTAAGATCACGTTGGATGGTCGAGCATTACCCATTCCAAGCTTCAAAAATATGAACTTGGGCATCACATTCACACTTGATCAAGTCAGATAGCCCTCTCTCAACATAGTTTTCATCGATGGAACAAGGTATAACAAAGCTGTCAGGATTTTTTAACTTTGGTGGAAGTTTACTCAGTGTAGAATAACATTCTTTTGTCGTGGCTACATTTTCCAGTCTTTTCACCTTTCTATTTTTTGTGACTATTTCTTTCAAAAATTTAGCATAAGTATGCATCTAATCAATGGCCTCGAGTAGTGGGACGTTGATATACAATTTATCAAGGACATCAACGAACTTTTTGAATTACATCGCATCGTTGTGCTTTTTCAACTGTTGAGGGAAGAGTGGTGGGGGTCTAACTTTAGCTGCTTCAGGTGGAGGTAAAAAATTTTACCGTGGAATTAAATTTTCCTCTATTAGTAGGATGATTGGTTGAATCCTCATCCTTATCCTTCTTCATAGGCAATTCTTCTTGTTCAACAAGTTCAGCTTGACCTTTAAATTCTTCTTGTACAACACTGTGGCGAGAAATTTCTTATTTTTCTCCCCAAACTTGTCTTCTTGATTAATCTGTGTACCAATCCTCAATGTAAGTGCACTACATTTCTCCTTTCCGTGAGGCTTAGTGACCTCAATATCACTAGGGAGGCTTCCTTATGGGCGAGCATATAATGTTGTTGCAATTTGGCCCACTTGATTCTCAAATGCTCTCAAAGATGTGCTATGACTTTGCAATAAGACTGCTTGACTTTGCAAAAGTGTTCCTTGACTTTTAATTGTTGATGAATGTTCACGCATCAAGGCCTTTGTTGAAGCCATGAAATATTTTGTTGAAGCCATAAATTCTTACAGATAATCTTCAAGGGAGTTAGCATTTGAAGAAGATGCTGATTCTTTTGTTAATATTTTCCACGATATCTGTTGATGCTGAAAATTTGAAGGTTCAAAAATATTTGCTGGTGGCCTATTTAAGTTGCCAACATGGTTGTTGTGAGCCGCTTGATTACCCCAATAAAAGTTAGGATGCTGACACCATCTAGAATTGTAGGTGTTAGAATAGGGATATTTGTTGCTTCTATTGAAATTACCCATAAAATTGATAGACTTGTGATTCTCTGGGCATTCACTCTCATGGTAGTTATAGAGAAAAAAAAATACATGGTGAGCTAGTTGCTTTGACTTCCTTTACCTCATTGGAACGCTGTAGATTTTTCAACATATTTGTTATGGAAAAATGTTGGGAAGACATAGAATCCTTGGCGTCAAGTTCAAATGCCATAGATACATTCCTTCTAGTTCCAAGCCTTGTAGATGGGAATTGCTAATCGTTGTTGGCTATCCTATCAAGGATATTAAGAGCTTCCTCGGGTGACTTATCAAACAAGGATTGGAGGAATTCTTTAAAGATTGCTACAACTAGGAATATGTGTCACTAACTAATTCTAAACGCCTAAATCAAATGATATAAACAAATAAGGAAATACCTCTGGCAGATGGTATGACTAAATGGAAAAAGTTTGTTAAGATAAGAATTGTGTGAAGTGAAATGAGCATATAATTTTTATCGTGGCAAGAAAAATATGCAAGAGTAAACAAATAAAAATTGCTAAAGCAAAAATTAATTGCAAGAGTAAGTAATTAAAAGTTGATAAGGCTAAAAATGTTCGAGTTCTGAATATAGACTCATAACCTCACACAATCAGACTTCTAACGGAGCACTTGGGTTGGATTTTCTATGACGATAAATTATTCTATGCTTAGGATGATCTAAGTACACTATGTCTATGCTGCCCGACATGATTTACTATAAGTGTTCCTAGGCTATCTCTAGTAAGGAAAATGATACAACTATTGCCACAACAATACCTCTGAGCGTAAAAAGTGACACTAGCCTATCGATTGAGTACTATCTTTTTATTTGCTTGAAACCCTATCCTTATCTCTAAGGAAGATTAAAACCTCACCATCCCATATTAGTTCTATTGTTCATATAAATCTAACCTAACTCTCTCGATATTGGGTATCAACTCCTATAATAATGGTTATCTCTCAACAGTTATTACAAAGACTAGGAATATATACCAAGGCACCAGTTAATCTCTCAAAAGCTCTTACAATACTATGACATAATATTAAAATAGTGAACAAAACAACAATAAACATAAATTTACTTAATCATCCATTGAACATAAAATAAAGTATCATCCAAATATCTCCAACACCAATAAAGTAGTTCATTGTACGACTAAAATCATCCTAAAATATTCGTTAAGTACAAGCCCTTAAAGATAAGAATTGAACAACAAGGAGAATAAAACTCCAAAAAACAGAGATGTTACCCGTGACATCAGACTATCACCACGACTGCTCCAGTGTGCTAGCCTCTCTTGAGGGCCTAGTTGTTACTACGATGAAGCCCGACTATGGAGGACACTAAGCAAAGGATGAGAGGGGAACGATGGAGAATTTGGTGTTTTAGCTTTATTTTCCAAATATTTTTAGGGTAGGTGAGAGTGTGATCCTCAAAATAGTGGGCATAATGTTTTATTTATAGTGGGAAATTTCTAGGGTTTAGTGCCCTTGAAATTTCCCCATCTACCATTGAATTCATGCCCATTTCGTGACTGATATGACAATTGGCAGTGGTCCCAAATCCTTGGCAGGAGTAGAGGTTCACGTGAGGTGCATTAGACTGCTGATCACTCGATGTCATCAATTTTGTCTCGTACTACATCAGATTTACAAGATAAAACTTGTTGTGGTGAAAAATTCCTCACGGTTATGATCTTCAGTTCCTTTGGCCCTTGCAAAAATATTGTCTCAGAAAATAATTTCCTCCTCGGTCATTTCCTATCACCCATATCATCACAACCAACACACAACACTTCTCATCAACAATATCAATTTTATAAAGAAAAGCTACCCGAGCAAAACCTTTCCGCCACATGCATAAAATATCCTAAATGAAACTAAATGCAATTAAAATGAGATGACAATGGCTTTTAGAAAAATAATAACTTAAGTAAAAGACCTAAAATATAGTATTTTTATGGAGTTATCAATGGTCAATGAAATATCTTTCCGATAGAATTTAACGTTGCTGAAGGAGAGACAGTAGAGGCTTGGGATTTCTTTTTGACCAACCTACGTAAGTATGTTGGTCAAAAAGATGGAGTTTACTTGATATCCGATCGAGGAACATGGCTTTTGGAGACAATTAAATGACCAGGAAGTCGATAGACACATCCACATGTATATTCTTCATATTGCATTCACCATATTGGTATTAAATGTATCGAGAAGTTTCATAACGGTCACATTCGTAGCGAGATAGTCAGTATGGGTAAGTTTATTTTCAACATTTGTATCCATTTATGTGTGCTTTTTTTAAATTGAAGTTAACACAATATATATTATGAAAAATTATATGAACTACGCTAACCAAATATTGATAAGAGGTTGAAGAATTTGAATTGTGCTTATGATGAGCGTGTTTGGAAGTTGGCTTTGAAAATCCAGTGAGAAAAATGGTCGCAAGCATATGACAGTGGTCAACGATGTGGACTCATGATAACAAACCTTGCTTAGGCCATTAATTCAGTACTAATAGGTACACGACATCTCCCAATAGCGAGTATGGTGAAAGATACATACTTTAGGTTGGCTAAATTTTGGTCTGATAAAGGGAAGGAGATTGAGTGTCTGATCAATAGAGGTCAAATTTAGGCTCTTACAGTGGTAAAAGCAATGCAAGTGAATAAGAGATTGACAACATCAATGTTTGTTCATGACTTCGATTGAATTTGACATGCTTTTCCTATCATTGCATGTATACGTCGTAATGAAGGATGAGAGCGAGAAACATTTAGATTTGATTTACGACAATGATGGTGTGATTATGGTCGCTTTCAGATATGAATATATTCGTGTGCTCATGTAGTCACCGCATATATGCAAATTGGAACAAACACATACACCTATGTTGATGAGTACTTCCACATGCAAAGGATATTAAATGTCTACAACTATTAGTTCAGACAGATCCCAAATGAATCATTTTGCAAGAAATAAGATCACGATGAATGGTTTCCAAATCCAATGCTTCGTAGAAGTCCAAAGGGTCAACCTGAGTCTACTCGTATCCATACCAGTATGGATATCTATATTAGAGAGAAAGGTCAACCAAAGATATACAAATTATATCGAGGTAAAAGTCACTCGAAAAAATTGTCTGAACCTACCACAATACAGGGCGTATTAATAATTTGAATGAATTTTTGTGATTAATTTTATTTCTATTTGAATGAATATTTTCAATTTAAACATATAAATCATCTTTTGAAAAAAATTATTTAATAATAATTTTTCATATAGCAATCCAGGAAGCGATTAAGGAAACATTTATAATTCTTACCGATAACGGGGTGTTGTTGAATAATAATATCAAGGGGCAAATCGATTTCATTATGGTCGTTGTAGTTGTTTAGGAGTCTGATCATCATAGGCAACCTGCTAATTCACTAAGGGCTTTTCTCCGGTGTTGTAAGTATATGCCAACCACTCTGCTCTCCCATTTCTAGTGGATGGTAAATAGTCATATTTGACATCATAGATTTCATGTGATCAAAATTAGGTGTGTAGGTGATAACATTCGAATTTTCAAATGCTTGATGAATTGATGACTCGTCGCTTACCATTGTACAACCCTTTTCCGTATGACTGAGCTCTACCTTTGATCCATATTGATCATGTTTGATGGAGTGGCACTGTTATCACTTCATGTGGCATTATTTCCACTTCATGTTGACTTGAAATCCCACTCGGTTAAGATTTTTTGATTTTTACTAAAAGTTTTCTTATATTCTTTAAATATCTTCTTTTCTATGGTTGTTGTCAAGTAAGACTTTCCATTATCTCAATAACAGATATGGTAAGCTGAATTTTTCAAATTGAAGGCATCATCTTGAATAGGAGTGAGAGTCGGCATCAATGTTGCTATGTTGTTCCAAAGATTGATGTAATAGGCATGCTTCGTAATCCAATCAATTATGGGCCTACCCTATGAATCTAATGCGTGTAGATCATCATGATTTTTTTTGGAATTCAAAAAATAGGCTGGTGGAAGCCAAACTGCCTCAACACTCTATATGCCCAATAGTACTCAACAAAAGCAAAATGGATCAGCGGTGTAATAGCACATCAATATTCACAATCCTCCCAAATATGTTGCACATGTGACGACACAGATGATATTATTTCTCCATTGTCGTATGGATTCCAAATAAATTATAAAAAAAAATTATATAATTATAATTAAATAAATAATTAATTAATTATATACCTCATTTTTTCTTTTAATGTCGATCTTCATTCTAAACTCTTTTACATTATTATGTGCCAACCCCATTTCTTCTATTTTATACCTCCATATGTATACCAAATAAAATAATATTAGATAATTGTTTCCATATTCAAGAAAATAATATTAAATTCAAAATAATATTTTAAATCAAAATTTTACCCTTCGACGAGAGGAAAATCAATATCAGTTTGACTAATCGGTGTTAAAAATGGAAGTTTGTGCTATACCCACGACTATAGTAGCGTCAAACATCCACTGATTTCTGTTGTAACTTTATTATTTTTGATTAATGATGCCTTGCACATCTCCGTATACAAGAACACCAATGTTGTTGATCCCCAACTATATTTATCAATATCCCAAAATAACTCCAAAAATGGGAGTTATTGTACATGAACTAGATTACCAGATTTATTCAGCATCAAAATTCCCCCAAACAATTACAACATATATGCTTGAGTTGCATACATAACTTCTTCATCGGTACTATAATGATTGACTTTAAATTCGTTATCCAACCATGATTGCCTCAAACGTGACCTTTTTAAAATTGATGGTGGTGGCGTCTTTCTGAGGTCCTTCTCACTAATACAGTCTAGTCCTTTTCATTTTTCCTCACCACTACCATCCCATTTATCGGAAGCCCAAGTTATAAGGCCACATCCTCAAGAGTGATCATGCATTCTACACACGGTAGATGAAATGTTCGAGTTTCAGGTCTCCACCATTCAATCAACACACTTATCAAACCAAGAACCAGCTTGAAGTCTCGAAAAAACGTGACATTGTAAAATCTAGCCACTTTCAAATTATGGATAATAAGATCATGTGGCTTATCAAAAATATTGATTTGATTATGAAGGTGTTGCTACTCATCTTCCTGTAATTTTTTAATCCATTAAATTAATCATAAAAAATAATTTTCGTATTTAATAAGTCATTCTAAAAAAAATATTATTAAATACTAATATCGGATCTCCCAAATAAGAAGAAATATGTTCTAGTTCAGAAGATTATTTTGTGTTGCCACACTTCAACAAATTTAATTACCCTAAGTTAATTTGAATAAAAAATATAAATTAATACATAGCAATAAAAGAAATTTAAAAAAGTTGAATACTTACAACCAATAAATATTTTGAATGAATATATCGATCACAACCAAACGATAATTGTTGAAAACATTTTGATATTTCGATATAACAAATTAAGTTAAATGAATTTTAAGATTTTCCAAAAGATTTTATAAGTATATTCGATATAATTATTCGAATATCAAAATATTACTCCAAATCTTTCAAATGTCATTTTTAATCCTTACTCAAGTGTAAAATTAAGTTTTAATCTTAAAATAATTTCAAAACAATTTTACAAAATATTTCGAACCATTTCAAAGCCAAAAATTCCATATTGCTCAGAGGGAACCGATTCCCCCTGAATGGTTTGGCTCCGAGAAAAACAGAATGCTCGGAGGGAACCGATTCCACCCCAAGGGGGTACCGATTCCCCCCTGTTCAATGGTCAAAATATTTGAATTTTACACTTAGGGAACCGATTCCCCATGAGGGGTACCGATTCCCCCCACGCTCCAAGCTGTTTTATTAATTGATTTCACACTAAAACGGCTCTATTGACTCCACTAATCATCCCCAACGTTCAGAATCATTTTAAGGGGTATTTAAACAAGCTTAGAATCCATTGATCAACAACAAGAAACAACAATCAACAAGAATCAAGAGAGAATCAAAAGAGAAAGCATCAAACCTCAAGTTTGAGTATTTTCAAGCCTATTTCATTCAATATTCATTTTTGCTTTCAAGAA
Organism: Hibiscus syriacus; assembly: GCF_006381635.1. Classification (NCBI taxonomy): domain Eukaryota; kingdom Viridiplantae; phylum Streptophyta; class Magnoliopsida; order Malvales; family Malvaceae; genus Hibiscus; species Hibiscus syriacus. The sequence continues at coordinate 13,160 of NW_024063434.1, forward strand.
CACTTATTGTACTCAATTGTATTATTCTTGAGTGTTATTTCTTGTTCTAGAATTGTGCAAACATCTTGCCTTATGAGGATTTTCTTGCAAGTTTGCAAAATTTGTATTATTTTCTTTGTGAGAGAGTGTTCTCAAGAATTTGGGGTATAATTCTTGAGGGATTTGCAAGGTTACTCTTTGTCCTCAAAAGAAAGACAAATTAGTGAATTTGTGGAAAATCCTTAGTGTGGATAGCTAAGGTAGTGGACGTAGTCTTTGGTTGAGAAAGTTGAACCACTCTAAATCGCTATGCAAATCTTTTCAATTTTCTGCAAAGCTTCCACCGAAATTTGTATTTGCCAATTCACCCCCTCTTGGCCAACTCCATCGATTGATTAACTCAACAATTGGTATCAGAGTCTCACTCATTTTAAGGTTTAACCACCTCTTGAGTCAATTCGGGAAGAGTTACATCAATTTTTAAGTCATCAATGACCGGCGCTTCAAACTACGACTTCGATCTCGATTCGATGCCCGTCAATAAGTATCATTTATTCAGTGGAGCTAACTATGCCTATTAGAAGAATAGGATGATGTATTTCATTCAAGCAAGTGACATGGGAGCATGGAACGTTGTAGAAGACGGATATATCAAGCCTCTCACTCATCCAAGATTGTGGAGTGAAGGAGAGATAAGAATGTTCCATCTCAACTCCAAAGCCATCCATATCATATTTTGTGCTCTTAGACCAGATGAATATGGAAGTGTTTCATCTTGTACAACTTCCAAAGAAATATGGGATAAACTACAAGTCACTCATGAAGGCACCGACGAGGTAAAAGAATCTAAAATTAGTCTTCTAACACATAACTATGAAAATTTTAGGATGAAACCAAATTAAGATATTAAAGCTATGACAGATAGATTTTCAACGATTGTCAATGGTCTCAAATTATATGGAGAGATCATTCCAAATGAAAAGCTTGTGAGGAAGTTAGTTTACTCACTTCCAAAATCGTAGCAATCCAAGAAGACTGTAATCATCGAGGCTAAGAACCTTAAGTCCTTAACTCTTGAAGAGCTAATCAGTTCCCTCCTCACTCATAAAATAGTGCTTGAAGCTGAGGTGGACCTCGATAAGATTGACGAGACACCAAATGAGAAAGAGAAGAAGAAAAATATTAGAGTTGCTCTCAAATCCACAAAAGATGAGAGTGATTCGGATGAAGATGGCAAGGAAATGGCATTGTTTGCTAAACGGTTTAGAAAAATAATGAGACCTTACCGAGGAAGAAAATTCAAACAAAATGAAGGCCTCAAAAATGAACCAAAAGAGAATGACCCTATCATTTGCTATGAATGAAAAAAGCCGGGGCATGTCAAATATGATTGCCCATAATTGAAGAGAAAGGGTCATTCAAAGAATAAGCGCAAGGCTCATGTGGCTACATGGAGCGATGAAGAAGGTTCTGATGAAGAGGAACAAGAAGTAGCAAACTTGTGCTTGATGGCATTCGTGGAATATTCTAAGGTAACCTCTAACTCATTAGAGGATTTATCTTATGATAAGTTATTAGAGGAATATAATGGGTTGGTTTCGGATTATGAGAAATTGTTTTTAAAATATAAATATGATGTTTCAAAATTAAAAAATGAAAATAAGCTCATATCCAAAACCAACAATGATTTTGAAAGTAAAAGTAGTGATTTGCAAATCAAACTAGAAGAGTTTGAAAATAAAAATTTAGATTTGCAAAATTTACTTTCAAAGGTCAATGATGATTATCAAAAGAAAATTGATGATCTTAAAGCTTCTTTTGATAAAGTTGGAACAAAACGTTTTGAAAATTCAAAATCTAACTTTGTTAGAAAAAGTTTTAAAAACTAAAATCATAGAGGTCCCCGAAGAACCTCTAATGGAAAAACCGTTAGAAGTATATGGGTTCCTAAAGGACTCATTACTACTAAAGATAAAGATATCCTACACAAATGGATACCTAATGGGACTAGGATTTTGGAAACTAGTGAATATGTACCCAAAAGAATTTGGGTACCAAAAATTAGAAATTAATCTATGTTTGTAGGAAAAGGAGCATTGCTACAAGGGACGGGAAACAAATTCAAATCATGGTACTTGATAGTGGATGTTCAAGACACATGACCGGACAAAAGCCGGTTCATAGAGCTTAACGCCAAAAATGGAGGAGAAGTGACTTTTGGTGATAATTCTAAAGGTTACATCGAAGGTATAGGTACAATATGTAATACCTCTTCCATACAAATTAGAAATGTTTTATATGTGAATGGATTAAAGCATAATCTTTTGAGCATTAGTTAATTTTGTGATAAAGGATTCAATGTCATATTTGAAACTAATGGTTGTAAAGTTATTGACATTGCATCTAATCGGATTATGCTTGTTGGTCATAGAATAGGAAACATATACATGGTTCATTTAGACTTTATAGATATGACTAATTTATGCCTAGTTGCTAAGGATGAGCACGATAGTGGTTATGGCATAGGAGACTAGGACATGCTAGTATGAGTGTCTTGTAACGGTTAATTCAAGGAGATTTGGTTCGAGGGCTGCCTAAACTAAAATTTGATAATGATAAAATCTATGATGCTTGTGCTAAAGGAAAACAAAAGCGAGTTTCTTTTAAATCCATTAATGATGTATCAACTAATAGAGTATTGTAATTGATCCATTTAGATCTTTTTGGGCCATCTAGAACTACTAGCTTGGGTGGAAAACAATATGCATTTGTCTTGGTAGATGACTATTCTAGATATACTTGGGTTCTATTCTTAAGTACTAAAGATGAAGCATTAAAAAAATTCATCATGTTTTCAAAAGTAATCCAAAACGAAAAAGGTTACTTTATAACTAGTGCTAGGAGTGATCATGGAACTAGATTTGAAAATATTGGATTTACTGAATTTTGTAATTTTAATGGTATTAGTCATAATTTTAAGCACCTAGAACCCCTCAACAAAATGGAGTTATTGAAAGGAAAAATCGAACTTTAGGAGAAATGGCTAGAACCATGCTTTGTGAAAACAATTTGCCAAAATATTTTTGGGTGGAAGCCACAAATACTGCTAGTTATGTTATTAATCGAGTAATGATTAGGCCTAATTTGAATAAAACTTCATATGAACTTTTTTTAAACAAAAAGCCTAACATTAGCTATTTTCATCCTTTTGGATGTAAATGTTTTGTTTTAAACAACGGTAAAGACAATCTTGGCAAATTTGATGCTAAAAGTGATAAAGGAATTTTTCTGGGTTATTCCTTAAGTTCTAAAGCTTATTGATTAGTTGTAGAAGAGTCTATATATGTTGTTTTTTATGATAATCTCCTTCCGAGGAAGGATTCTTTTTGAATGATGATGTAGGTATTAAATACAAATGACATTAGACATGACATTGGAGAACCATCATCAAAGAAAGAAACGAAAGATGAGGAAACTCATGTTCCTCTCGAGAATCCAACCATTGAAGAAAGGGAAGTATCTTACCCAAGAGAGTACAACTATGTCAAGGATGGTGAAATCATAGGTGATCCATCCAAGGGGGTAACAACTCAATCTTCTCTTAGAAATATTTGTAATTATGTTGCATTATCTCATGCATAGAGCCTAAGAATATTAAAGAAGCATTAAATGATGAACATTGGATTATGGCTATGCAAGAAGAGTTAAATCAATTTGAGAGAAGTAAAGTATGGACATTAGTTGAAAGGCCTAGTAATAAATCTACTGTAGGTACTAGATGGGTATTTAGGAATAAGCTTGATGAGAGTGGTAATATAGTGAGAAACAAGGCTAGACTTGTTGCTCAAGGGTATACTCAAGAAGAGGGCATAGGCTATGATGAAACATACGCTCCCGTAGCTAGGATGGAAGCAATTAGAATGTTATTAGCATTTGCAAGTTTTCATGAATTTAAATTATATCAAATGGATGTTAAAAGTGTATTTTTAAATGGTTTTATTAAAGAAGAAATGTATTTGGAACAACCTCCAGGTTTTGAAGATTCAAAATTTCCAGATCATGTTCTTAAATTGACAAAAGCACTTTATGGTTTAAAACAAGCTCCTAGAGCTTGGTATGAAAGATTGTCAAACTTTCTAATTGAAAAAGGTTTTTCAAAAGGGAAGGTTGACACTACATTGTTTTTAAAGCATAAAGGTAAAGATTTATTAGTAGTTCAAAATTATGTTGATGATATAATATTTGGTTCTACTAATGATGTTCTTTGCCAAGAATTTTCTAAGCTAATGCAAAGTGAATTCGAGATGAGCATGATGAGGGAGCTCTCATTTTTCTTGGGACTCCAAATGAAGCAAAGAAAAGATGACATCTTCATCAATCAAGCTAAATACATCAAAGATATGCTCAAAAAGTTTGGAATGGAAAATGGGAAGCCTTATGACACTCCAATGAGCTCTTCTACAAAGCTTGACTTGGATGAAGGAGGTAAATGTGTGTGGATGTTAAATTATATAGGTCAATAATTGGCTCTTTGCTCTATCTAACTACAAGTAGACTGGACATTATGTTTAGTGTTTGCTTATGTGCTAGATTTCAATCATGCCCTATGGAATCACATTTACTAGCTGTTAAGAGAATCTTTAGATACCTTAAGGACACTCCTAGTTTAGGACTTTGGTATCCTAGAGACTCTAGCTTTAGCTTGCATGCCTTTTCTGATGCGGATTATGGAGGATGCAAATTTGATAGGAAAAGCACCTCCGGTACTTGCCAATTCCTTGGAAATATGCTGATTTCTTGGTTTTCAAAGAAACAAAATTATGTTTGCATTATCTACCACTGAAGTCGAATACATTTCAGATGGTAGTTGTTGTGCACACGTTTTATGGATGAAACAACAACTTTTTGATTATGGAATTGAAGTATGTACCATTCCTATCAAGTGTGACACTACTAGTGCTATTTGTCTCACTAAAAATCCCATCCAACACTCTAGAACTAAGCACATTGAAATAAGACATTACTTCATTAGAGACCATGTCACTAAGGAAGATATAGTTCTAGAATTTGTTGATACTTTGCATCAATTAGCGGATATCTTTACAAAGCCTTTAGACAAGGAACGTTTTGGACACTTAGGAGAGAATTAGGTTTAACTAACCTATCTTCACTTAGTGCTTAAAATAATTTTAGCACTTTTAAGAATAAAAAAAATGCTTATAATAGTAATTTTTGATTGCATTCATTGCTTTTAGTTAGGGGAAGTTTATGATTCTTGGTGAAAATTAACTTTATGTTCAAATGTAATTAATGATTAATTTGATGGATCGATTATGATTAATTTTCAATATATGAGTTGCCAATACCACTAGAGAAAATTAATTTAGCATTTTGAGTGTTTAAAATAAGATTTTATCAGTTTTGGTGCAGAGGGAATCGATACCCCCTTGAAGGGGAAACCGATTCCCCCTGTAGGGGAACCGAAACCCCCTGGGGTTCTGGTTTTTAACCGGGCATAACACCCTAAACTCTAAAACCCTCTCTTCTTCTCTCTTAGCCGTTTTCCTCTCTACTCTCACCCTATATCCATACTTCATCAAAACAACATTTTTAATCGGAATTCTCTTCAAATATCATCTTCAAGGTGTTTTTCTAAAACTTCTATTTCATCAATTTTTGAACATAAAACTAGTTTTAATTAGTTATAGGTTGAACTTTAGATCGGGCATTGATTGTTTAGTGTTTAGAAACTAGATTCTACAACTAATTTCATCAAAAACAAAAGAATTTTTCAAAATTTTTGAAAATTTTCGAAATTAAAAAAAATTAATTTTCAAATTGTTGTGTTTTGATTTAATTATGTTGTTATTATAAAAACTATGTGTATATTGATTTTCAAACCCTTATTTTTTAATAGTTTTCAAAAACTTTGCCCATTAGATTTGGTTTAGATAACCTTGAAATATTGAGGACTCAATTGAGTTTTGGGATTGATTATATTGCATACATGTGTTCTTAAAATTGCAGGTTATTTCTTCCATTCCGATTACCTTAAATCATGTCTCACAAGCGTTCTAGACCATCATCTAGTCGTTCTAGCCAACCTCCAAACTCCCCTCCAAATCCTCCACCTATCCAACAAATTCCTAATTCTAATCCCGATGATCCAAACATGACCATTCACAATTCTTGCTTCAATGAACCCGGTCGTAAATAAAATCTCTACTTTAGGTTTTGTCAATACTTTGAGTCCTACAAAATCCGGGAATAATGAATCCCATCTCTTCAAGCCATGTTAGACATCAATTTTCGACATCTTCCTACTCTTCAAGATTGGAAATTTGATAAACTCTTCGAGCTTGAACCAATAGTCTACCATCAACTCGTTCGTATCATCTACTCTAATGTTGTTTGCATTTAAAACCGAGATAAAACCTTAACCATAGGAATATGATCCTATCTTCTAGGATGATTCCTTCATCTTGACTCGGAATACATAGCCAAAGCATTAGGATTAGATAATGATGGGTTAGACAATGAAAAACTGACGGTGGGATCTCAGTATAAACGAATGGATAGTACAAGTGTTTTAGATCTTCACGACCGTTTTCTTCACCTTATGATCTCTTGGTGGTTTTGACCATCCGGATGCCGTTACTCAACTCTCCGAGCCTTAGATTTATTTTGGTTACATTGTGTCCAAAATAATCTCAAAATCAACCTTCCACAAATTATCTTTTCTGAACTTGTCGAAACCGTAAATCTTGTTCCCAATAAAAAATTATGTTCTTCATTAGTTTACGGTTGTATTCTTAGTATTCTGTTTAAAAAGGTTGGGTTTAGAGTTGGTCTTTATGCTTCATTTCCCCTCAAAAACCAAATCAACCTCTTCTCTTTAACCAAATCGGGATGGAAGTTCAATGAAGAGACTTGTCTTTGGGTTCGTATTCATGAACAACCTCCGGAAGCCGATGACTCCGACGATGAGCAAGAACAAACACAAGGAACAAGCTCCACCAGAGGAACAAGCACGACCAGAAGATCAAATGCCTCTATACTTTCAATCCTTTATGGAGACATTTGATTTCCGGTATGCATCCATGGATTCTCGCTTCACTTCCATAGAGTCTCATTTATCCACAATGGGAGCTCAACAATTGGAGATTCTCTGGGAGATGCGCGCGAACAACGCTTTTATGAATGAACGTATTAATGCACTCTCGCACGAGATGGCCACTATGCGAGCTCATTTTCCTCCTCCCGATCCTCCTACAGATGCTTGAGTATTTGTCATGCTATAGTACTTTGAAATACAACATGGAGTTTATTGTTTCAACATTTTGAATGACTTTGGATTGTTTTTTAGTTTTGATTGTTGGATGTTTGAATTTGGTTGATGTTTTATGGATGTTTGAATTTGGTTGATGTTTTATGGATGTTTGAACTTATATTTCTATATATTTGGTTTTGGTTAAATTTATTCATTATTGCATCATTTACATCATGTTAGATATATGATCAATTTCGCCATATCACATTGTTTATGAATATTGATTATGAAACTAATGACTAACGTTTCTCTTGATTGTGATCTTAGCAGCTTACGCTATATTTATTTATAATCAATTGGCTAAATGTTTTTCAAATACTTGTTTAAAATCTTTTAAAAGTCTTTTTGATTTAACAAAAGGGGGAGAAATGCTAAAGTATTTTAAGGGGAGAAGTGTTAGAGTAAGGGGGAGTAATTTCAAAACTTGATTTCAAAATCTTAAAATTACTAAAATATTTTGTTATATCAAAAAGGGGGAGATTGTTGAAAACATTTTGATATTTCAATATAACAAATTAAGTTAAATGAATTTTAAGATTTTCCAAAAGATTTTCTAAGTATATTCGATATAATTATTTGAATATCAAAATATTACTCCAAATCTTTCAAATGTTATTTTTAATCTTAAAATAATTTCAAAATAATTTTACAAAATATTTTAAACCATTTCAAAGCCAAAAATTCCATATTGCTCAGAGGGAACTGATTCCCCCCCAAGGGGGTACCGATTCCCCCTGAATGGTTTGGCTCCGAGAAAAATAGAATGCTCGGAGGGAACCGATTCCCCCTATTTAACGGTCGAAATATTTGAATTTTACACTTAGGGAACCGATTCCCCATGAGGGGGTACCGATTCCCCCACGCTCCAAGTTGTTTTATTAATTGATTTCACACTAAAACGACTCTATTGACTCCACTAATCATCCCCAACGTTCAGAATCATTTGAAGGTGTATTTAAACAAGCTTAGAAGCATTGATCAACAACAAGAAACAACAATCAACAACAATCAAGAGAGAATCAAAGAGAAAGCATCAAACCTCAAGTTTGAGCATTTTCAAGCCTATTTCATTCAATATTCATTTTTGCTTTCAAGAACACTTATTGTGCTCATTTGTATTATTCTTGAGTGTTCTTTCTTTGTTCTAGAATTGTGCAAACATCTTTCCTTGTGAGGATTTTCTTGCAAGTTTGCAAAAGTTGTATTATTTTCTTTGGGAGAGAGTGTTCTCAAGAATTTGGGGTATAATTGTTGAGGGATTTGTAAAGTTACTCTTTGTCCTCAAAAGAAAGACAAATTAGTGAATTTGTGGAAAATCCTTAGTGTGGATAGCTAAGGTAGTGGACGTAGACTTTGGTTGAGAAAGTCAAACCACTCTAAATCGCTCTTGGCCAACTCCATCGATCGATTAACTCAACAATAATGACCAACTAAATAAACACCAACTTTCTTTTTTCTCCTTCAACTACACCAACTTTCTTTCTTTTCCTTGAACTAAACCAATTTTTTTAACTTCACCGGGGTAAGTATACAAACTACCGCCACTCCAATATATAACATTATAACCCTCACCAACCAAACCAATAATTTCTTCACACTATTCATTAAAAGTTTACATACATGACCCATTTCGTGCATGGCAGGCTTCATGGGTAGCTGCATTAAGGCAATTGTGTTGGTGCATGGGTGAGACAGTGATGCAGCTTTGCATGGCATGGGAAATGCGTTGAAGACACATGGAAATCCTCGAGTCTTCACCTTCAAGACACATGGATTACAAGGCGTCTTCACCCCCATTGAATCCACCCTTGAAGACACATGGAGATCTTGGCGTCTTCAATAAGGGATATGGATTACACGGCGTCTTCACTTCTTACTATGGCAGACACTCTACCCTGGGAAATAATTTGGCAGGTGCATTGTATGGGAATTAAAAACATGGGACACATTATCCCAACAATTTCCCCTAAAAATATACTTAGGTAAATTATCCAAATAGTCACTAAATTATGAAATTGATTTTATTATAATTATTAGGGTAAACTAACATTTAGTACTTAAACTATCAATTTTAGTAATTAAACTTTTATTTTTTTAAACTATACCTTATAACGATGCTTTTGTTTCGTTTTAGTACCCACTATTAAAAATTTAACAAATTTTGGCACATGACATTTTATGGGTAAATTTTGTTTCATTACTTTAGTATCTTCTCACTCCTATTTTGGCCATTAAACTTAAAAATATTCAATTTAACTATTCAATTTTCAAATTGGTCATGTTTTAATTAATCACTCTAATTTGTTCTATTAATAACATTTTTACGTGATATTTTTATTATTTTATTAATATATAATTAAAATAAAAATAAATTTGAAAGATAGAGTGATTAAATTAGGAGTAATTTAAAGTTAAGTAATTAAATTAAAAAAATAAACTTAATGACCAAAAGTAGAAGTGAGTGCCAAGTTGTAATAGTTCTACTAAGTTTTTAACAGTAGGATACAAAAATGAAACAAAAACTAAACGTTATGTATGATTTTGAAAATATTGAAAGTTTGGGTACTAAAAATGTACCAAAATTAATTTAAGTACTAAACATGTAATTTATCATATTTATTAAAATATTTTTAAATTAAATTATTAAACTCTACCGTTAATAGATGCCATGAAAGGTAAAAAAAACTATATAATAATATATTTAGTCTTTTATATTTACATAATCAATCAATTTAATTTTAATTAAAAAATCAATATATTTTATCCTTAATATTTATAAGTAATTTTGGGATTCGTAAGGGTCAGCAGCTTATCTACATTAGTGTTAGGGAGGACACATGTTTACTTAAATTTTTTTGAAATTCGAACTTTTCTTAAAATTTGAAGTTTTTTTTCTTAATACATGCTACTGCCCACACTAAAATTTTATTGTATCAATATAAATATAAAATTTTATAGTATTAATATATGTATCCACTTTAAAAAAAAATTAGATCTACCACCGGTAAGGATCATGGGAAGAATTATAATATTTTATTAGCTCATTATCTTGCTTGTTTTATAGATCTTGGTTGTCGTAAAGGTTATGCGTTGTGGGTATAATAAGTATTAATAGAAATATTATATACTTGTATAATATTCACTAATGTAATTACGAAAGATGGAGTCATCAAGGAAAAACAACAATTTCTTTACTATAAAAGTCGTTTGGTTACCGAACGAAGCCTTAATTTGTTTATGTTATTTATTAAAACACCAATTATAAGAAAATTATTCTATACACCGTCATTGGAATCAAGAAATACCACAAGCACGATCGAATGGATGACATGTGCCATTAAGAGGTTAGAGTTTAGAATTTATAGTGCATGAATTATGATTTATATTTTTAGACTACAGATAACAATATTTAAGCATGTTTTAGAAATTAAAATATTCCATCGATAGTATTGTATCAAATACTACCTCCCACCTCATATATATATTCACGACTTAATTTTAATATTGTTTACAGGCTAAGCATCTCATCAACTTGTTTGTTAAATAAAGTAGGTTGATTGTTTGATTCAGTTGCTGTGAAAATACATGATGTTTTTTTTTAAATTTAAATTATTCTTACTTAGTATGTATGATTAGGGTTTGATTTATCTGATTCGCTTCAAAATTTAATAAACAATTAACTTGGATCATTCTACGTGGACGAGTATAGGTTTTACAGGATTTGTTGAACATCTCCATCATTTGGTAGATATCACGAATGAATTTTTTTGGTGAGATATATTTTGTTCTATCTCCATTTATTCATCCTTCTATAATTTGTGCAAAAGCAAGTTATTTTTTCTTCACATAAGCGTGTTGGAGCTTTTTTTTAAGTATAAAGTAGGCTTTTAATGCGTGTAAATGTATTATAAACTTTAGATACAGAGGGGAATTATGAATTTATTATAATGGGGCTAAAATAGTTTTTTCATAAATAAATTTTTAATTAAGGGAGGCCCGATGAATTTTTCTTTCTTTATTTTCTAAAAATTATATATTTTTTCAATATTAATTAATACTTTAAAATATAATTGGCAAGGGTGAAGGCTCCCCCTTGGCCCCCTTATGTCCCACCCATGGACACACATTCACTACAAACATAATGGATATACAAGATATCAACATGATTAGAAGAAGCCAAAATAATTGTTTATTTCATAAAGTGCTAAGAAATTGTAACCTAATCTATTAGGAATTTGCAAGCAAAAAAATAACTAAAGAGAAATCAACCCAAAAAAGAAATGCATAAGAAACAAGATCTATCATGATTTAACTTTGTCTATCTCTAGGATAGAAAAATAATTCATTATAAACTTAGAGATCACGAAGAGTAAAAGTATATGATATCCCATGTATCCTAAAATTTGGTATCTATACCAAAACTCAAAGTACTTCAAATCACTCTCCCAACATCCCTACAAACTAAACATAAAAAACTAGAGAGGCTATAGAAAGATTCAAAACAATTCTCACTCATAATTGTTAAGACTTAGTCCATATTTATAGAGTCATATACTTGATCACTCAAAAACCTAATTCCATTAGACTTGTAGCCTAAAATAAATATTTACTTATTAAAAAACTTACCCCTTTCTTGATGCTCTTCTTCAATATGACGATGAAGGATTTCACAACGGCTTATAGAAAAAATATGATAAAGGTTAATAGAAAAGGAGAATAAAGTTGAGGATTCTAACCTAACCTTCTCCTTAATTAGGGAAATCCATTGACTATAACTACGAGGGTCATATCTTTCCATAAGCCAATAAAAACACAACATAGTAGTGCACTCTCATTTGTTTCAAAAGCAATCATTACAATATTTCCTCAAAAGAATGTTCCATAAATATGATAGATAACTTTGAACGGATATCTCGAATCCAACCACTTTATAGCACGACCTCGACTTAAGGAGAGACATTTGTTACACTTTCTAAGATCCTCCTCTTTAGAAAGTAGATATTTTATTCCATAAAAAAGTCACCAACAACTTCTCAAATCAAATAAAATATACGAATAAAACCCTTAAGGCAAAACTACTGACAGACCTGAACAACTTGCAAGTACGGAATTCAAAGATATGACCATAAGATCTATTTAGTCTAACATCCCACAAATAGCCATAATGGTCTTATATTTGAAATAATTAGACATGACCATTATAAATCTTCCTTAATTATGAAAAGGAAAATGGAGAATTTGTCTTCTTTATTCTTTTCCTCGTCTTTTTCTCTTAATCTTACGTAGAGAAATACGTTGTGTAACACCCTAATCCAGCTCGACCTAAGATCCGGAGGGTTAGAATGTCACAAGAAACTACCTATGTGGCTAACCATTTTTTTTGAAAATATTTAACGAAAATAATATACAGTCATAATAAAGATACTAGAATATATAAAGGTTTCAAAATGTAAGTATTTAAATATGAGGGAGTTCCTAGCAACAGTCTCCAAAAATACATGAGTATAAAATAGAGTTTATGACTCAAATAATTAAATATCTAGGGTCTATGATAGTACATGCCCTCTACAATATTCGAGACATACTTGATAAAAGATATAGTTTGGAAGATTAAAAATTTGGCAATGAGCTCATTGATTGGCAACTAAAAACCTAAATATGGAAACACATTCCATACGCTGAGCTCACAAGCTCAGTGCCACACAAATAACCCTACTTTACTACATGCATCCAACATATCGACATGCTAAAAGTATTGTTATGAACATTTGTATACACTATTATAACAACAAAGTAAGCATCATGGTGTAGCTCGTGGCTTCTTAACATCACGAAACTCGCACCCCTCTTTGATTACTAAAGAAACTTAGGTGACACCTGGGTCATACAACATCAGTGTCTCTCTATTGTTTAAGTAAGGTCCAAGTTACATAGCATCAGAACCTTGCCTGACTAGTCTACTCCTCTAATGTACTTGGGATATAGTTGGTCACTTAGCATCGACACAACATCCAAGTAGCATTAAAAGTGCTTAAGCACTGATTTGGATATATCCGAAGAATCCCTTACTCAACTGTACCAACGTCGTACACAAGTAATTCGGGTGTCCTCAATGTATTACTTAGCAGGAAAAAAGGCATAAGTCTTAAAAAATCTTACCACATAAAGATCTTATGTTATCACACAATTCATTAAGGTTTCCACTTGTAAGCTTATTAAAAGGTTTTCATCTCCAAACCCCTTGGTTTCGTCCCTCTAATTCAACCTAGGCTGATAGCTTAAACATTCACGATGGTACCAATTCCTCTTTGGGTATTAGTAGTCCCCTTCTATGGTATCTATACTTCTCTGAGTATCGATTCCAAAATTACATTCAATGTTGAGAAAAATACCCTAGTATCGATACGCCTATGGGGAGTATCGATACTCCCATGAGTACTGATACCAAAATGTCAAATTGAAATCTGATCAAGTCCCCAAGTATCGATACTAGATCCTCAATATTGATACCATCTGAGTAGTATCGATACTCCTTGATTGGTATCAATACTTTTCTCTTATTTCCCTTTGAAATTTTGCTCATCCATGACGAACAGTATGGGTACTGTTTTCACAGTACCAATACCCTATACCTAGAAAACATTGTTCAACTCATCTAAAACTTTTTAAACACTCCTAAAGTGTCCCCAAGACCCTCAATTGATATCTAAAGCTTATTTAGTACTTAAGGGTCATAAAAGGTCATCACTTTATACATGAATAACAAAAAATTCATGTTTTCATACTTTAAACCCCTAGATGCACCAAAATGCTTCATAGACTCATACAAGCACCAAAACTATACATGTTGATCGACAAGTAGTAAGGAAAGGTTAGAATAGTGTTATCTTACACCTAGGAGATGAAGAATCAACCAAAGGCCCCCAAGCACCTCTTTCTCTTTTCCCTTCACCCTAAAGCTTTCAACAACTTCTCTCACTAACAAATAGTAAATAAATTGATTACTAACTTACTTGAAAGCTTACAAAGAGATTAAACATGATTCAAAACTCTTAGGGATGAATTTGGAACACCTAAGAGCTATAGAATCCAAAACCCTTCTAAAACCCAACTATGTCTACTATGGCCAAACTATAAGGTTGGAGGCTTAAAATAAAGCTTAGAGTATGGGGATTTCCAAACTTACTTATAGAATCATAGATTTGGAATGGAAGATAAAAAAGTTTTCTCTTTTGTTTAACTCACCAAAGGTGAAATGAGAAACAATGAAATAGAGAAAAAGATTAGGGATGTGAAATTAGGTAATCATTCAAGTTTCAGTCGGATCCAGTTAGGTCAGGTTAAATTAGATACAAGTTGTGTCTGGTCAATTTGATGGTTTGACGCAGATCAAGTCGGGTCTGTCAATTAATTTGGGTCATTTTTAGGTTGATTTGACATCATATTCAATTCGGGTTCAGGTTGAGTTAATTTGAGTTCAGATCGATGCCAGTTCAGGTCAAAACGGTTCAAGTCCGAAGCAGTTAAATACTGGGTTAATTCAGGTTCACATGGACTTCAGTCGGATCTCGTTCAGTCGGGTCACATTATTGACAGACAAAATTTAGGTTGAATCTTACTAGATACAGATAGACTTCAAGTCGTCATTTTTGGATTAATTATTTTTCATCTTTTCATGAACATTGAGTTGTTATTTGTAATTGTTTATGATTTAGAGTAAATTAAAAAAACTATAAATAATTATGGATCAATTTTGATAAAAATATAATTTTAAGGACTAAATTGAACAAACATGAAATTACAAATAGAAATTTAAATAAATTAAACAACACACATTTATGAGGCATCAAATTGAAATAATTTTAAAATGTGAAGTTGAAATTTATATAAAAATGTAATAAATAGAATCCATTTAAAAAGTTGGTGAACAAAAGTTTATAGGGTTTAAAGATTATAATATAATTTATAAAATTTGAAATGAAGTTTATTATGTGATTTATAGGGTTTGAAGTAAATTACAAAAATATAAATAACTATGAGCCAATTTCAGATATAAATATAATTTTAAGGAATAAATTGAACAAATATGAAATTATAAATTAAAATTTAAATAAATTAAACAACACAAAGGGGTCAAATAGAAATAATTGTAAAATGTGAAGAATTTTTTTAAAATATATTGAATTTTATTCATTTCAAAAGTTGAAACAATTATACTATATATATATATATTATAATAATAAAATATGTATGATGAATGTTATGATAATATGATGCATGTATATATATTATAATGTACATTATACTTATGCATACAATAAGTATATATATAAATTATATGTCATTATATGTAATTAAGTATATATGTTATACTTATATATGATGTATGTACATAAGTATGAATATAAGTTTAATATAAACTATATAGTATGTATGTACTTAAGTATATATGTCATTGTTTGTATTTAAGCATATATGTTATACTTATATATGATGTATGTACATAAGTATGATTATAAGTTTAATACATATATATATTTATCATTGATCAATGATGTATGTACATGTGTATGATGAATGTACATGTGTATGAAGTATGAATACATTCATATATATATATATATATATATATATATGTATTAAACTTAGGACTATATTAAATACATATGAAATTTTAAACCAAAATTTGAAATAAATTAGAAAATATATAGGGATCAAATTGAAAGAATTGAAAATGTAATGATTAAATTATTATACATTTGGCCTAAATTGAATGAATTTACAAACTTTATAAGTATAAAATATAATATATAAGTATATGTATATATAAGTATATATGTATGATGTATGTACACAAATATATATATATATATATATATGATTTCCAAAAAATCTATTTCCCCTCTTCTAAATTTTAGTAAAAAACAAAATTGTCAATTCCTTCTTTTAAATTCCTAAAAAATAAAATTTTCCCTAAAAAATCTTTCTTTTAAAAAGTTCTACTACCACTCATGTGAATATATAAAAGTATATTGTTTACTTTAAATTAGTGATTAAATTTTAAAATTTTAAAATTTCAATTACTTTTATCTTTTATATATAGTTTAAAATTTTAAGTTAAATTATATTTAAATTATTAATTAATTATTACATAAAAATAAATTAAACTTATAAATATTTAAATAATTTCAGTTTTTACATCCCTAAATAAGATAAGAGTGGGGTAAAAATGAGACACAATCACAACCTTTTTTTCCCTTGTTTCTTCCCCGGTGGCCTCACCCAACTAAAATGAAAATAAGCCTTTTAATCTTTTAAAGGAAATTTTACAACTATGGTCCTCCTTAGTTTAGCCTCAAAAATAACAAGGCCCACTTTTACTATTAATCGGGCCTCAAACCAAGTCTAATCACTTCATCAATGGACATGGGATTTTCACAAGCTTATTGGGTTTATTTAATTCTTTCTTGGTTTAGCCCGAAACTTTTAACCTAGAAATCGGGGTGTTACAATTCTCCCCACATAAAAAGAAAATTTTAACCTCGAAATTTACTTGAGTAGAATAGACATGGATACAAAAGTTGTATATCCTCCTCAGTCTCCCAAGTTACTTCATCGATCCCATAGATCCTCCACAAGACCTTCACTAAAAGAATTTGCTTGTTTCTCAATTCTTTGATATCTCAATCCAAAATCCTTATTGGTTCCTCCTCATAGGTTATATATTTACTTACTTTGATTTGCTCAAACAGGATGATATGAGAAGGGTCAGAATGATACATTCTAAGCATCGACACATGGAACACATTATGAATACGTGTCATCTTTGGCGGTAAAGCTAGTCAGTAGGCTACGGGTCTAACTTTCCCAAGAATCTCATAAGGTCTAATGAAACGCGAAGCTAACTTCTTATTGCACTCAAACTAGAGTACTCTCTTTCGAGACGACACCTTGAGGAAAACTATATCGTACATCTCAAACTTTATGTCTTTATGCTTCAAATCTATTTATGATATTTTTTGGTCAAAAGCTTCCTTTAAATGACCTTGAATCAATAAGAATTTCTCTTCTAATTCTCTAATAAGCTCGAGGCCAATCAAGCTTTTTCACTAAGCTTTGTTCAACACAAAGAAATTTTACATTTCATTTCAATTAAGGTTTTATAAGGGGCCATCTAAATGCTTGACTGATAGCTATTATTGTAGGTGAATTCGACCAACGAGAGATGATCTTCCCAACTACCCTCGAGGTCTAACATGCAACACCTAAGCATGTCCTCCAAGATATGAATCATACACTTGGATTGACCATCAGTTTGTAGGTGGAAAACAATACTGAAATACAATCGAGCACTTATAGCCTCATGAAGTGCTTTATAAAACCTCGATATAAACCGTGAGTCTCTATCAAAGATAATCAATGTTGGTACCCCATGTAGTCTCACTATCTATTGGACGTATAATCTAGCCAACCTCTTTAGGGTGAAATCTATACGAACTAATAGAAAATGAACTGACTAGGTTAACCGATCGACTACTACCCCGAATATATTGTGTTTCCTTCGTATCATCGGTAACCTACTCACAAAATCCATGGTTACTCTATCCCACTTCCATTACAGAATTTGGATAGGCTAAAGCAACCTTGATGGAACTTGATGTTCTGCTTTAACTTGCTAAAAATACCAACACCTAGACATGAACTTAGTTATTTTTTTCATATCCGACCACCAATAATATTATCGAAAGTCTTGATACATCTTGTTCCCTCTAGGATGGACTGAAAACGGACTACAATGCTCCTCACTAAGGATCTTATTTCATAACTCCTTGCCTTTAGAAAACACAAAGCCCTTGAAAAAGAATACATCGTCATTCTTCATCTCAAAACTAAGAGCGTAACCTCGAACGATTTTGTTTAACCTTAGCCAACAAGTGGTTATCAGTCCTTTAAATTTCCATTACCTCTTTGAACAAATCATGTTCAACTTGTAACTTGGGTAACAACCCACCATCAGCGGTCAAATTCAAACATGAAAATAAAGCTCAAAGATCAGACACTGTCTTTCAACTCAAGACGTCTACCACCACATTCACCTTACCCGAATAATAATTAATCACATAGTCATAACTTTAAGTAGCTCCACCCAATGTTGCTACCTCAAATTCAACTCCTTTTGCGTGAGTAAATACTTCAAACTCTTGTAGTTGGTGAATATATAACACTTCTATCTGAAGAGGTAGTGCCTCCAAATCTTCAAATCAAAGACCACGACTATTAGTTCCTCATAACTCTATAAAAGATCTATCTTTTAGGATATTTTTTACCTAGGTTAAATTTGAAATTTAGCATCATTATGAGGATATTAGGATTAATTGTATATATTTTTGTCACTATTTACACCATGGTAGTTTGTGAGGTGCTTTGGGCTGATTGTGACTTTATTACTGAAAAATGATACATCGATGATGTAGCATTGCTTGAAGCTGTAAGTAACACTATGTTGAGGCTGTAACAATTGATGACTCACCAGACGGTTAAAAGAATCTTCTAGAATGGACAGTTGGAGGGGGCAACTGTCAACTGATTAAGAATCACTTGAAACATGAAGGAAAACCATTGGTTGAAGGATGAATTCCTTAACATATAAATTACATAGCTCTTTGTACCATTTGATCATCATATTTTCTATCCTTAATTATTTTTTAATTATTTTTATCCATTACTTTCGATCATCATAATAGCTTAAGTCCCTTGACAGGGAGTGCTGCAACAGCTTGGGAGCATTGCTGATTAGAATCGACAGTCAAGAAGTTTCTTTTTCTACCCTTGTTCTTTGTTAGAGATAATGAAGTAGCAATTAGACTTGAATGTACTTAAATTCTAAGGACGACATGTTGAGTTATGAACTTAGCCGCTTATGATTGCTTTTATTTATGTTTTGTGCTTTGACTCTATGTTATACGTTGATACACTCTTCAAGGTAGTTATAGTGATATAATTATCTTCATGGATATTTGTTTATGATATTTAGATATAAACATCATTAATAGATATGGTATTTTCCCAACATTGGTTTGATGAGAAGCAAGTTAGTATGTGAGATATATGTTGCCCAATATCTAGCATTATTAATAGTTTAGTTGATTAAGTTAGTCAGAGTTGATTTATATCCACTAAGTAATGTTAATTATTGTTAGATGCATGAACATTTAGTTCAAGGTATATGCATAATAGAAGCAACCAAATATCTTCCTCGTCCATTCAAATATTGAAAAACTGCTCTCACTAATACTACAGAACTACCTGATATCTTTAAAACTAAATTTTACCTTTCACCATTAAGCTTACTTTTAATCTTTTCAACTTAAATATATTTTCATAGCTCTTTTAGCATAATACTCTCTATGGGTTCAACACTCGAATCTATCTTAACTTCCAATTTATTACTTAAATATGATAGTGTACGCTTGCACATTTTTATAGCATTATCTTAGCATCAAGTTTTTGGCATCATTGTCGAGGAGCATTGGTTAGCATTATAGTTATTTTATTTACTTAATTGTTTATTTTCTTTTTGTAGGTGCTTATTCTCTTTAATAGTTTTGTTGGTTTATGTCTCGTAGTGACAACGAGCTAGAACCTTTTGATCCAAAATTAAAATGAACATTTCGTTATCGTCGGACAGAAGATATTAGAAACCAAGTAAACAAGAATATTAGAAATGGTAACAATGCTCTACCTCTATTAAAACATGGAAATGATGATGAAATGTCGGTTGAAGCATTTATAGAAGTGTGTGACTTATTTGTTCAGCAGAGAGTCCCTGAAGAAGCATTGAAGCTGAAGTTGTTTCTTTATTCGCTGCCAGATAAAGCCAGAGCATGGATGAATTTGCTGCCACCTGGTGCTATAGCATCTTGGAATAAGTTAGCAAAAAAGTTTTTGATGTAATTCAAAATGCTGAATATGAATGAAAAGATGTGAAATGATTTACATATTTTAAGCAATTAGAAGATGATAATTTGTATTAAGCATGGGAAAGATTTAAATATTTGTTGCAGAAATGTCGAATGCATGGATTCCCACATTGGACACAAATAGAGATGTTTTATAACAATTTGAATATGAAAACTCATATGGTGGTAGATATGTAACTCCCTAGACCAGGCCTATGTCTTACGACCAAATCTAGCGAATTACAATAAAATTTTCAAAACATTTTTCAATAATTTAAAACCATATTACATTTAAATATTTTTTAAAATATTGTTAATAACTTTAAAGTTAAATTTAAGAAAACTAAAGTCGTAAGGAACGATCAAATAAAATATTCCATAATCAATGTTAAAGAAAATCTAACATATGTAATAAAATAAGTATTTTAAAAAATATAGGCACATGTCAGCCATAATAAATGCAAATCGGAAGATAAAAACATTACAAGAAAATAATCCTATATCAATGCGTCGATCCTCCAAGTGCCAGATCTGTGTCGCCCATTAAAAAGTATCTGAAAGGAAAAAAAGTTTAGGGGAGTGAGCTAGGGATATCAGTGTGTTCCAACAATGCAGAAATAAGACATATAGTTAAGTTTCAAAATGAGTTCAGTTATAAGTTATGAAAAAGTTAGTAGTGTTTTTAGCCTAAAATACAGAATTGCCCTCCAATCGAGCACCGTATACAGTTCCCCAAAACAACATCCATATAAACTTAACCTAGGCCCAAAGGGCGTAGGTACCAATTTAAGGGAGCACCTTCGGTCCATAAGGTCTTACTCTAGTCGAAACGTAGGTGCCCACCTTAGGGGTGTGCTCTCAAGCCAATAAGGACTTTCCTAATGCACATAGCAGAGGAGCCACCCTAAGGGAGAACCTTAGGGTCCATAAGTTCTTACCGCTAGGCCCATTGGGCCTAAGAGTCTACCCAAGGGTCTCCTTAGTTCCATAAGGAATAACCAGCTTGAACGCTGCTGAACCTACGTAAAGGAATTACAAGGTTGATCAGAGCTGAACCTATAGAGACTTCGTACCAGATCCCAGAGTACCCCAAAGAAAATAGTTTTCAGACAATAAATAATCGTAGTAGGGAAATCAATGTTCAGACATGTATCAATTTAGTAAAAACATTGACCAGAGAACATGAATCATACATGCATGTAGTAAATGAGAAATCAAGCTTGAGTGGATAAATCATACGAAGTCAAATCAGAGCAAACCATTCATTTCAAATCAGAGAAAATAATCATGTGCACATGGTATTTCAAATAGATGTTTAAAAAATATATATGGCACACAAGGAATGCACTTCGCAAAATCAATAAGTCTGGTAGATCTATCGAGCACTAGCTTCACTACGCTCCTCGACTGTACAAGAACCTAATTCATATAAGAACAAGGTTATAATTGGAGTAATATTCTAAATTGAGTATCTAACAAGGTTATAGCACTATACGAGTAATCACGAGCTCTCGTAGAAAAGCGGATTAGGATGAACTGGGCCGAGCAGATGAATTATCGGGAGAATCACTGGTACGTTAATTAAACAAAATAATAATTTAGTCCTCCACCCTCAAATTAAATTAGATTCACCTAGATTAATCTCTTAAATAAATACTTAAATTACATATGCATAATCAAGTTTAGCAGGTCAATTCAGAGGCTTTCGGGTTCGAATTTTACAAAACAGACTTCAAATTTGGAATCAGTATGTCAAAATACATAAAATATTATATTTCAAAAAATTTGACTTTTGGTCAAAGTAAACTGTCAAAGGTCAAAGTCAAAGGTCAACAGGCAAGTCAGGTCAAAGTCAACAGGTCATACCAGTTCGAGTTTACCTAGGTTGGTTCAAGTTGACTCAATTTGGCATGAGTATACTCAGATCGGTTCAAGTTGACTCAAATTGGATCTAGGGTGTTTTAAGGTCAGGTAGGAGCCCTACGGTTGTGACGGGGTCAGTTCACTCGACCGAGCATCCCACAAGTAATCAAACAACAATAACGACCCACAATAAGCTAATACTCAATCAAATCCATGATAAATCAACCAAAAAATACTCGAAACTTACCACCAACGATGGACTACGACGCCACAACTATGGGTGACGGGTTTTGAGTGCCCAAAAGTGGGGAGTTTGGTGGTGCAGATGGTGAGGTGAGCCGGCGCCTTGAACGACCATAATCGTTGGATAACCAAGGCGATAGGGGGTTGGAGATAGCAAATCTTCTTCAACTTTTTCATGACGATTGGTGGCTAATTATGGTGAGGGATAACATGGGTTTTGGTTGTCGATCAATAACGAACACAATGATGGCGATGGCGGGCTGAACGGTGGTCGGACGATGGAGAATTGGGGAGGCGACGGGGTGACTAGGGATTTTGGGATTTTGGAAAATTGGGGATTTTAGGATTTTGGAAAATTGGGGATTTTGGTATTTTATATCTTGAGTTTAAAACATTAAAAGTAATATTATATTAAACGTATCATGAACATACCCCTAACCTAAACGATTAGGGCATGGGTGAGCATACTCGGGGGACAGGGATTTGAAACCCCTCAACACCTAATCCATTTTTTTTATTTTTCCACTGACCGAAAATGGTAAAATTTAAGGTTAGGTCCCTAAACTTACAGATTTTAAATCAGGTTGTGAGTTTCAAAAACTTGCAATTTAGTCTATAAATTTATTTAATTTATTTATAATTTTTATTTTTTTTAAAATATAGGGAATTACAATTCTCCTCCCCTTAAAATAATTTCATCCTCAAAATTCATTTGAGTCGAACAGAAAACAAAAACTGGGTCTGTAAAGGTTCCTTCATAGTACAAAGGCTAATTACACCATTGACAATAATAGAAAATCTCGCTAGACTCGAAATTCATTGGTTAGCATTATAGTTATTTTATTTACTTAATTGTTTCTTTTCTTTTTGTTGGTGCTTATTCTCTTTACTAGTTTTGTTGGTTTATGTCCCGTAGTGACAACGAGCTAGAACCTTTTGATCCAAAAATAAAATGAACATTTCGTTATAGTTAGATAGAAGATATTAGAAATCAAATAAACATGAATGTTGGAAATGGTAACAATGCTCTACCTCCATTAAAACATGGAAATGATGATGAAATGTCGGTTGAAGCATTTATGGAAGTGCGTGACTTATTTGTTCAGCTGGGAGTCCCTGAAGAAGCACTGAAGTTGAAGTTGTTTCTTTATTCGCTGCCAGATAAAGCCAGAGCATAGATGAATTTGTTGCCACCTGGTGCTATAGCATCTTGGAATAAGTTAGCACAAAAGTTTTTGATGCAATTCAATATGCCAAATATGAATGAAAAGATGCGAAATGATTTGATATGTTTAAGCAATTAGAAGATGATAATTTGTATAAAGCATGAGAAAAGATTCAAAGATTTGTTGCAAAAATGTCGAATGCATGGATTCCCACAATGGACCCAAATAGATATGTTTTATAACAATTTGAATATGCAAACTCGTATGGTGGTAGATGTGTAACCCCCTAGACCCAACCCATGTCTTACGACCAAATCTAGCAGATTACAATAAAATTTTCAAAACATTTTTCAATAATTTAAAACCATATTACATATAAACATTTTTTAAAATAGTTAATAACTTTAAAGTTAAATTCAAGAAAATTGAAGTTGTAAGGAATGATCAAATAAAATATTCCTTAATCGGTGTTAAAGAAAATCTAACAAATGTCATAAAATAAGTATTTTTAAAAATATAGGCATATGTCACCCATAATAAATACAAATCGGAAGATAAAAACATTACAAAAAAATAATCCTATATGAATGTGTTGATCCTCCAAGTGCCAGATCTGGGTCGCCTATCAAAAAGTATCTGAAAGGAAAAAAGTTTAGGGGAGTGAGCTAGGGAGCTCAATGTGTTCCAATAGTGTAGAAATAAGACATATAGTTAAGTTTCCAAATGAGTTCAATTTCAAGTTATGAAAACGTCAGTAGTGTTTTTAGCTTAAAATACAGAATTGCCCTCCAACTGAACTCCGTATTCAATTTCCCAAAACTGCATCAATATGGACTTACCCTAGGCCCAAAGGGTGTAGGTGCCAATTTAAGGGACCACCTTCAGTCCATAAGGTCTTACCCTAGCCGAAAAATAGGTGCCCACCTGAGAGGTGTGCTCTCAAGCCCATAAGGACTTTCCCAAAGTACCCTAAAGAAAATAGTATTCAGACAATAAATAAAAGTAGTAGTGAAATTAGTGTTTAGACATGTATCAATTTAGTAAAAACATTAACCAGAGAACATGAATCATACAAGCATGCTCAAAAATTTCAGTAAATCAGAAATCAAGCTTGAGCAGATAAATCATACGAAGTCAAATTAGATAAAACCATTCATTTCAAATCAGAGAAAATAATCATGTGCACATGGTATTTGAAACAGATGTTTGAAAAATATATATGGCACACAAGGAATGCACTTCGCAAAAGGAATAAGTCTGGTAGATCTATCGAGCACTAGCTTCACTACGCTCCTCGACTGTACGAGAACATAATTCATATTAGAACAAGGTTATAATTGGAGTAATATTCTAAACTGAGTATCTAACAAGGTTATAGCATTATACGAGTAATCACGAGCTCTCGTAGATGAGCAAATCAGGAGGAACGAGGCCGAGCAGACGAACCGTCAGGAGAATCACTGGTACCTTAATTAAATGACATAATAATTTAGTCCTTGACCCTCAAATCAAATTAGATTCACCTAGATTAATCTCTTAAATAAATAATTAAATTACATATGCATAATCAATTTTAATGGGTTAATTCGGAGGCTTTTGGGTTCGAATTTTACAAAATGAATTTCAGATTTGGAATCATGATGCCAAAAAACATAAAATATGACTTTTCAGGAAATTTATTTTTTGGTGAAAGTAAACGGTCAACAGGTAGGTCTGGTCAAAGTCAACATGTCAGACCAATTCTGGTTTACTTAGGCTGGTTCAAGTTGACTCAGTTTGGTCTAAGTTGACTCAGATCAGTTCAAGTTGACTCGAATTGGATCTAGGGTGTTTTATGGTCGGGAAGGAGCCCTGCGGTGGTGACGGGGTCAGTTCAGTCGACCGAGCATCCCACAAGTATTCAAACACCAATAACGACCCACAACAAGCTAATACTCAATCAAATCCATGATAAATCAACCAAAAAATGCTCGAAACTTACCCACAACGGTGTACGACGATGACACAACTATGGGTGATGATCTCAGTTGAGTTTTGAACGCACGAAAGTGGGGAGTTTGGTGGTGCATACGGTGAGTGGATCTGACATATTGAAGGACCATAATCGTAGGAGAACCAAGGCGACGGGGGGTTGGAGATGGCGAAGCTTCTTCGACTTTTTCATGACGATTGGTGGCTAATTATGGTCAGGGAAAATAAGGGTTTTGGTTATCGATCAACAGTGAGCACAATGATGGCGGTGGTGGGCTGAACAGTGGTTGGACGATGGAGAATCGGGGAGACAATGGGGCGAGTAGGGATTTTGGGAAATTGGGGATTTTGAGGTTTTATATCACGAGTTTGATATTATTTTAAAAATATCTGAACAATCCCCTAGCCTAAACGGTTAGGGCATGGGCAAGCATACTCAGGGGATAGGGATTTAAAACCCTAATCTACTTTTTTTTATTTTTCTATTGATTAAAAATGGTAAAATTTAAGGTTAAGTCCCTGAACTTCTTATAGATTTTAAATCGGGATGCAAGTTTCAAAAACTTGCAATTTAGTCTCTAAATTAATTTAATTAATTTATAATTTTTATTTTTAAAAAAATGGGTATGACAATTCTCCTCCCCTTAAAAGAATTTCATCCTCGAATTTCATTTGAGTCGAACAGAAAATAAAAACTGGGTCTTTAAAGGTTTATTCATAGGACAAAGGTTAATTACTCTATTGACGATAATAGAAAATCTCGCTAGACTCAAAACTGAAACAATGATTTCAGTGCCTTAAATAAAAAAAATAGGAGTCTCAAGATACGAACTTGAGTATAGAAAGGGAATTGGTAGAAATGTCTGGAAATAAATAGAAATAACAATAAATATACATGCAGAAGTCCCTAGTTCATCTCGATCACCAAAACGTCGAGTAGTATAGATCATGGGTAGGATGTCGAAGCTCAGAAGCAGCTGGTCCCCCACTCTACGATCGATCTCTACAGTGGGTCCTAGAAACTGATCCAGAAATCATACCCCGACTGTGACTCCTATCGGGAGTCTGAACAAAAGCTTATGAACGTACAAGAGTCTGAGTAGGGGTCCAATCGATAGAGGCTGGATGCAAACAATTCCTTAGAAAGTGCTGACTAGATCCACAATGATAACATGAACCCATCTTCTTACATCACTCTCCCCCATGTCGATTTCCACATGACTCACAACTCGGTATCGGAGATAAACCTGAAGAATCGCCCCGACTAACTGATGAAGGTGATGTATGCCTCAAACCAATATGATTTATTTGATAGGCAGCAGTACGAGTCCTATTATCATGGCATGCAGAAGGCTCATATCGATTAGAAGGTCTCATGGATCGCTTCTGGTCTACCCTATCTCTATTAAGAGTAGAAGCCTTGACTTCTTTAGCATCTTTTGCTCTCCTAACTACAAAATGAAACACCTCATCCTGATGAGTAACAACCTGACGACGCATCTTGTATCTGAGACCCTGGGCAAACGTTTGGCACCTATCCCTATCGGTAGGTGCCAAACTGGAACCATACTTTAGTAAATTCATAAACTCTATCTCATACACAGAAACTGTCATATCTACTTGAACCAGGTCTAAAAATTGTTGTCGCCTCTGCACTAAATATCTCTCTATAAGGAAATGACTCATAAAATGCACCATGAAGAAATCCTAGGTCAAGGAATCAGCCGGAACACTGCTCATAACAGGCTCACACCAAGTGTGGGTATTCCCGTCTAACATAGAGACGATTCCCAGATAACACCGCTATAGATCTAAACCTAGTTGATTCATATGTTGCTCGGTATCACAAAGCCAATCCTCAGTCTCAGTCGGAGCTCCACCAGTAGGGCCTTCAAAGGTCCTAACTCCATTAGCAATTAGAGTGTGAGAAATAGGAACTTTGGGTGTAATTCTAGCAGCTTGAATTTCTCCTTGAATTAACTGGAGAAAATGTCTACCGAGATTCTCATCTAATACTACCCTCGTAGACTCAGACTTATAATCAGTCGCTCCTCTAACCGTAGTTGTCAAACCTATTCCAAGGTTCATAATTCTAGTTGTTCGACCACACCCATGGTCAAGTCGATGACCACGCCTAGTAGTCATCTTGGAAAACCTCAAGTTCACTACATAAGGGTAAATCCTAGGATTAGTTTGGCACTTGGAGTCCTACACAAAGCTAAACTTGCACAAACTTGGTGACATGACCTTCGTGACTTATTTTGTAAAACATTTTAAAACCGTATTTTTAGTTTAGAATCACACATAATCCGAGATTTGAAAAACTAAAAGCTTTGATACTAACTAAGTTGTAACCCCCTAGACCCGGCCTATGTGTTACGACCAGATCTAGCAAATTACAATAAAATTTCAAAAACATTTTTCAATAATTTATAACCATATTACGTATAATTTTTTAAAAAACATAGTTAATAACTTTAAAGTTCAATTCCAGAAAATTATAGTCGTAAGGATTGAGTAAAATAAAACATTCCATAATCAGTGTTAAAGAAAATCTAACATACGTCGTAAAACAAGTATTTTAAAAATATAGGCATATGTCACCCAAAATAAATGCAAATTTAAAGATAAAAACATTAAAAAAAATAATCAAGTACAAATATGTTGATCCTCCAAGTACCAGATATGGGTCCCTATCAGAAAATATCTAAAAGAAAAAAGTTTGAGGGAATGAGCTAGGGAGCTCAGTGTATTCAAACAGTGCATAAATACAGTTAAAACTCTATAAATTAATAATGTCAGGACCGGAGAAATTTATTAATTTAGAGAGTTATTAATTTATCGATAAATTAATAATTATTAATTTATCGATAAATTAATAATTATTAATTTAAAGAGTTTTTAAGTAATTATACTGTACATACCAAACAAAAAGGAAAATTAGTCAATGCCTCTTAGAATTACGTTGCAAGAGATGAGTTAAATTAATAATGAGCTCCAAATAGACTTGAACTTTAAAGGAAAACAGACAACTATTGAATCATATTTTAATAGAGTGTAATATATTTTTTTTCAGTTTCTATGAATTATTAATTTATGATTTTCTTGGGACCGAAAATTATAAAGGGATCTTATGAAAAATTATTATCTTATTATTTTATCGAGTTTTTCAATTTTTTACATTGGCCTAAGTCGGGACCGGACAAATTTATTATTTTAGAGAGTTTATTAGTTTACCGAGTATTAATTTAAAGAGTTTCTACTATAATACATATAATTAAGTTTCCAAGTTCAGTTCCATGTTATGAAAACGTCAGTAGTGTTTTTAGATTAAAATACATAATCTCCCTCCAACCAAACACCATATACAATTCCCCAAAACTTCATCCATAAGGACTTATCCTCGACCTAAAGGGCATAGGTGACAACTTAAGGGAGCACCTTGGGTCTATAAGGTCTTACCCTAGCCGAAGCGTGTGTGCTCACTTGAGGGGTATGACCTCTGGCCTACAAGGACTCACCCAATGAACATAGCAGATGAGCCACCCTAATAGAGTACTTTAGGGTCCACAAGGTTTTACCACTAGGCCCATTGGGTCTAGGAGCCCACCCAAGGGTCGTCTTAGTACCTTATGGAATTACCAACTAGATCGGTGTTGAACCTTCACAAGGAATTACCAGTTTGATTGTATCTGAACCTGTAGAGACTTCATACCAGATCCCAGAGTACCCTAAAAAGAATATTTTTCATAGAGTAAATAACAGTAGCATGGAAATCAGTGTTCACTCATATATCAATTCAGTAAAATCATTAACCAGAGAACATGAATCAGACAAGCATGCTTAAAAAATTAAGTAAATCAGAAATTAGGCTTGAATGGATAAATCATATGAATTCAAATCAGAACAAACCATTCATTTTAAATAAGACAAAATAATCATGTGCACATGGTATTTCAAACATATATTTAAAACATATATATGGCACACAAGGAACACACCTCAAAAAATGAATCAATCCGGTAGATCTATCTAGTACCAGCTTCACTATTCTCTTCGATTGTACGAGAACCTAAGTCATATCAGAACAAGGTTATAATTGGAGTAATATTATAAACTGAGTATCTAACAAGGTTATAGAACTATACGAGTAATCACGGGCTCTCGCAAACGAGCGGATATGGAGAAACTGGGTCGAGCAGACGAAAGGCGGGGGAATCATGGGTAGCGTAATTAAAAGACATAATAATTTAGTCATTGATCTTAAAATTAAATTAGATACACCTAGATTAATCTCTTAAATATATACTTAAATTACATATGCATAATCGATTTTAATGGGTCAATTCATAGGCTTTCGGGTTTGAATTTGACAAAATGGACTTCGAATTCGCACTCAAGACATAAAAAACATAAAATATGGCTTTTAAGAAAAATTTAACTTTTTGGTCAAAGTCAAAGATCAACGGTCAAAGTCAATATCAACGGGCATGTCAATGTCAACAGGCAGGTCAATGCCTAGGTAAAGTCAATGGGTTAGACCAATTTTGGTTGACTCTGGTTGGTTTGATTTGACTCATATTGAATCAAGTTGACTCAAATCGATTCGAGTTGACTCGAACCAATTCTAAAGTCGGGAAAGAGCCACACACGCAAGCGGCGGTGTGTGGTAGTGGCGACAGACTCAGGTTAGTCGGTCGAGCATCCCATGAGCAACCAAACACTAATAACGACCCACAACAAGCCAATACTCAACCAAATCCATGATAAATCAACCAAAAAATGCTAGAAACTTACCCCCAATGGCAGATAATGAGGACACGATGATAGGCGACGATCTCGGTCAGGTTTTGAGCATATGGAAGTGGATAGTTTGGTGGTGTAGGTGGTGAGGCGAGCCGACACCTTAAACGACCAGAATCAATGGAGAGCCATGGCGATGAGGGGTTAGAGACAACAAAGATTTTTTGGGTTTTTCACGATGATTGGCGATTACTTTCGGTGAAGGATAATAGGGGTTTTGGTCATGGGTTGATAACGAGCACACTGTTGGCAGTGGCAGGATAAACGATGGCCATACGATTGATAATCAGAGAGAGGACGGGGCTGCTAGGGCTTTTGGGATTTTAAGAAATTGGGGATTTTAGGATTTTATATCCTGAGTTTAAAAAGTTAAAAGTAATATTATATTAAAAATATCATGAACAATGCCATAGCCTAAATGATTAAGGCATATGATACCATACTAAGGGCATAGGGCTTTGAAAACCCTCAGTACCTAATCCATTTTTTTTATTTTTCCACTGACCATAAAAATTAAAAAATTCAAGGTTAAGTCCCTGAGCTCTGTACAGATTCTAAATAGGGATACAAGTTTTAAAAACTTATAATTTGGTTCCTAAATTAATTTAATTAATTTATACTTTTATTTATTTAAAAAAATTGGGTGTGACAAGATGCTTCTGCAAATGGAGCGTTATTGGTTAAGACATATAATGAGGCTTATGATATTCTAGAAAGAATATCTAACAATGATTATCAGTACCCTAATACGAGAAACATGTTTGGCTGACACATTAATAGATAGTGATGATTTCAATACCATGGCTTCACAAATCACAACATTGACAAACATGGTGAAGAATTTACAAAAACTAGTAGGTATGTACAAAGTAAAAATAGTAGCTCTTCTCTCATTTTATTATTGCGGCGATGATCATAATTATGAGGAATTCCATTAAATTACTGAGTTCATCTACTATGTGAGGAACTACAATAGCAATGATAATTCATATGACAACACTTATAATACCAACTACCACAACTATCCCAATTTATATTGGACAAGTCAAAATGTTGCCAATCCAAAACAGTAGCATTACAATCAGTATCAGATGCCCCAGCTAGCCTCAGTTAAATCAAAAGGTCTTGCAACCACAACAACGCGAAAATTATCAAGGAAAATATTATACTCAAGCTGCCAATCTTACATCTTTTGAAGAATTAATGAAGGAATATATGTCAAGTCAATCAACATCATTAAAGGCTCTAGAGAATCAAGTTTGCAAACTAACAAATGCCTTGAGTATTAAATAACAAGGAATGTTGCCTAGCACAATGAAAATCCAAATCAATAAGGGAAGATTCAATGCAATAAGCATTGTAAGGCCATTAGGACTCGGAGTGGTCTCTATATTGGCAAACCTGTTGAGGAACCTAAGAAAATTGATGATAAGGGTAAGAGCATAGAAGTGATTCTTGAAATGCATACTTTTGATGTTACAACAAGAGAGAATGAACAGTGCAGTAATTCTGGACCATTGCCAACATCGATGCCGACAACACTGTCGAATGCAGTGCCACCTCCAATGCCCTAACAAATGAATCAAAGACCTCTGCCACCTTTTCCTCAAAGATTCAAGAAAACTAAGGAGGATCAACAATATCGAGTATTTATTGAGGAGCTCAATAAACTGACCATTAACATCCCTTTGATTGATACATTGGAGTAAAACCCAAATTACATAAAGTTCATGAAAGAAGTTCTTTCCAAGAAGAGAAGAGTTAGAGAATTTGAAACTATTGCACTTACCAAAGGATGTAGTGTAATGTCAACAAGTCAAATTCCACCAAAACTGAAAGATCCAGATAGTTTCACTATTAATTGTATTATTGGTGAATAATTTATAGGAAAAGCACTACTTGACTTAGGTGCGATCATTAAATGCCATTGTCAATATTTAGGAAATTTGGGAGTGGAGAAGCAAGACCCACCACCGTTACATTACAACTTACTGATCAATCCACCGTCTATCCAAGTGGCATTGTTGATAATATGTTGGTTCAAGTTGATAAGTTTATTTTTCCAATGGATTTCATTATTTTGGATTGTGATGCCAACAATGAGGTTTCCATCATACTTGGCCGACCTTTTCTCGCCAATGGCTGAGCATTGATCGGTGCTGAAAAAGGAGAACTTACTATGTGTTTGAATGATGAACACATTACTTTTGATGTCTTAAATAATGTTTCTTATATTGATGATAGTATTGAATTTCATTTAATTGACATTATTGATATATGCAGACATCAGCATTGAAATGAATGCCACAATATGAACAATGCTACCAACAATGTTGCGACAATTAAAGAGATAACTACGAATGAGGAGGCAGAGGAAAAATATATTCAACACTTTGAATAATTGCAATTTCTTGATTTATTCATGTTTTTAAAACCTCAATTGGAGAGCCACCCACATTGGAATTAAAGCCTTTAACTGAATATTTTAAGTATGAATATTTTGGAGACAAAGAAACATTACCTGTAATTTTTGCAACAAATCTTGAAGCATTTCAGGAAGCCAAATTGCTCATTGTTCTAAAGTAGCACAAGCAGAAAATTGCTTGGAGCATCGCAAATATTAAAGGAATCAGTCCAACATTTTGTATGCACAAAATATTAATGGAAGAGCCCAATAGTAGCTCCATTGAACAACAGAGAAGGAAAATCTGATCATGAAAGAAGTTGTTTGAAAGGAGATCGTTAAATGGCTAGATGATGGAGTATATAATCGATCTCGGACAACAACTGGGTAAGAACTGTACATTGCGTTACAAAGAAAGACGATATTACTTTGGTGATAAATCACAAAACTGAGTTAGTGCCAACAAGGACCATTATTGATTGGAGAATTTTTAGGGACTATAGAAAGCTTAATAAGACTACAACGATAGATCACTTCTCGTTGCCATTTATAGATCAAATGTTGGATCGTCTTGCTGACAAAGCTTTTTATTATATCTTAGATAGGTAGAGTGGTTACAAAAAAATAACTATAGCCGTTGAGGATTAGGAGAAAACTAATTTCACCTACCCATATGGTACTTTTACCTTTTGATGAATTTTGCTTGGTCTGTGAAATGCTCTAGCAACATTCTAGTGATGCATGACAACAATATTCTCTGACATGATTGAAGATTACTTAGAGGTACTTATGGATGAGTTTTCTATTTTTGGTTAAAACTTTTATCAATAACTCACACATTTGGCTCATATGTTGAGGCGATGTGAAAACTAACTTGGTTTTGAATTGGTTGAAATGTCACTTCATGGTGACTAAGGGTATAGTGCTAAGGTATCGTATCTCCTATTGCAACATTGAAGTAGACAAGTCTAAAGTTGAAGTTATTGAGAAGCTTCCACCTCCCACTACCTTGAAATCAATTAGAAGTTTCCTAGGGCATGCCAGTTTTTATATAATGTTTATCAAAGATTTCTCTTAGATTACTAGACCATTAAGGTCATTGCATGAGCAGAATAAGAAATTTGTAGTGAATAATGAAGAGCTGAAATCATTTGAAAAAATCAAGCTAAAGATGGTTACTATTCCTGTAGTAGTATAACCAGATTGGAGTCACCCATTTGAGCTTATGTGTGATGCTACTAACTAAGCGGTGAGAGCAGTGTTGGGGCAAATGAAGGAAAAAAAGTCTTACATGCTATACGTTATGCTAGTCAAACACTGAATGATTCCCATATCAACTACAGAATAATCGAGAAAGAATTACTAGTCGTGATATTTGCCTTTGATAAGTTGCGATCTTATCTAGTCAGAACTAAGGGTATTATCTACACTGACCATTCGCCTTTGAAACATTTGTTTGTTAAGAAATATACTAAGTCGGGGTTAATGAGATGGGTGTTGTTAATTCAATAATTTGTTATTAAATTTAGAGATAATAAAGGGTCCGAGAACCAAGTAGCTGATCAATTATAATGCTTGGAAGCTAGTAATGAAGATGGAAAAAAACTAGTGATTCCAGAAACTTCTCCTGATGAAAGGCTACTTGCGCTTGAAATGTTGCTTTAGTATGTGGATTTTATTAACTATTTGGCAAGTGGATTACTACCATGTAACCTTAATTACCAATGAATAAACAAATTCATGAGATATTTTCTTGCGTAATATTGGGAAGAGCCTTACATTTTCAAGCAATACAATGATCAAATTCAATGAACATATGTCCTTAAAAATGAGTAGCAAAGCATTTTTCATCATTCTTATAATGCACCTTATGGTGGTCATTTTGAAGGAACGTGGATTGCAGCAAAGTTCCTGCAGTGTGGCTACTATTGGTCATCCCGGTTCAAAGATGCGGATGATTTTGTTAAGAAATGTGACTGATTCCAATGAACTTGTAGCATTTCTCGTCGTAATGAAATGCCAATGCAGTATTTTAGACAATTTAATGTGTGGAGAGTAGATTTCATGGGACTGTATCCTTCATTATGTGGAAACCATTTTATTTTAGTCGTTGTTGAATGTGTATCTAAATGAATGAAAGCTATAACATTACCCAATAGCAATGCTAAAGCAGTTCTAAGGTTTCTCCACAAAAATATTTTTACTCATTTTGTAAACCCCGTGCATTTATCATTGATAAAGGTTCTTCGTTCATTAGAAAACAAATGGAAATACCATTAAATCGGTATGGAGTAAAACATCAGATTGCTATAGTATACCATCCACAGACTACCGACCAAGATGAAGTTTCCAACTACGAGATAAAACAAAGTCTTGAAAAAGTTGTCAATCCTTCATGAAAGGACTGATCCCTAGGTTTTTAGAAGGCATTATGTACTTACAAGACAAAGTATAAAACTTCGCTAGGCATGTCTCCTTATCGCCTCATGTATGGAAAACTTTCCATTTACCTGTGGAGCTTAAGCATAAAGCCATGTGGGCTTTGAAGTAGCTAAACTTTGATTTGGATGTTACGGGGGAGAAAAGGATGTTAGACATCAATGAATTAGAAGAGCTTCAAACAATGCTTATGAGAGTACTAGGATTTACAAAGACAACAGTAAAAAATGGCATGACAAACATATTTTACCAAGGCAATTCAATGTTGGACAACTTGTCTTTTTATTCAACTATCGTCTAAAGTTATTTCCTAGAAAGCTTAAATATTGATGGTCTGGTCCATTTGGATTCCTTGAAATTTTTCCTCATTGTGATGTACTAATAAAGAATCTGGTAGGTGAAAGTACATTCAAAGTTAATAGGTAACGTTTGAAGTCTTATTGCCAACAACAAAGCCTTCACATTTCTTCCATCACACTAAGTGAACATTCTCCTTTTTAATCTCTTATAGTATTTAATAAGTCATTTTTGACATTACTTTAGTTTTATTTTTATTTCTTTTATTTTCTGTACAGAACTTTGCTACAACTCTGCTTCATACTTCCCTGTTTTCTTCTGAATTTTCTTCCTAGAAGTCTTTACAACTTTGTGTATGAAATGCCACAAATATTGTTGATAACATTGGATTGTTACAAGGGTAATTTTTTAAGCGGTAAAAAGGTAAACGAGTTGTTTCCCAGTTTCTTCCCATTATATCATCACCATCCACCTCCTCCAATCACCACCATTCATTTAAAATCTTTCATCCTTATCTATTCCACAAATTTGAAATTTCAAATAATTTTTTTATTTTTTCCACATGTAACCATTTAATAACCCTAAACCACCAAAAGCTCATTTATTATACTTTTTTCACATTACCTTTAGTCGTTACTCCCAACACTCCCAAACTTGCATTTTGTTTCTTCATCTTTTTGCTTTTCATCTTCCTTCCTAAACCAAAACCATTGATCACGACACTCAAGAAAAATTCTGTTTCCAAGAGTTATCGTCAACCACATACTTCTCCTCCAAAAGAGCATCCTCTTCAACCATTGGTCATTTCTAGCGATGGTCCAATGAGATTCATGGAGGCTGAGTAGCAACCAATATATAATGAAGAGTTCTCTAATCATGAGTTTTGTTACAAGCAAGGTTTTGGCTTATCCTCCGTATATGACTTGTAAGCTTTGATTATATCACCGACACCATGACTACGCTTAATTGGGAAGCATTATGTACACATCCGGGTAATATTAATCAAGAGCTTGTTTGGGAGTTTTACAACAATCTAACAGACGGAAATAAACACTTAATATTTGTCCATGAGAAAATGGTGCATTGGTGAGCAAATCCTATCAACATGATGCTCAGCATCAGAGATGCCGAATGTGAACTCACAATATTTGTCAACAATTTCACCTTTGCTAAGTTAGAGCAAGTTGGAATTGATGTATTTTTACCTGGAAAATCTTGGGACAAATCAACAACCGGGGTGTATACCATGAAGAGGTTGAGTCTTATCAGTCCAGAGAAGTTATGATTTACTTTCCTTCTCACTCGTCTAATGCCCACAATGCACTACTCATCCATCACCAAGGATAGGATTTTACTCGTACATTTTAATTTTGTTGGACATCATATTGATGTTGGAAAAATCAAAACTGCTAAACTCTATGCTTGTGCTCAGAAATCTAAGGGGTATTTATTTTCCCCCTCTCTAATAACTTTACTGTGCAAACAAACACAACAGCCTCTATTGTCTTTTGATCAGATATTTGCAAACCGTACGACTATCACACTTGTAAAATGCATTCGTCCCAGTGTAATCAGCCCTCACAAAAGCCCAAGAAACTGATTTAGTGGATTTTCGTTCTCCCTTTCTCACGACTTTTACATTTATTTTTGTTGTTATTTTGGGCATGCATCGAGGACAATGCATCGATTAGGTTTGGGGGTGTGTTGTCTAGTTTGTTTCTTGTGTTGATTAGTTTTATTTCTGTTGTGATTTTTACATTTTGTGATTAGGAATGCATGTTGTTTAGCATTGATTCCATGATTTCAACATTTTGTTATAGCATATAGGAAGTGTATTTGTGATGTTGCAAGATAAATGTTATGAAGTCAATGAATTTTTTCTTTTAGAAAATTTTGATGATGCCAATGATGAAAAAATTATTCTGTGAAATGCTAGGAGAATGCTATAGAGACTTGTTAGAATTGAAGTTCATAGAAACTTTTCAATACTTTTCAACACTATAAAGAAATTTTTAACTTTAAATCTCATATCTTTATTAGATGCTACAATAAATTTGTTCTAAAAAATTTAGGAATAAGTTGGAAAAGCTGGTAATAGCTCCAACATAGTCTTAGGAAATAATGGACAGATTACTATAGCATTGAAAATCATTAATTGAGTACGAACAATGTTTCTAATTTAACTAAGTATTGAATAGATACACCTTGTCTGCACACTACTACACTCCATGGATTCATATTTTACTAGTTGAAATTGCATTCCTTGATTTAAGATCATATGTATGTTGTAGGAACTGCTATAACAACTTTCTGAGGGTTGAAAAAAATAAAATTAAAGAAAATTATGATTGGTTTAAAAATATTTTTTCTGTGCCATTTTATTGCTGGAGGACAAGCAAATACTTAGGTTTGGGGGTGCTATAACTCTCCAAAATAGTTGTTTTTTAAGATCCTTTTTACCTATGATAAGTTTGAGCTTTAGTGATACATGCACCATACTACTCACATCAAAGGAAGATAGACTAACACTAGACCTGGTAAGCTTGACCCGAACTCAATTATGCGAATCGATTTATCCGACCCAATACCCGATATTAACCCAAATATGATGATCAAACCAGATTTGAAGATAGTATTGTTTCTTCACATTGAGGAAATCTGATCGCGCTTAGATAATTTACTTTTGGAAACAACATAGCTTATTCGCGTTGACGGGGTCTAGTTAACATTGAAATATGAATGTTTTACTTCTTTTAGTAATGAGATCAATATTCAAGATCCTATTTGAAAAACCCATATGCTATGATTTCATATGTGTTATATGTAATAATGTCTTAAAGGTGATCAAATGCAATTTTGATGTGATGTGCATGAATGTCTGATGTAGTTCTGCATAATTTAGTCCTAGAAAATAAAATTTTACTGGCTTCAGGTGAACAATTTTCAGTCATAGAAGATGATATTTTTCATATTCCTAGTGCTTGATAATAGTCCATGTACTATTCTGGCTTGATTGTGGTAACCACTCTGTCAATCACTGTCTATGATCTATCTTTTCTGATTTAGTGCATGAAACGTGTCACCTTACTTAGCTAACTTCTGGGAGAAAGTCAACTTCCTCTTGAAATAACTTGATTGGTTGAGATCATATCTGGTACATCCCCTTATCAACATTTATTTTGATTTCTTTATCTCGGAAGGTAAGGCCATGTCAAGACTACTTATATTTTGATGGATTTATTAAATTTGAATAAGATATCTCTTTCACATTTTGATTAATCATAATGAGCTAGATAGGGGTTCATTTACTTGTTCTTTTATGGGGAACACCTTTTTTGACATCTATATACCCCTAAACTTTTCTCAAATTAAGGCATAATAATTCCCCATATAGAATATTGTTATTAATCAACATTTTATATTCATGATACTTATGAGAGGGAGTAATAAAGTGATCAACTGATTTCATTAATGAGAGATAAATAAGGTACAATCCTTTTAAACAAATGTTTCTTTTAAGGAAAATGAAAACATTACAAAAAGAATAAAAACAAACTTCCCCGACCAAGTGCAAGAGTTCTCCCATTTTCTCACCAATAGTCTTTTCTTAAAGTTAACATGTGTCTAAAGGATCCAGGCTGTACTAAGGATATTTGAGTATGATAATCTCTCCCTTAGTTGTCAGGCTTTCAAGGGAATCTTTCATTCAGAAGCCTAATCTTGAATATTTGAGTCGTTCTTTATGAAATTTCAACTTGAATTCTCTTTCAGTTTCAAGACGCCCATTTTTGGGTTTTCATCTTAAACCCTATTTTCTTCTTTAATTTTCCTCTTTTTTTAAATATTTTTCCAACCTTTTCTTTCTCATTGGTTCACTCTATGTTTTTTTTTCTATTTCTCTTTTTTATTCAGGCGTAGTATCGTTTGACTGAATCATAATTCATATGATTAGGCAACCCATCTCCATCCATTTCAGTCAAAAACAGAGCTCCTCTAGAAAGGTCTATTTAAGATATAGGGTTCTTTCTAATTTTACATTCACTTTCCTCAAAAGAATTTTATGCATTGGAAGAATCTTTTTTCATCACTAGATCTCCTTCGTGAAATTCTCAGGGTCTGACCTTCTTATCAAAAGCTCGCATAATTCCCTTCTAATACATCTGACCGTGACAAATAAGTCTCAACCTTTTTTTCTTTAATTAAATGCAACTGATCAAACATATTTTGGACCCAATTAGCCTCCTCTTATTTTAACTCCATGAGTACTCTTAAAGAAGGAATTTTCACCTTAATGGGTAAAATTGCTTCCATGCCATAAACTAATGAGAATGATGTTGCCCCAATCGAAGTGGGAATAGAAGTGAGATAAACAAGTAGGTTACAGGGTAGTTTTTCATGTTGGTCCCTATATGTCTCACACATCTTCATGACAATCCTTTGATATTTATTTTTGTTGCTTCTAATACCCCATTCATCTTCAGGTGTAAGGAGTCAAGTTATGATGCTTATTTTGAACTCTTTACAAATTTCAACCATCCAATCATTGTTAAAATTTAAATCATTATCTAAAATGATTCTTTAAAGTTTTCCATATCTACAAATGATCTCTTTCTTCAAGAATATATGAACTACCCCCTTTGTAACACTAGTATAAGATGCAACTTCAGCCCACTTGTCGAAGTAATCTATGACCACCAAGATGAAACAGTGCCCATTAGAAGTCTTTGGTGTGATTGGTCCAATGAAATCCATGCCCTACATTGGGAATGTCTAGGGTGTAGTCATTACATTGGGTGGTGAAGGAGGCACATATATTTTACCACTATAAATCTGATATTTGTGAAATTTGCGAGCATAGTTAATACAATCCCCTTCCATTATAGACCAGTAGTGCTCGAACCTGATGATATGCTTAGCCACCGTGAAATCATTGGCATGTGTTCCATAAATTCCTTCATGGATTTTTCAAGTATTTTCTTGGCCTCAACTTTCCCAAGAACCTCAATAGTATCTGATCTTTTCCTTTTTATTATAGGATTTTCCCATCCAATACATATCCCATTGCCAATTTTATCAAATTCACTTGTCATTTTCAGTAGCTTTTTCCGGATATGTTTGATATTTTACATACTAAAGGATGTCATAAAACTATGGGAGACCATCATCTTCATCTTTCTCGATGTTAATACAATGAGCTGAGACTTCTCTTATGCTTATTCGAATGGGTATCATTCGAGCTTGATCGTTGACTTTGAACATTGAGGCCAATGCATCCAATGCATCTTCAATTTGATTTTCTTCACACAAGAGATAAGTAAAGGTGATTTCTTCGAATTCTTTTATCAGATCTATGACCAGGTTATTGTATTCTATCAATTTTGAATCTCTAGTCATCCACTCTTCAAGAA
Source organism: Hibiscus syriacus (assembly GCF_006381635.1). Lineage (NCBI taxonomy): Eukaryota > Viridiplantae > Streptophyta > Magnoliopsida > Malvales > Malvaceae > Hibiscus > Hibiscus syriacus. The sequence goes on from NW_024063434.1 coordinate 54,022, forward strand.
GTTGGTAAATGACTAATGCATAATCACTAAACACTTCTAGAATTTTAATATTACGCTCAATTGCAGCTCATACATTATACATGCTTTGTACTCAACCATGTTGTTTGTACATTCAAAGGCAAGTCGACTGGTAAAAGGATAATCATCTCCTTCAAGTGAAACTAACATTATTCCAATTCCATGCCCCAAAGAATTTAAAGGAATGTCAAAGTTCATATTCCATAATTCATTTTTTGGGTTTTTTTCCTTCTATGGTGGAGACGCACATTAAGTTCTCATTAGGGGATTCAAATTTCATTGGTTCATAGTCCTCTAGTGTTATGCTTTCCAAGAACTCTGCAGTGGCATTACCATTCACTGTTTTTTGGTTAAAAAACTATATCACATAAGAATAACAAAATTTGCTACCTCGTCATCCTCCAGTTAAAGGCGAAGACTCCATAAAATATATCAATGGATCTAGCTTTGATATTGACATGGTAGTATAATATCATATATATTTCCTTAACTTTTTTGTGGTCCATACTAAGGCATAACATAACTTCTCGATTGGGGGAATATCGAGTCTCAAATTTAGTGAAATTCTTATTGGTATCATAAATGGCTCGTTATTTCCTTCATGCTTTATCATGTTGTGCTAGTACACATCCTATTGAATTTTTCAAAGGTTGCTACGTAAAAAAATCATGGTTTATCTTGGATCAATGTCATTAGAACCATAACATTTGAGATGTAATGCTTTACTTTATCAAAACCTTCTTAAAATTGACATCCTATATTATGGGGTTTTGTTTCTCAGGAAGGAGAAGATTGGATCACATTTCTCAGTTAATAGAGAGATGAAGCTGGCAATGTAATTCAACCTCCCTAGGAATCTTCATACTTCTTTTTGAGTTTTCGACGGTGGCAACTCTTATATTGCTTTAATTTTTTTGGGATCTATCTCTATCCCTTTTTCCCTCACTACAAATCCTAGCAATTTCTTGAAGTGGCTCCAAACGTGCATTTATCTGGGTTAAGCTTTAATTGGAATTTCTTTAACATTAAAAACAACTTTCTCAAAACTCTAACATATTATTGTTCAGTTTGTGATTTGGCAATCATATCATTCACATATACCTATATTTCTTTATGCATCATATTATGGAAAAAGTAACAATGTTTCGTTAAAATGTTGCCCACGCATTCTTTAGTCTAAATGTTATCACTTTATAGCAAAATGTCCCCCATATTATCATAAATGTTATCTTCTCCATATCTTTAGGGTCCATCTTGATTTGGTTGTATCCTGAAAAGATATACATGAAGGAGAAAAGAGGATGTCTAGTTGTATTATCAACCAGGGTATCGATAAGAGGAAGTCGGAAGTTTTCTTCATAATTTGCATGATTGAGATCTCGGTAGTCAACACACATTCGGACCTTCCCATCTATTTTCGTAACTAACACAATAATAACTACCATTCGAGGATTACGAGTGATTTATTTAGCTATTATTTTTTCATTAATTACTCTTTGTTGATTATATGATATTATTGATTTGGGCATTTTTCTTCATTTTCTATGCAGGATTTTAATTTCTGGAAATAACACTAAAAAGGTGATGTTTGTAGTTTTTATTTTATGGAGCCAAGGCTGGAGTAGTGGGAATGACTTGGGGCATCAAAGCTTCTGACATGGCATCTAACCAACAGCTTCCAGAAGGTGGTCCAATCAACATTTCTAGAAGGATGGGCGGATTACTTAGGATCAGTTTAAATACAAATTAGGAATTATCACATGTTTTTAAGATTATATTTGAATATTTTCATGATTTATCTTTAGTCATTTTTACTTCATTTTTAGGGTTTTAGAAAGATATATACCCTCTCAAGGTAAGCTTGAAACACGTCAAATTTTAGCGTTGTTTTTATCTTTTATTTTTATAAAGTTTTTTCTTTTCTTCCTCGTTCTGTTTTTCAAGTTTTTACTTTATTTCCTTTATACATGCTAAGTATGATTTCTATCATGCTTAGCTAATTTTTCAAAAGTCAAAGGATGAAGCGATAACTCAATTTCGATCATGAGAATTAAAAAGCACCTAATACCTTCAGGTTAAATTCTTAATTTTCTAAAATCTTGGAACATCAATCGACCTCTCATTTAAAAATCAAAACACTTTCATTTCAAAAAGTTCACATTGTCTTGGATGTTGTTTAGATTTAAAGCTCAAAGAAAGAACCGGCTAGTAGCAAGTTTGAATTCCTTGGAACACACTTAGCGGTAATCCACTAGGGGAAATTGAGATCGAATTCGATTCTCATATAGACAACATTGTCCGAGTTGGGTTTCAAAAAATTAAAACTAAATTGGCGCTGGTAATGATAGTCGTGGTAAATAAAAATAAAGATTGAAATTCAAAGATTGATTTTGGATTGTAGGTTTATTGGAGATAAAAAAAAGTTACAAGAGTTGGTCATTGTAGATAATAACAGAAATTAATCCAAAGTAAAATCTTATTCAATGATCAATTGAAATTGAGGCAATGCGAGACCTGAAGTTGTTTTTACTTAAATTAAATTTCTTCTTATTTTTCTTCTGTCAAATTCATTGATACATGCACCAGATGCCATAATTCCAAAGAAGATCGCCTAACTCTTCCACCTGGCTCAATTACAAGAAACAGGGCCAAACTTCTAAAGTATAAACTCTTTCAATTACTACGAAAAAAATGAATTCAAAGAGGGAAACCCTTTATTTCCCCCACCCACAACTACTCTGATCTCTTTATCCCATGTTGAAGACAAGTCAGGACCAAAATACACAATCCAAGAAGACATTCTTGGAAATAGCTTCAAAGATCTTTAAATTACTAAAATCCTTGTAAAAAGTATCCATTGTTGAATTATGAAGCATATATTACTTTCTCCTCTAGATTTTTAGTTATTTAAGTTATTTACCTTTTTATTTTCTTAGAATAAGGGTAAAAGGGTAATTACTTATAATGAAAAAACCTAAATAGTTATCATCTCCTCCATAGCTGCCCTCTTCCTTGCTACACAAGGTATTGCCACCCTTTCAACGTCTAGAAGATTCATCCAAACTGTTCATTAAACTAGAGGGATTCATCTTACATCAAACTACTTGATCTCATCACCACCACTAGATCAAACACTATATCAATGACTCTCATCAATGTCTCCCATCCCATTGCAATTAGGATACATCTTAGTTTTTATTTATTCTTATTTTAATTTTATTTTATTCCTTAGACATGGTACAATAAGGATTCCTTCTCATCTATATAAAGGAGGCCCCTCCCACCATTATAATCATTAAGTTTTCTTCTTTATTATTCAATACAACGAGATATTATTTTTACAAGAAATAATATCCTTATTCCTTTGAAGCTTCTTTTGTTTTCAAGTTCTTTGAGTTCTTGAGAGGAAGATCTTCACACTCATTGCAATTAGTAGGTTTGCTTATAGTTGTATTATAGGGTTTACCTTTTCATTGAGACTAAAAGGATTCGATAGGATATTTATCCAACTATTTTCATCTTCCACGAGCCATCTAGAAATTCCTCCATTATTGTATCCCACCATACAAAACACTAGGGTTTTCCGTTAAGCATCATACCTACAGGGGTAAATTTTCAAATCATTTTTCCTATTAACGGTAAATTTTCACCGTTATGATCCTTATTCAATTATCTTTCAAATGACCATCTACTCATCCAAATAAAACAAAAATTCATCATTATCGTCCACTTTTAAAGGAGATAATCTTTAGTTATTCGTTACATATCTTATCTTTTTATTATCCTTGTTTTTACTTGTCTTTTTCTTTTATTATCTTAACCTTATGTCTTTGATTCAAAGTCCAAAATCCTTAATCTATTCAAACCCTATTTTTCACCACTCACATATACCTCTCATCTTCTCATTCATTGATTGATTCTAGATTTTTCTAGGTTTTATTCTTCAACAAAGAGTATCATTCATCATCTATTATCTCTTCTCTATCATTCCTTAAATTTAATCATTCATTTTTTTACATTTACTTTCATTTTTTTACATTTACTTTCTTTTACTCTTTATTCAAAACCCCCATTTATTTACCCTTTTTGTCCAAATATTAGAGTTAAAAACCTTCTACATTAAGATTTCCAAAATCCTTGTGGATCAACCTTTCTTTTCTTTGTTACGCTTATTTATTCTTTTTTAGATTAAGGATATTTTTGACAGTAAACGGCGCCTATCAAATTAACGCTATTATCGGGGACTTAAAAAAGTCACTGATTAACTTTGTTTTTGATTTATGACCAGCAGAACCCAGACGAACTAGATGATTTTGTTCTAGAGATCGAAGCACGAGCTCAATGAATCCATGCACAAACACTTAGAGGGAAGATAAGGCAATGAAAATAGAAAGAATAATAGCAAACAAATCCATAACCAAATCCCAAAGCATTCGGATTTGGTACATACTAGGTTCACAAAGAACTGATCCTGATGGTCGATCAAACAATTCAGGAACTTGTTGTGGCACCTACTATTCAATAACCTATATGCATTGTCTTTCTATATGGTAAAACTCTAATTCAACTTAAAACGGGACTCATCCACCATGTTCCTACTTTTCACAGACTTCCAAGTGAAAATTTGCACAAGCATCTCATTGAATTCCACATGGTTTGCTCAAGCATGAAACCGTAGGGAGTATCCGAGGACCAAATTAAATTGAGAGATTTTGCTTTCTCCTTAGTTGGTTTGGCTAAGTAATGGTTATTTTATTTACCACCTAACTCTATCAATATTGAGGCTGACATGACTCGCATTTTTCTTGACAGATATTTCCCTGCAGTAAAGGAGAGTAAATTAAAAATAAGCATCATTGGAATTCGATAGAAAGAAGGAGAATCGATCTATTATTACTGGGAATGATTTCAAAAGCTATGCACAAGCTGTCCGTAACACGGATTATTAAACACTTCTCCAATACTTCTACGAAGGATTGCTTCCCTTAGAAATGAAGATGATCGATGCTGCTAGTGGAGGAGCTCTCGTCAACATAACCCCGTATATAACTAGAGACTTGATTTATACAATGGTTTCCAACTCTCAATAGTTTATCTCCTCAAGTGAACCCAACCGATGGGTTTACGAGATAAGTATTATTTCTATATAAAGCAAAATCGATAAATTAATAGATTTAGTTTATTCTCTTATTTTAGGAAAATCAAAGTAACAAGCTATGATAAATATGTACAATGTTGGATCATTTAATATATTTATTTATGATGTTACAAGAAGAGGTTGGCGCACAAGTAAGCATAGTAGGCTATTTTCTAAGATTTGCCTAAAGGCCTTACAACCCTCACATAAATACTTACAATCTGAGGTGTAGAGATCATCCAAAATTCAATTATGCATAAAACACGAGGCACAATCAAGACTATCAAGTAAGGCCACCTACACCATAACCGTATAAATCGGTGAAGTCATCGTTGAATAGTTGGCTCTATCTCAAGATAAGTTCCAAAATCACACTAAATCCTATTTGCAAGAGATATATAAACAAATAAGTCAATTGACTCAGACAATGGGATGCTTGGAATCGTAGGGTAAACTTCCATCTCAAATTGAGGATAACCCACAAGAGAATATTAGTGCCATCACCCTCTAAAGTGGTACAGTTATCGTACAACAAATCCCAAAAGATGTAGGCACAAGATCCAAAATAAGGAAGAATAGTTGAGATCCCAGCGTGAAAAAGATGTACTTAACTCAAACTCCTAGAAAGACAAAGGAGTTGACGTAGGATCACAAAAAAAAGAAGAATGATGAATCACAATATGATCCCATGCCATCTCATAATGTCATTCTACCTCCTTTCCCCTCAAGATTAGTAAAAAGAGACAAACAAGCTGAGGAAAAAAGATATTTAAAGTATTTTAGAAGGTTGAAATCAACATACCTCTCCTTGAAGTAATCCGAAAGGTACCGAGGTATTCTAGATTTTTTAAGGACCTATGCACTACAAAAAATAAGACTTATCAAGAATGAGAATGTGAACTTAGGAGAAGACGTTCCATATACTTTCCAATGTAAGTTTCCATCAAAGTTGAAGGACCAAGGTATGTCTTTTATACCTTGCAAGATCAATAAGGTTGGGATAAAACATGATATGTGTGATTTAGGTGCTTCTATTAATGTAATATCATTTTTTATGTACAACTTACTTTTTGTTGAGCCCTTGAAGGGAAAGAGAGTAACGATACAACTAGTTGACCAATTTGTGATCTTTCCCAAATAACTCTTAGAAAATATTCTTGTTAAGGTAAACAAACTTATTATTTGACAAATTTCTATGTCATTTGCATGGAAAACGACCGAACGAACACTTCTTCAAAAATCCTTCTTAGGCATCCTTTCTTTAGTACGACACATACAGAAATTGAAATAAGAAGTAGAATCACAGTTATGGAGTTCAATTGTAAGGTCATAAAATTTAATGTTTACAAAGAGAAGAGATACTTAGATATCATTGCTAGTATAATTTTTATTGATATTATTTAACCTGTCATTGATGAGTTTGTGGAAACTAACTTTGTTGATAACTTGTCTATGGAATTGGAGGACGTTGATGAGGAAATCAAGGAGTTTGAGAAAAATCTATTTATTATGATTCACACATTGTCCCATCAAGATCTAAAATCTTATCTTCTATTTTGTAGGACCCCAAATATAACTAAAGCAATTACCGAAACACTTGAAATACGCATATTTGGGAAAAACACCACTTGCCAATATATCGAGTAAACTGTCAAAAATGGAGGAATAAGATTTTGTTACTATTTTACACACACATAAGGAGGTGATTAAATGGACTATAGCTGAAATCAAAGGGCTTAGTTCATCAACTTGCATGAACAATATAAAAATTGAAGAAGGCCCAAAACTGTCACGATAATGCCAACACCGATTAAATTTGTCGATAATGGAAGTGTTACAAAAGGAAATCCAAAAACTTCTTGATGCTTACATCATTTACCCGATCTCATATAGTAATTGGGTAAGTCCAGTCCATGTGGTCCCAAAGAAAATCGGATTCACGGTTATAAGAAATTCAGAAAGTTAATTAGTCCTTACAAGAGTTTAGGATGGATGGAGAGTTTGCATCAACTATAGGAAGTTGAATTCCTTTTATAGATCAAATGATAGAAAGATTAGCGGGTAAATCTCATTATTGTTATCTTGATGGTTTTTCAGGTTTCTTCCAGATCCCAATGGTGCCAGAAGACTAGGAAAAATGATATTTATATGTCCCTTTAGCACATTTGCTTACCGACACATACCCTTCGGCCTTTACAACACCCACACCATATTCTAGATATGCATGTTTACCATTTTTTATAACTATGTGGGAAAGGAATTGAAGTCTTCATGGATGATTTTATAGTGTATGGTAGTTCTTTCATGAATGTCATTTAAATTTTAATAATGTGCTTAGGTGATTCCTCAAATTCAACCTCGAACTTAATTATGAGAAATTCCATTTTATGGTTGATAAGGAAGGGGTTGATTCTTTGACATATTACACGCTTACTCCCTTACCCAACAACTGTGAGGGAAGTCTATTTTTTCTTGGTTATGCAAGATTTTACCGGATATTCATTAAAGACTTTTCAAATGTAGCATAATTGTTGTGTAATTTACTTGAAAAGGACAAAGTTTTTTGACTTCAATTCAGAGTGTAAAGAGTCATTTGACATTTTGAAGGAAAAGCTTGTTTCGACCCCAATTTTTCACCCACCCAATTGGTATTTCTCATTTGAAATTATTTGTGTTGAAAACATTTTGATGTTTCGATATAACAAATTAAGTTAAATGAATTTTAAGATTTTACAAATGATTTTCTAAGTATATTCGATTTAATTACTCGAATATCAAAATATTACTCCAAGTCTTTTAAAGATAAATTACAATCCTTACTAATGTGTAAAATTGTGTCTTATACTTAAAATATTTTTGAAACAATTTTCACAAAGTATTTCGAACAAAAAGCGAGCCTAAAATCAATTTTTGAGGTAAGTGTACCGATGCATAAATCAATGCATCGATGCACCCTTGTTTTAATTGAACATCAAATAGCTTTAGTGTACCGATGCACATACAATACATCGATGCACTCCATGTATTATTAAAACGACGAATTGATTTTATGCACCGATGCACAAGACATGCATCGATGCACCAACGTTTTTCAAAACATCGAAGCATATTTATGCATCGATGCACTCTCAGTGTACCAATGCACTAAGTCTTCCAACGGTCAAAATATTTGAATTTTACACATAGTGTATTGATGCACTAGCCTATGCATCGATGCATCCCATGCTCCTACCTGTTTTATTAATTATTTTCACACAATAACGACTCTATTGACTCCACTAATAATCCCCAACGTTCAGAAGTGATCCAAGGAGTATTTAAACAAGATTAGAAGCCATTGATCAACAACAAGGAAGAAGAGAAACTAGAGAATCAAAGAGAAAGCATCAAACCTCATGTTTGAGCGTTTTAAGCCTATTTTTATTCAATATTCATTTTTCTTTCAAGAACACCATTTGTGCTCTATTGTATTTATCTTGGAGTGTTCTTTCATTGTTCTAGAATTATGGAAATAATCTACCTTGTGAGGTTTTCTTGTAAGTTTACGAAATTTGTATATTTCTCTTTGAAAAAGAGTGTGCTCAAGAATTTGGGGTATAATTCTTGAGGGAGTTGTAAGGTTACTATTTGTCCTGAAAAGAAAGAACAAATTAGTGAAATTGTTGGAAAATCCTTAGTGTGGATAGCTAAGGTAGTGGACGTAGACTTTGGTTGAGAAAGTCGAATCACTCTAAATCGCTGTGCAAATCTTTTCAATTTTCTACAAAAGCTTCCACCAAAATTTTTATTGCCAATTCACCCCCCTCTTGGCCAATTCCATCGATCGATTAACTCAACAATTGGTATCAGAGTCTTACTCATTTGAAGGTTTAACCACCTCTTGAATCGATTCGGGAAAAGTTAAATCGATAAAGATGGCTTCCACTTCCGGTTCATTCTCCATGGAAGAATCCAGACCAATTGGCGTGCCTCCACACTTTAGCGGAACAAATTATCATCGTTGGAAGAGGTTTATGATGATATTTATCCAAGCATTTGATATGGAAGCTTGGATGATAATTTAGAAAGGATATTCCTCTCCTACGAAGAAGGCAAAGAAGTGGAGTGATCAAGAATGGAAGAAAGCTCAACAAAATACCAAGGCTACGCACATGTTATGTTGTGCAATTGATCCTAATATATATAAAGGAGTTTCTTCTTATTCAAGTTCCAAGGAAATGTGGGATAAGCTTGAGGAGATCTATGGAGACAAGGAAGAAGAAGAACCAATAAAGGTGATGTCTCTATTAGCTCTCACAGAGCCAAAGGTATCTTCTAACTCAAATAAATTAAATTCAAAATCTGTTAATGAGTTACAAGATGCCTATGATGAATTATTTTCGGAGTTTGAGACCATGAACTCCAAATATAGGAATTTGATTTCTAAATTTATAGCTAAAAATGATATTCTTTTGAAAGCTAAAACAGACTTGGAAAAACAAAATGAAATGTTGAAAAATGATTTAAAGCTTTCAAAACTAAAATCTGAAAACTCTGGAAAAGAAATTTTCAAATTAAACAAACTTCTTCTAGAAACGAAAATGGATTTTGAAAATCAAAATAAACTCTTGAAGAAGGATTTAGAGCTTTCAAAAGTGAAATTCGAAAGTATTGAAAAAGAAAATTTTGATTTGAAAGTTAAGCTTGAATGCTTAATAAAAGAAAAAGAGATCATTTTAAATAATTCATCTAGTTCAATAATGACAATATGTTCACATTGTCGTTATCATGGTCTTAAGGAACATACTTGTCCTTAAAAGAAAGGAAAAAGATTTAAAATTAGACAAGTATGGGTTCTAAAAGGAATAAGGGGAATTGAAACTAACATTCACGGATCCAGAGTAATTTGGATACCAAAATCTACTTAAATATCTCTTGTAGGTGTGTGAGAGCAATGTTGATGAAGATGATGATATTCAAGATGCTCTAGCCACACATGAAAAAAGAATGAGTAACCTCTAAACTTAATATTTTTATTTTATTTGGTTGCTCATTTAGTTTATGCATGCATGAGGTTATAAATGTTCTAAATGATTATGTTTTATCTCATGTATGTTGAAAGATTTTATATGATGAACATAGTAATTTTTGGTAAAGTTTTATAAACTCTAGTTCATCATATTAATTTTTGGTCAAAATTCCTTTTAAAATGTAATTAATATCTATTTAACAATTTATATCGATTTTTCAAGAACTTTGGTTTTACAAAATTTTGACCTTAAACTTTTTAATGTTTATGCATAGATTTTTTTTATATTATAAAGTTTTAATGCATAACATTTTCAAAAACTTTATGCATGTTCTTTTAATCTCGATAATCAATATTGCATAATGTTTTGTATGTGAATGGATTAAAGCATAATCCGATTAGATGAATTTGACAAAAGATACAATGTCTTATTTTTTAAATTAAGTGTTTGCAAAATTGATTGGCATTGCATCTATTTTGATTATGCTTGTTTTTTCATAGAATATGAAACATTTACATGGTGCATTTAGACTCTATAGTTATGACTAATTTATGCCTAGTTACTAAGGATGAGCATGATAGTTGGTTATGGCATACGAGACTATGACATGCTAGTATGAGTGTTTCGCAACGACTAATTCAAGGAGATTTAGTAAGAGGGATGCCTAAACTAAAATTTGATAATGATAAAGTTTGTGATGCTTGTGTTAAAGGAAAACAAAAGCAAGTTTCTTTTAAATCCATTAATGACGTGTCAACTAGTAGAGTATTACAATTGATCCATATAGATCTTTTTGGGCCAACTAGGACTACTAGCTTGGGTGTAAAACAATATGCATTTGTCTTGGTAGATGATTATTCTAGATATACTTGGGTTCTATTTTTAAGTACTAAAGATGAAGCATTAGAACATTTCACACGTTTTCAAAAGTAATCCAAAAATGAAAAAGGTTACTCTATCTCTAGTGTTAGGAGTGATCATGGAACTGAATTTGAAAATCTTGGATTTGCTGATTTTTTTTAATTCTAATGGTATTAGCCATAATTTTTCAGCACCTAGAACCCCTCAACAAAATGGAGTTGTTGAGAGGAAAAATCGAACTTTAGAAGAAATGGCTAGAACCATACTTTGTGAAAACAATTGCCAAAATATTTTTGGGCAGAAGCCACAAATACCGCTTGTTATGTTATTAATCGAGTAATGATTAGTCCTATTTTGAAGAAAACTCCATATGAACTTTTTAAAAATAAAAAGCCTAACATTAGCTATTTTCATCATTTTGGATGTAAATGTTTTGTTTTAAACAACGGTAAAGACAATCTTGGCAAATTTGATGCTAAAAGTGATAAGGGAATTTTTCTGGGTTATTCCTTAAATTCTAAAGCTTATCGAGTATTTAATAAAAGAACTTTAGTTGTAGAAGAGTTTATACATGTTGTTTTCGATGATAATCCCCTTCCGAGGAAGGATTCTTGTGTGAATGATGATGTAGGCATTATAAATATAAATGACGTTGGACATGACGTTGGAGAACCATCATCAAAGGAAGAAACGAAAGATGAGGAAACTCAAGATCCTCTCGAGAATCCAACCATTGAAGAAAGGAAAGTATCTTACCCAAGAGAGTACAATTATGTCAAGGATGGTGAGATTATAGGTGATCCATTCAAAGGGGTAACAACTCGATCTTCTCTTAGACATATTTGTAATTATGTTGCATTTATCTCATGCATAGAGCCTAAGAATATTAAATAAGCATTAAATGATGAACATTGGATTATGGCTATGCAATAAGAGTTAAATCAATTTGAGAGAAGTAAAGTATGAACATTAGTTGAAAGACCCAGTAATAAATATACTGTAGGTACTAGATGGGTATTTAGGAATAAGCTTGATGAAAGTGGTAATATAGTGAGAAACAAGGCTAGACTTGTTGCACAAGGGTACACTCAAGAAGAAGGCATAGACTATGGTGAAACATACGCTCCCGTAGCTAGAATGGAAGCAATTAGAATGTTATTAGCATTTACATGTTTCAATGAATTTAAATTATATCAAATGGATGTCAAAAGTGCATTTTTAAATGGTTTTATAAAAGAAGAAGTGTATGTGGAACAACCTCATGGTAAGATTCAAAATTTCCAAATCATGTTTTTAAATTGACAAAAGCTCTTTATGGTTTAAAACAAGCTCCTAGAGATTAGTATGAAAGATTGTCATTTTTAATCAAAAAAGGTTTTTCAAAAGGGAAGGTTGACACTAAATTGTTTTTAAAGCAAAAAGGTAAAGATTTATTAGTAGTTCAAATTTATGTTGATGATATAATATTTGGTTCTACTAATGATGTTTTTTGCCAATAATTTTCTAAGCTAATGCAAAGTGAATTCGAGATGAGCATGATGGGGGGAGCTCTCATTTTTCTTGGGACTCCAAATCAAGCAAAGAAAATATGGCGTCTTCATCAATCAAGCTAAGTACGTTAAAGATATGCTCAAGAAGTTTGGACTAGAAAATGGGAAACCTCATGATACTCCAATGAGCTCATTAACAAAGCTTGACATAGATGAAGGAGGTAAATGTGTGGATGTTAAATTATATAGGTCAATGATTGGTTCTTTGATTTATCTAACCATAAGTAGACCGGACATTATGTTTAGCATTTTTTTATGTGCTAGATTTCAATCATGCCCTAAGGAATCACATTTACTAGCTGTTAAGAGAATCTTTAGATACCTTAAGGACACTCCTAGTTTAGGACTTTGGTATCTTAGAGACTTTAGTTTTATCTTGCATGCCTTCTCTGATACGGATTATGGAGGATGCAAATTAGATAGGAAAAGCACCTCCGGTTCATGACAATTCCTTGGAAATATGCTGATTTCTTGGTTTTCAAAGAAACAAAATTGTGTTGCATTATCTACCACTGAAGCAGAATACATTTCAGCCTGTAGTTGTTATGCACAAGTTTTATGGATGAAACAAAAACTTTTTGATTTTGGAATTGAAAAAGGTACTATTCCTATCAAGTGTGACAATACTAGTGCTATTTGTCTCACAAAAAATCTCATTCAACACTTTAGAACTAAGAACATTGAAATTAGACATCACTTCATTAGAGACCATGTCGCTAAGGAAGATGTAGTTCTAGAATTTGTTGATACTTTGCACCAATTAGCAGATATCTTTACAAAACCTTTAGACAAAGAAATATTTTGGACACTTAGAAGAGAATTAGGTTTAACTGACCTATCTTCACTTAGTGTTTAAAATAATTTTAGCTCTTTTAAAGAATAAATGAAAAATGCTTATAATAATAAATTTTTGATTGCATTCATTGCTATTAGTTAGGGGGAGTTTATGTCGTTTGGTGAAAATTAATTTTATGTTCAAATGTAGTTTAAGGATTAATTTGATTGCTTTAACATGATTAATTTTTAATATATGAGTTTCCAATACCACTAGAGCTAATGAATTTAGCATTTTGAGTGTTTAAAACGGATTTTTGATATTTTTGTGCTTCATGCATCGATACACTTAATACTGAATCGATGCATCCCTTTGAATGTGCATCGATACACCATAAAGGTGCACTGATGCACTCCTTGGATGTTCGATGCACAATGCCATGCATCGATGCATCCATCGGGTTTTTGGATAAAACCCTGATTTTCTTTATTTTCTCAAAACTCTTCAAAACACTCCATTGCGTCGTTCGACCCTCTCTCTCTCTAATCTCTCATTTCACTTCAAATCAACGTAATTTTGAAGGATTTCAATCATTCTTCATCTCCCAATCCTGCTCTTATCATCAAATCGTGCAAAACAACATCACATTTCTCTCAAATCCAAAATTTTCAAGGTAATATTTCAAAACCTCTATTTTATTGATTTTTGAACTTAGAACTGGTTTTAATTAGTTCTAGGATGAACATTATATGGGAATTGATTATATTATGATTCTAAACTAGATTTTACAATCAATTTCGTCAAAAACAAGTAATTTTTCAACATTGTCTTTGAATTTTCGAAATAAAAAAATTACTATTTTCAAAAAATCATTGTTTTTGGTTTAATTGTATTTTTTTCATGAAAAACTATATGAATTATGATATCTCTAAATATTATTTTAAAATAGTTTTCAAAAACTTTTCCCATTAGGATTTGGTTTAGAGAACCTTGAATTATTACGGACTCAATTGAGTTTTGGGATTGATTGAAATTGCGTTTTAAATTGCAGGTTACCAATCCTTTTCCGATTTCTTAAACCATGCCAAATCCTAAACAACCTAGGAAATCGTCTAGTTTCTCAAGTCAAAACCGACCTCCTATTCCTCCACCTAATCCAAATCCAAATGACCCAAATATGACTATTCTGAACTCTTGTTTCAATGTACCTGGTCGTAGACAAGATCTCTACCATAGGTACCATACTTGTTTTGAGTCATACAAAATCTGAGAAGAATGTATCCCTTCGATCCAAGCTATGGAAGATATGAATTTTTAATATCTTCTCACTCTTAAATTCTGGAAGTTTGATAACCTCTTTAAACTCAAACCTATTGTTTATCAACAATTAGTCTGAATCTTTTATTCTAATGCGGTATGTGTCCAAAACGAGCGCCGAACCGAAACCATAGGAATTCGATTATTTTAGGTCAATTCGTTTTTATTGACTACGACACATTCACTACACATTTTGGACTAGATAACTTAGGTTTATATAATGAAAAGGAGACTGTGGTATCACCCTATAAGTCTAAGGATAGCGTTAGTACCTTACCATCTCATCATGATTGATTCTTTCATTTGTTGATCTCTTGATGGTTTCGACCATCTGGAGGTAGGTTCTCCTCCCTTAGAAAAATAGATACATGGTGGATACATTGTATCCAACATAATAAGAAGATTAATCTACCACAGAAGTGAGTTAGTAGATACCATAAACAATGTTCCTTCCAAGAATATAGAAATTTTGGTTTATGGTTGTCTCCTTAGTAACTTGTTTATCAAACTCGTTCTTAGGGTCAATATTGATATTCCAATCCCTCTTCAAAACCAAATCAATTTCACTTCCTTAAAGAAAACAAGATGGAAACAAAATAAGGAAACTAGCCAATGGGTTTATCGACCTAATGAGTAAACATTGGGCGCAAGCTCTTCACGAGCTCCACCTCCTCCCGACCATCCTTTGGATGACTAGACCTATCTTGATTTAGTTTCCTTTGATTGGACTTAGAACTTATTGTTAAACTTTCGATGTTTTTGGATTGGATGTTTGAATGTTTTATTGATGTTGAATGTTTGAACTTGACTGTTTTAGATGATTGGACTTAAATATATATATATATATATATTTGGTTTGAATTTCCAACTTGATCTCAATGTTTATTAATTTTTGCATCATTAGACATATATGACCAATTATCCATTACATGTTTATGAATATTTTTATGAAAACTAATGGCTAACCTTTCTCTTGATCGTTGATCTTAGCAGCTTAAGCTATATTTATTTATAATCAATTGGCTATACTTTTCAAAACCTTGTTTAAAAACATTTTAGAGTCTTTTTCATTTAACAAAAAAGGGGAGAGGATGTATAATAGTAAGGGGGAGTAATTTCAAATTTGATTTCAAAAATGATTTTCTTAAAAATCTTAAAATTACTCAAATATTTTGTTATATCAAGAAGGGTAGATTGTTGAAAACATTTTGATGTTTCGATATAACAAATTAAGTTAAATGAATTTTAAGATTTTACAAATGATTTTCTAAGTATATTCAATTTAATTACTCGAATATCAAAATATTACTCCAAGTCTTTTAAAGATAAATTTCAATCCTTACTAATGTGTACAATTGTGTTTTATACTTAAAATATTTTTGAAACAATTTTCACAAAGTATTTCGAACCAAAAACGAGCCTAAAATCAATTTTTCAGGTAAGTGTACCGATGCATAAATCAATGCATCGATGCACCCTTGTTTTAATTGAACATCGAATAGCTTTAGTGTACCGATGCACATACAATGCATCGATACACTCCATGTATTATTAAAACGACGAATTGATTTTATGCACCGATGTACAAGACATGCATCGATGCATCCACGCTTTTTCAAAACATCGAAGCATATTTATGCATCGATGCACTCTCAGTGTACCGATGCACTAAGTCTTCCAACGGTCGAAATATTTGAATTTTACACATAGTGAATCGATGTACTAGTCCTATGCATCGATGCATCCCATGCTCCTACCTGTATTATTAATTGTTTTCACACAATAACGACTCTATTGACTCCACTAATAATCCCCAACGTTCAGAAGTGATCCAAGGAGTATTTAAACAAGATTAAAAGCCATTGATCAACAACAAGGAAGAAGCGAAGCTAGAGAATCAAAGAGAAAGAATCAAACCTCATGTTTGAGCATTTCAAGCCTATTTTCATTCAATATTCATTTTGCTTTCAAGAACACCATTTGTGCTCTATTGTATTTATCTTTGAGTGTTCTTTCTTTGTTCTACAATTGTGCAAACAATCTACCTTGTGAGGTTTTCTTGTAAGTTTGCGAAATTTGTATATTTCTCTTTGAAAAAGAGTGTGCTCAAGAATTTGGGATATAATTCTTGAGGGAGTTGTAAGGTTACTCTTTTTCCTGAAAAGAAAGAACAAATTAGTGAAATTGTTGGAAAATCCTTAGTGTGGATAGCTAAGGTAGTGGACGTATACTTTGGTTGAGAAAGTCGAACCACTCTAAATCGCTGTGCAAATCTTTTCAATTTTCTGCAAAAGATTCCACCAAAAGTTTTATTACCAATTCACCCCCTCTTGGCCAATTCCATCGATCAATTAACTCAACAATGTGTGATGCATCAGACACAAGCATTGGAGCTTCTCTTGGGCAGAAAATTGGTAAAGAGCCTCAGAGAAATTATTCGACCATAGAAAAAATTATTTGTCATCATTTTTGCTTTAGTAAACCTATATTCTTGGAACTAACATTATTATTTTTTATGATCATATAGCCTTGAAGTACTTGATGAGTAAAAAAGAAGATGAAGCCAGGACTAATCCGTTTGATCTTGCTTTAATAAGAATTTGATTTTGAGATTAAAGACAAAAAAAGATGCAAAAATTTGATGGCTGATCACTTAAGTCGACTTCCCCTCTCCATATCCGATCTGCACTTCGCGAAGAATTTCCCTAAAAATGCTTGATGTTGGCGTAGAAGAAAATCCCTTGGTTCATGGATCTGTTCAATTACTTGGCACGATTAACTTACCGTCAGATTTGCAAAGAGCTAAAATTAACCAGATAAAGCGGGAATCTTGATTTTATATTTAAGATAATTTCTATCTTTGGAAGTACTGCTCGGATCATGTAATTCAGCGATGTGTTGTCGAAAATGAGGTAAATTCCATATTATTTTTTTTCATTTTTACTCTTGCGGCAATCACTTTGGACCAAAGCGAACTACCCATAAAATTCTTGAATACAATTTATTTTGGCCTAACATCTTTCGTGACACATTTATTTTGCAAATCTTATGAAAGATGTTAGAGCGCAAGTAATCTAAATCAAAGGAACGAAATGCCTCTTAATCTGGTTTACATATGAGAAATATTTTATGTTTGGGAATCGATTATCTGGGTCCATTCGTTTCTTCCTTTGGAGATATTTATATTATCCTTGCTATAGATTACGTTTCGAAATGGGTAGAAGCAAAATCTACCCAAAATAATGCTCCCAAAACTACCGTTGATTTTCAATAAAATAATTTATCTTTTCCAAGTTTGGCACGCCGCAAGAAATAATAAGCGATAGAGGAACACACGTTTTTAATAGGATAATTGAAGTGCTCAGGCAGAAGAATGGAGTAACTCAAAGAATCACCATGGCTTATCATCCACAAACAAATGGGCAAGCGGAAGTACTAAATCGAAAAATCAAGACGATTCTTGAAAAATAGTAAAGCTAAATTAAAAATATTGGACTTTGAAGTTGATCCATGCCTTATGGGCATACTGAACCACATATAAAGGTCCTATCAGAATGTCTCCATACCATCTAGTTTTTGGTAAACCGTTCCATTTTCTGGTAGAACTAGAACATAAGGCATATTGGGCAGTTAAGGACAAAACCAAAGAATTCCACAATCGTAAAATTTCTTTTAAATCATTTTCTCTCGATCAAAATGTTTTTCTTTTTAATTCTATGTTTGACTTTTTTCGGAAATTTAGATCAAAATGGTTCAGACCTTTTACGGTAACTCAAGTTGTCCCTTATGGCGCAATCAAAATTGAAGATGATTATAGAGTCCTCTTTAAAGCGAACGGTCAGTGGTTGAAACCATATTATGAGAACGCTCCAGTTTGTTTAATCGAAGAACATAATTTGGGAGAACTTGTAGTCTGAATTAGGTCATCGAGCTAACGATGTTAAATAAAGCACTTAATGGGAGACAACCTATTTCATTTTAATTTGTTTCATTTATATTTATTTTTTACTTTTATTTGGAGTCTTTATCCGTATTAATTTTATTTTAAATTTTACAAGTACTATGATATTTTTAATCAAATTTAAACGAAGTCGGAAGCGGTATTTTTGATCGAACAAAGAAAAAAATTCTCATCCAAAGAGGGGAAGAGATCGTGCGACATCATCCAATTTTACCCTATTGACTGTGCGCATCGTTTAATTAAACAATGCGTGATAGCAAAACCCTTTAGGTCAGTGTAGCTTAGTTGAATCCTTCTCCTAATTTTGTTCCATTGAGTCCTAAACCTAAGCCTACCCCCCACATCTCAGCATTCTCCTTTCTTTTAGCCGCCACCCTTGCCCAATAAGCTTCCCATTTGTATTTCAAGTGGACCCACTTTACCTCTCCGCACTTGAATTTCGAAACACCAAATCAATTCTTTATCCTTTCTCAAATAACCAGTCACTCTCCCTCTCCTATCAAACTTCTTTCTTTTACTCTTAAAACTCGTGTTTTACTTCACACATACAATATTTTATTTTATTTCTTTAACATCAGTCGAACCATCTTTCCTCTCCCTTGCACATAAATGAACCACGACGCTCACCTTTTTCGGTTCCTTATGCCACCTTCGTAACTTCCTTTGTCGAACGATCAACCATCACCGCTCACTTCCTCGTTTATCTTCCTCGCGCCACCATGGTAAGAATGAGAAACCAAAGTAATGCACCTTCTCAACCGCCGATCAATCACAGTGGTCATCGCCATTTTGTAGCATCAATATTTGTCCAAGTACTGAGTGAATCCAATGCAGTGCCACGATCGCCTCCTCCACACCCGGTGGCCATTGACAGCAAGCACATGATTCTCCTCCACAAGTCGATGAACCAATTCACGTAACCCCGAACTCCTCCTTTGTTGCGTCGTTCTCCACCGGTCACTCCTCTTCGTAGAAAGGTTTTGTCGGTCCTGCAGAACCATGGCAGAACTATCCATCATCAATTGCCTCTCCTACATTCTATTCAATGTCGTAGGCTGCCCATTCCCAATCAATGTTGAACGTCTCTCCGTCATATTCCATGCACACGGAAGTGCCCGAGCAACCTGACAAGGTAAATTCTGAGCCTGCTTATGTTGAACCTTTGCTAATGTACCACCTCGTCTATGGTTACACAGAATATTTTGAAACTAGTTTCCTGACTGATGCATCTCCACCACTATCTGTCGAGCATACCTTGTCCTCCTGCCATCATTCCGGGAAGCAGTCATCCTCTTCTTCATTTGCTGCAAGCTCGGGTGAGAAACCATGCATGGTGATGGCAAGCCCGATCACGTCGAGAACCCCAAGCACCATCGCTGAGGTCACACCTTCGCTGTCTCGACCAAAGAGGAATTGCAAGGCTACTTTCAATTTGATGATGATGAAGCCATCTGTTTAATAGCACTTGGCATCGTAAGTTTCAGGTTTGCAAATATATTACTCCTCACACTTTAAATACTTTGTATCAGCGAGATTATGTTATGTGATACATAAATACTATTGGTTGGACCTTATACCCTGAAATTAATTGTGGACCATTTTATGAGTTAGTTTTTGAATTCTATGCCACATTTACTTTTATGCAAATTTGTGTTGCTAACTTTAACTCGCCTGATGTTATTTCTTTCTGCTTAATGGGACAGTACTTTCGAATGTCTATTTTTGATTTCAAATTTTCTATAGGATCCTTGACAAATATCACAGATCAAGTTTATCTGATAGCTTTACTTGAGTTTTCACAAGAATTTGATGCAGATATTGCTAACGAGGCTCTCACCGGCTTGGCAAGGCAAACCTACAATGCTTGAAAAATAAAAGGACGACATATCCATGACCCGGTACTTTGCTACATTCATCGGTTTCCTGCATACAACTACTTCAGACATAACGATACTACGTTCTACTTATGTAAGGCTGAATTATTCTTTTTATGGTGTATGAAAACGGGTACCAAGGTAAACTTGGGCTTTTGGTTCGCTCGCGCTTTTGAGCGTGTTGTGCGCTCTAATCGCCTACTTATTCTCAGCCCTTATATAACTAATATCACATCTCATCTTTTCCATTGACTTTTGATACTAATTAGTTTACTTATGCTTTTTCAATGGATACCTTAGACGTGTGATGCTTGGACACGATGGGACCCCTCATCAGTACTCTTGATGCACCATATATTGTTCCTCTTGGCACCATGACACCTCGTAATGAGTGTGTCTTTCTTCGGAGGATTACAGCACAATCGGGACATGAAGAGGATCCACAGTTAGATGTGCACACCCAGATTCATAAAGTGCACGTTTGGCTGAACTCCATCAAGACCAACCTTGTCGAGATCTTATCTTACCTTTATTCGGGCACCCCTCACCGTGGCCACAGCCATGGCCGTCATTGGACGAAGAGTATTTAATTCCCTCTCCCATGCTCTTATTTACATATTGGGACAATATGATTTAAGTGAGGGGTAGAACTTTCATTAATGTTTTTCTCTTTCTTATTTTTGTTTGAATTCAAGTTACCTTGGTTACTATATTGAAATATCTTGTTTTTTTTTTTTATCCTGAATCTCACATTATTACCTTGGTTGCCTTATGAATTGTGATATCGCTTTTGTTAAATTTAGGATCCATGATAATTACAAGTCATGCCTAGTGTTTTTCTTTAAATTTTGCTTGATGTCCCATGCATTTGTTTATTGATTTGTTTTTGACTCGATACACATTACCCTTGAGGTTTGAGCTTAATGAGCATATTTCATTCTTGCTCATTGTTTGATTGAGTGTTTCGGATTAGTTTTTGACATTCTAGAACTTGTAATTTTATACATATTGAGACTACATGTTGAACTTGATGCTTTAATGTGAGAGGGGCACCAAGGATTTAGTCATTTCTCTATCCAAAATTGCATACCTTTTATTTTCCCATTAGTTAACCATTTTTTTGGCTTTAGACCTTTTATTTGTTTTACCCCATTATTAACCCCAAGCCTTTTTTTATCGTTTGTTACCCTTTTCAGCATAGAGATGGATTTGTTCCACGAAAATGAAAAAAGAAAAACAAAAAGAAGAAAAAGAAAAAGAAAACGTTCAAAAAAAATTAGTTCGAACAATTTCGAACATAATGAACAAAATAGAAAAAATAGGAAAAAAAGAAAAAGGGAAAAAGAAAAGAAAAAGATTGGTTGTTTGATATTTGATTTCATGCATTTGTTTATGTTGTTTAATTTTTGGAATGCACTTGTCTCTTGTCTTCATTCGTAAACCGAATTTTGGTCTTTTTCCTACCCTAAACAAAGCCCTAGTACAACCCTTTTTAAAGATTCCTTGATTAATCCATTCAATTCATTTTTAATATTGGAGAGTTGATTTAATTACAAGCCTATGATAATGTATTGATTAGTTTTAGCTTGAGCAATTTTACTTGAAACACTTTGAGTGATAATGAGTGAACCCTTGTGAGGTATTGAGTCTAGTAAGCTTGAGATTAACGTATTTTTTTGGATGTCATGCTTTGCTTAAACTTGTTCTTAGTTGTGCCTTTACTTGATTGTTTCTTGATTTCGACAAATTGTTATGATTTTAATTCGCTTGGCTACCTTGGGTATATTGTGAGATGATGGATGGTAAGTTGTGATTTGTATATGTTGATTGAAGAATGCTTGAGGACAAGCATTGAAAAAGTGAGGGATAATTTGATGAGTGATTTATTTAGATATTATTTTGTCGTTAATTACTCATTGTTGATTAGTTGAATTTACTGATTTATGTATTTTTATTCCTTTTTATACAAGATTTTAATTTATGGAAACAACACTAAAAAGGCAAAGTTCTACAGTTTTTATTTTCAGGAGTCAAGGTTGGAGTAGTGGGCATGACTTGGCATCCAGTCAGCAGCTTTTAGAAGGCGATCCGTTAAGCATTTTTAGAAGGACGGGGAAATTACTTAGGATCAATCTAAATTCGAATTAGGAGTTATCATTTGTTTTAAGATTTATCTTTATTCATTTTTACTTCATTATTAGGGTTTTAGAAAGTTATAAATACCCACTCATGGTAGGCTTGAAACACATCTCAGATTTTAGCTTTGTTTTTACTTTTTTATTTTATAAAGTTTTCTTCTTTTCTTCCTCATTCTATTTTTCAAAATTTTACTTTATTTCCTTTGAACAAGCTAAGTATGATTTCTATAATGCTTAGCTAATTTTTCAATAAGCAAAAGTTTGAATCGATGACTCAATTTTGATCATAAGAATTGAATATCACCTAATACCTTGGGGTTAAATTCATAATTTTCTATAAACTTGGATAGGAATCGACTTTTCCTTTAAAAAACAAAACACTTTCATTTCAAAGAGTGCATGTTGGTTTCGATGTTGTTTTGGTTTAAAGTTGGGAAGAAGAATTGACAGGTAGCAAGTTTGACTTCATAGGAACACATTTAACGGTGGTTCGCTATGGAAAATTGAGATCGGATTTGATTCTTATTGAGACAACATATTTTGTGTCGTGTTTTTTCGAAACATAAAACTAAATTGGCACTGACAATGATGGTGTGGTTAGTCCAAATAATAATTGAAATTCAAAGATTGATTATGGATTGCTGGTTTATCGGAGAGAAAAACAAGTTACAAGGTTTAGGCATTGTAAACTGTAACTGGCATTAATTCAAAGTAAAATCTTATTCAATGATCAATTGGAAATGAGGCAAAGCAAGGCCTGAGGCTGTTTTTACTTAAATTGAATTTCTTTTTATTTTTATTTCCGTTAAATTCCTTAAGTTTAATCTTTCATTTTTTTACATTCTCTTTCATTTACTCTTTCAATCAAAACACCACATTTAATTACCTTTTTCGCCAAAATATTAAAGCAAAAAACCTTCTATATCAGAATTTCAAAAGTCTCTACAGATCAACCCTTTTTCTTTTTACTACGCTTATTTATTCTTTTTTAGATTAAGGATAATTTATTCGACAATACACAAAAAATGTCAGGGGTACTTAGACACTCGTAGAAATCCAGCAACAAACTGTTATTTGATTCTTCCTTTATTTTCAACATATATGGCCTCATTCTTCGAAGCTTCTGTTGTATTGGCTTGCATTATGGCTTTATTGGTAGCTTATGTACAATAATGTTATTATCTAGACTACGCATATCCTGATACGACCAAGAGAACACATTTTTGAACTCATATAGTAGATTTACTAGGTCCTGCCTCATTTATGATAAGAGCGAGGTGCCAACATTGACATCTTTTTTATCTTCCTCCGTCCCTAAGTTCATTCTCTCAGTCATCTCTTGATCGGGAAAAATATGCTTATTTTTTTGTTCAATCAATCTGACAAGTTTAGGGTTTAATTCACATTACTCATTATCCTTATAATCATTATATTCTTCTAGACACATATTATTTTTAAAAACAACCTTTGGTTCGAAAACATCATTACTCAAACAATTGGTATCTAGAGAACTAGCAATGAAAAATAATATATTTGGATTGTGAACAAGGATTTTATTTTATACTTACAGAAAGAATAACCATAATATAATAATAAAGAATCAAGTAAAATGTTTTCTATGGAATGAATGAAGATAAATGCACCATTTTATTAAAATAAAGATTAATAACAATTTTCCTTTACAAAAATATCCCTACTACTTTCAGGAAAAAGTAACAAGATTTTTGTTATGAATAACATTAAAATTTTGTTTGTAAAATATAAGTAGCTCCTCGATAGTTTAGTTGTTGAGGGAGTATCTAGGAGGAAAAAGATGAATTGTAGCCAGCAAGCATTCTATCGTTGAGTTGTTTGTGATGGAATTGATGCTCAAGCATGAAGCCCCCAGGTGAAAAGGTCTTGGTGATGGACGATACAACTATAGGCCCCTAGGAAATATCCTATCCACTTGCCCTCTCCTTCCTTCTTTCCTTAAGCTTATAGCCATTCTTAACCCTACTTATAGGTAAGTTTGTACCCAATTCCAAAGTAGTTCCTTTTAGGCATCGAGGCTAAACCATGATAGTCTAGGAGAGGGCATATTATTTCCTTAAATAAAGGTAGCATTAAGAAGTTCCAATGATTGGAAGGAGGACTCTAGTGTATTCTCATCCATCTCTACATATAGTGCATCAGTGGTGACATAAGCTAAGATTTCTTCTTCAACTTTGATGGTTACCAAG
Organism: Hibiscus syriacus; assembly: GCF_006381635.1. Taxonomy (NCBI): domain Eukaryota; kingdom Viridiplantae; phylum Streptophyta; class Magnoliopsida; order Malvales; family Malvaceae; genus Hibiscus; species Hibiscus syriacus. Next base: position 78,884 of record NW_024063434.1, read on the forward strand.
GTTCTTTCAGAAATGAACCAAAGCTTATGGTGCAATAAAGAGCAAACTGCCCCAACTATATGGATCTATGGCCTTCACAATAAGAAGTGATAATTCATATAGATTTTCATAACCATAAACTCTACCTTGAACGTTGTTAGACCAACTCAAAGAGGAATCATGATTTTACCCATGACGTTCACTTCAATTCCATCAAATGCTCGAATAGTATTTCCATAAACCCTTATATGTGAGGTCTCCACAGGGAGTCTTCAATGCCACCCATGGCATAACATTCAAGGTTGATCCATTAACTATTAATACTCCTGACAGAATAACCCCTTTGCAATAGGAAGTTATGAGTAATGTCTTGCATCTACTTTTCCTTTCTTTAGGTATTTCATCATTGTAGAAGTGCATGAAGTTGTCTATATTGATGTGATTTACTAACCTATCCACGTATTCCACTGGTATATCCTTCGATATAAAGGTCTTACTTAGCACTTTCAACAACGTGTTTCGATGAAACATTCAAATGCAAAAGGAGAGATAACATCGAGATTCACGCAGGGGTTTTCAGAGATGTGCTTTAAAAATTTCAAGAATTTCTAAGCCTCTTTAATTTGGACAGGTTCATTCATCTCGTCCTCAAACTCATTGATCATGAAAGCCCTTGTATTCTCTACTTTGCTAGGAGCGTAACACCTCCCACTCCTAGTAAAACCTACAACTTCTATAATCTCCTCCTCTTTGTTGCCATATATATTGATTTGACATGTATAATTCCATGGGACCTTTTTGTTTTTGTGTAAGAAAATGGTGCAGGTGCTTTGACATCGCATTTCCCTTGTTCACATCATAACATCGCATTTGAGTTGTCACGTACTTTGGAGCTACCATATACGCCTTGATCAATCAGTGCTGTCATCAGGATAGGTGTAAATGGCAACCTCTCAGTATTATTTTCACTCTTTGTTGCACCTTGCAAACAATAATCTCTAGACTTTGGTTTGTTCATAGAAATATTTATATTGTTCACTTCCCCTTCCTTCTTTTTCACAAAGGGTTTTTTTGTTGAGTTTTTTTTCACTAGCAATTTGGCCCTTCTTTAATGTACACTCGATAATTTCCTCACACATGACTATGTCAGAGAAACTTTTCATAGCAATCCCTACTATATGTCGATGTAAGGAGACTTTACTGTATCGATGAACATGGTTACAATTTCTCTTTCAACCAATAGAAGATGAACTTGGGAAGTAATATCCCTCTAACACTAAGCATATTGGTGAAAGTTTTCATGGTGTTTTATCTCCATATTTTGGAGAGTGACCCTATCATGCATCATATCAGTGACATGCTAATATTGTTCCTTGAAAGCATTTTCCAAATCCTCCCATGATCCTACATTGACATGGGTTAATTGATTCTACCATTTTACGATGGACCCTATCAAATTTGCTTGAAATTACTTAAATTAAGAGTTGATTATCTTGACGAATCCTACTATTCTCCTAATGAAGATAGTCAAATGTGTAGTGGGACAAGTCTCGCCCTCATACTTCTCAAACTCAAGCATTTTAAACTTGGGTGGCAGTATCAAGTCAGACACTAAACTTAGCTCTATTACATCCATATCATCTAGAGACCTCAGTCCTCCCAATTCTTTAAAGAAATCCTTGCAACAATCATTCAGATGCTCTGGTATCTCACTCTTGTCCATCTCTATCGATATTCGGTACCATGTGCTCATTCAGATTACTTTAAAGATTTGTTACATCCACTTGATCTTTGGTGACAAAGGACCCAGAAGGATTCTCAGTGGACTTTTCATGTGTAATAACCAACTTGTTGCAGAAGAAAGTGCAGTACATTCAGTAGTTTCAACTAGCGCAATAATCGATTCTTTCCCAGTCTGGCGGTTTTCTTGCACAATGATTTGGAAGAAGATATCTATATGACTCAACCAGAATGATAAAAGTATTTTGGTGGTGAAAATGGGCTTGTAAGATGAACCAATTCTCTATGGATTGAAACAATCTTCGAGAAAAGTGGTACAAGTAATTTAATAGCTTTACGATAAGGAATAGGTATACAAGAAGCAAATACGACCATTGTGTTTATTTGGGAAAACTACAAGATGGATAATTCATTTATCTTCTCTAGTATATTGATGATATGATGATCGCTTCAAAGAGTCAAGAAGAGATAGTCAAATTAATAGATTGATTAAATCAAGAGTTCGAGATGAAGGATCTACGTGAGGCTAAGAAGATTCTCGATATAGAGATAAGCTGAGACTATAACACCCTAAAATACGGGTTAGGAGTTTCGGGTTTATTCGTTTGGGCCTATGAATGATTTTACCTTAGTATATGAACCTTTGGGCCCAAGTAAATTTGATTTGGGCTTGGGATGAGCCCAACTAGCTATTAAAGGGGATGTTTTTAATCATGTACCAAGGGAGGAAGGATTATGTGAGAAATTATCCCAAATTTTCAAACAAAGGTTGAATCCCATTTAATTGGGATGATATCACGTCTCTTAGATCTTCTCTTTTTCTTCACATTTCCTTGTCTTCTAACTCTCTTTCTTACCACCTTCTTATCCTTGAAGAAATCAAGAAAGGTTGAACCTTTAAGAAAACCAAGCATCCCAGGTATGTTAACTAAAAATGGGTTTTAGTGTGGGGTTTATAGAACCCTAAGTTCTAGTTTATTTTATGAGTTTTAAGTTGTAAGAAAACATTTCTATCTTCTTTCTAAGGTTCAAAAATTAGTTAACAACTTTTATTAGTGTAAGAGCAAGTGAATAGCTCAAAAGATAGAGGCAAGGAAAAGCTAGTCCTTGGGTGATTTGAGGATGATTTTTAGTCACCTAGGTTCAAGGTAACACGATTTTGAATTGTCCATACCAGATGTAGTTCATTAAATGCATAATTGGTATGGTTTAGTTCATGAAGCATGCTAGAGTAATTTACATGGAAAGATTCATATTTGTGTGTTGCAAACATGAAAGTTAGCACCTTTTGACCTCTAGACACTAAATAAGACGTTAAGAGTGTTTACTAGCCTTAGGGGATATTTTTTGGTTTAATTTTGGGTGTTTTCTGAGCTTAAGTAAGTCATTCCAATAAAAAGGATCGATCCTAAAGTTTCTGTCAAGCAAAGGATCGATCCCTTGACCAAAAGGATCATTCCCAAACTTTCTATTATGCCTGAGATCGATCCGTTTTCAAAAAGATCATCCATCGGGAGGAAAGATCAATCCCTTTAATTAAAAGATCGATCCCTTCATTGTTTTCCGATGGAAAAGGGTAGAATTTCATTCAATAGATGTATAAAGTGTTATGAAATGTTGTCTAAAGTGTTACGTTCTCGTACACGAGTCACAGATGTCACATGACTTTCAAAATATTTCAGTACTTAAAAACTAGCAAAATTTGTTTCTTTAGATAAAACAATTTTATAATATTAGTTCATATTATCCATATTTAGAATAACATAAAATGATTCGATTAATTCATTACAAACCTGATTCGAAAATAGTTAAACAGATCTAATAGGACATTAATAAGTACATGCCACTAAACTAAGTCAAAAATTACATCATAAGATGTTTTAATGATGGTGTAGTATATTCCCTGATGCTTGGAGTTGTTATGTACTCTTTACTTCTAATCCTAGATTTACATACATGTGGAAAATCATCACCTAATAAGTATTTACTTAGTGAGACATAATAATGTAAAGGAAACTGCAATTTATACACAAGTATATCATGACTATCAAAATCCGAAATAATTCGTATTCTTCATGAGAATCATTTAAAACCATTTCAGTTAAACCAAGTTTCTTTCCTTTAGTCCTTGAAACTATTCTTAGTATGCACATCATACCTATCTTTCTGTATATTTTTCCCAATTATCATTTATTTTTGCCCAATGGATATAAAATGAGAATGGAAGGTACATGCATTTCACCAAAATGTCGAAATGGTCATTCATCTTTTATGAATACCATGGGTAGCACCTTTTATTCTGAAATGCACTGTTATGCATTTAACTTTCATTAGTGTTACCTTTTATACTGAAATGCATTAAATTTTCATTAGTGGTACCTTTCTGCCAAAAATACACCATTATGCATTTAACTTGCATTAGTGACACCTTTCTGCCAAAAAAGCACCATATGCATTTAACTTGCATTAGTGGCACATTTCTGCAAAAAAAATGCACCGTTATGCATTTAACTTGCATTAGTGACACCTTTCTACCAAAAGGCACCATCATGCAGCTAACTTGCATTAGTGACACGTTTTTGCCAAAAATGCACCATTATACATTTAACTTGCATTAGTGACATCTTTATGCCAAAAATGCACCATTATGCATTTAACTTGCATTAGTGGCACCTTTCTGCCAAAAATGCACCATTATGCATTTAACTTGCATTAGTGGCACCTGTATGCCCAAAAATGCACCATTATGCATTTAACTTGCATTATAGCAGTTCATACTCTAAGCTTATTCTTAATATCATTTTCATACACATTATAAAATATATCAAATGCTGTAAAACATACATTAAACCAAAACATTAGAGAAACTCATTGTGAGTCTTCCTCGTCCCATATAATTACAATAAATGCACTCACCTGATATGCCCAACTATTCGACAACTTTATCTTTGCCATTTTTCTTGCTTGACTCTGGAGCTTTGTTATGATCTACACAAGAACCCATTATTACACATACCATGCAATTGTTAGTATACCTTCTAACATTTATTCCTTTAATAATACTTAAAAAGTACTATTATTTTCAATTTCTATTAAAATTCATTATATCTTAACATTTCAGGCTTAATAGTATCGGTACCTCTATTATGGTATTGATACTTGTATAATATGTTATTGATACTCCCTTCCAGTATCAATACCATTTTTCATTCTGTAATCCATAGTATCGATACCTTCCTCACAATATCGATACCCACAGTAGTATCGATGCTACTTGCATCAGTATCGATATTGTTCATCAAATTTCCCCAAATTTAAACTTATAGTATTGATACTGTTCATCCAATACTGATACCGTTACCCATATTTTTCACATTTCACTTTAATTTTTACCACATTTTCATCTAAATCCCTTAATTTTATCACCAAACATAACCTTAAACTCATCATTATTCAAACCAACTGTTTTACATTCATAAATCTATCTATAACATCTAATAACTCCAAAGAACCATTTAAAACTAAAATCACACCCAAATTTTAAACATGTTTTTAATCATTTCCAAGGCTTCTAATCTCTTATTTACCTCTTTGTCAAGTCAAATATAACTTTAAACTTCAATAAAAACTTATATTTCATCTTATCACTCAAAAGCCCATTTTCTTCAATCTCAAATAATTCATTAATCCCTTAGTTTTAATCATACTTGAACTTTCCTTAAACCTCTATATCACTTAAGGTTTCAAAATTAGCCCATAAACTAAAGGAAAAATCAATTTAAAGAAAACTCACCTTTGGCTATAGAGAAGACCACGTGACAAGAAGATAGAAGAAGAAGAATGAGACTTAGCTTTTTCTCCCTTTTCCTCTTTTTCTCTTCGTAAATAACCTTAAAAATAAATTTTAAATCCATTTTCCTATAAAGGACCAAAATATCCTTTCATTCTTCCATTCTTACTATTTATTAAAATTAAATCCTCTAAATTTTAAATCCTTTCTGTATAGCCACTGATCGATATTTGGGCATTTACCCAATTACTTAAACCCTAAATCTAAAAACTAATGATAATGACTCAACTAATAACGCTACAAAATAAAGCGACATAAAACTAGCCTTGTTTGATACTTCAGGAAACGACGAGGACACTCGAGTCACCTAACAACGTGAGTATTACATGTGTAAAATATTCGGATATATACAATCTAGTGCTTGGGCACTTAAAATACTAGTTGGATGTCGTACCAATGTTACGTGATCCGGGCACATCTCGAGTACTCTTGAGGAGTAGGCTAGCCGGACAAGTATCGATGCTTCATGACCTAGACTTGGGCCGAGTGTTAAGGAGACACTGATGTTGTGTAACCGAGTTCTTCATTAAGTGGTGTGAGTTTCGTGATGCTATGTGACCCCAAACTTTAATATGATATTTACAGTTTCCTTAATTTTTGTATTACGTATGACTATATTGTATCATACTTATATATTGGATGCAAGTAGTATAGCTTGGTTATTTTGGGGGGCACTTATCTTGTGAGCTCAGCATATGGAATGTGTTTTCGTGTGCAGGTCAATAGGTTCCAGCTGAGGAGCTCTTCACCAAACTTGGATTCCACACTAGACTTCTTCATAGTATATTTCGAGAGTTTTAGAGGGCATGTACTGCGATAGACCCTTATTTGTATCTTGAGTCGTAAACTATATATTTTAAATTAATGATATATTTTGGAGACTTATGTTAGGGACTCCCCCGTATTAAACACATATGTTTCGTATTTGTCTGGTAATTAAATTTTTTGGATGGTACCTTCATGAAACATTTTTAAATGGTTATTCACTCACGTGGTTTCGTGTAACATCAAAATTTGATGACCTTTAGGTTGAATTAGATTAGGATGTTACATTTAGTGGTATAAGAGAATCAGGTTTAGTTGTTCCTAGGACCCGCAGGTCAGAGTCATTAAGCATCCGTGAATTACATGCCTCTAAAGTGTCAAGAGTACTTATAGGTCTGGAAATAGTGATGTCAACTCCTTTCTTCTTGTTAAAATTATAGGTTATAGTTCATGATCCCACCCACATTCAGGAGGGCCGTGAGGAGAGCCATGCCTCGTTAGTTGGGGATTCTAGAAATGACTTTACTCCCTACTCTGAGGACATAGGTGTCCTGGGGGGGTAGGCATAAATGAGGTGACATTCATTCATGACCTCACACAGGCTTTGAGGTACATAGTCAAGGTTATCCCTAGAGAAACCGTTGCATCTGCACCACCCACTTCACTTTTCGTAACCCCTTAGGAGTCCCCCATTGAGAGACTCTGCCGCTATAAGACCACCAACTTCATTGGATCAGGTGTTGATGATTCTGTGGAAGCTAACCAGTGGCTCCATGAGACTCTTCGCATCATACGACAACTATACTTTACCTCTGATTGTAATCTCAAGTGCATCACCGATCTGTTAAAAGGAGATGCTATTGACTAGTCAAAGAATAAAGATGGTGCTAGAGCCCGAGCATCCAACGTGATAGATTTTTCTGTCAGAGTTTAGGGGAAAGTAAATAGGCGAGATCTACACTGAAGACCTGAGAGATCAGTTTGTTCATCCGACTCAAGGAGATTGCTAGGTCTATGACTATAAGAGTGAGTTTTTACGCCTGAGCCGATATGCACATAAGCCAGTGTCTACTGAGGAGTAATGTTGTAGGAAGTTCAGAGAGGGACTACAGATTGACGTTCTCATGCATCTAGCAGTCGACACTGTAACACCCATATTCTATATACAGTTACGTATACGAATACAAATGTCACAAAACTTTAAAAATTGTTTACTCGTTTTGAAAATTCTTTAAAATTTTGTTTCAAACTTAATTTCACATAAATAACATAATATACATGTTCATTATGCATATTACAAAATATGTTTGTTAAATTCGACTACATACTAGACAGGTTTCAAAATGATTTCTAAAGTCCTAATGTTACCGGTGAGTCAACCTTGGTGGATGATATCTACTGCTACAGCTGCACTACTTGATTATTCTATGTTGTTACCTACACGTGAAAACACACACATTAAGTCATTACTTAGTGAGTCATAGTATTGTAAAGTAACCTTTATGTACACATAAATAATTCATAATATTTATGCATTATTCTTTTATGATGACAATGTACTCATATACATTTCAGTTATGGCATCCTTTCATGCCAATAATGCACCCATATGCATTATTTTATTTTCATTCGTTTTAGAGCAATTCATACTCTAAAACTCATTCACAATATCATTTTTATGTATTCAATAAAAACATAATAATTACAGTAAAACATACATTAACATTTAAATATTACATCTTGAATAATTTCCAAAACTCACCAACTGCTACTCCGGAACTTGGCCTTTGCCTTTTACTTGACTTGATTCAGGAGCTTAATTCCAATCTACAAAATTATCCATTAAGTACACATAACATACGAATGCTAGTATACTCTTTACCCTTGTACCTTAAGAATATTCAAAATATCATCATCTCAATTTCTATAACAATTACAACCTAATTGGTCGTTCCAAGCTCAGTAGTATCGATAATACTACCCAAGTACCGATACTTCAATACTATGGTACTGATACTTCCTCTGGGTATCGATACCAAAATTAGGTCCGATGTTGCCTGGTATCGATACCCTTACCATGGTATCAATACTACCCTACTATGGTACCGATACCCCCTTATGGAATTGATACCGAAATTAGATTTGATGTTTGCTTGGTATCGATACCCTTACAATGGTATTGATGCTATCTCAATGGTCAATCAGTATCGATACTATCCAGCAAATTCATCTCCTTTTTCCTATAGTATCGGTATTGTTCTATCAGTACCAATACTCTTGCCCAGATTTTCCAGTTTTAACTCGATTATTAGCCAAATGAGGCCAAATTTCTTTATATTTACCCCGACAATGCTATTTAACTATTCTCAACTTATTCATACAATTTTCCTTCATCTTGTTTCATAAAAACATCTAACATCTATCAACAACACTAAGTTCTAAGAATAATACTACTTTTTCTAATGTGTTTTTAATCCAATCCATTGCTTCTAATCCCTCATTTAACTCTACGACAAGTCAAATTTATCATAAAACATCCATAAACACTCCTATATTAACATATCCTTTCAAAACCCATTTTATAAAATCCTTATTATTTCCTTTATTTAGTCATTTTAATCCCATCTAATCCTTCCTTATACACATGTATCACTTAATAATACCAAAGTAACCCATAATTTAAAGAAAACACTAACAAATTAGAATTTACCTTATGATAAGGAGGAAAGAGAGCACCCACGTGAATAAGAAAAAGAAGAGAAGAAATGTAGGAAACTTACTTTCCTCTTTCTTCCTATTTAAACATCCCTATTTATTTTTTTAATTTCATTTCATTTTAAAAGACTAAAATGCCCTCTTAAATTTTCTATTGATACAATTTAGTCTACACACTATTCCAAATCCTTTTTCTCATCTTTTACTATTTATTCAATTTAAATCTTAAATTTTCCAATCTTTTTGATATAGTCCCTGGTCTAATATTTGGGATATTACAATTCTCCCCTTAAGAAAAGTTTTCCCCGAATTCAGATAAATACCTGAAATGAAAAGGTAAGGAAACTGCATTCTCATGTCCTCCTCTCTTTTCCAAGTAGCCTCCTCAACCTTATGATTTTGCCAGAGTACTTTAACAAAAGGAATCTTTTTGTTAAATCCGTTAAAGTTAGTTCCGTTTGGACCTCTATTTCCTCTGGGTTAATAATGTAGGATGGAACAAATCGATATCTTCTAAGCATTGATACATGGAAAACATTGTGAATTTTGTCCATATCCGATGGCAAGGCTAGTTGATATGCTATTGGTCTGACTCTTCTCAAAATTTCATAAAGTCTAATAAATCTTGGAATCAGCTTTCCTTTTCGCCCAAATATCAAAACTTTCTTCCAAGACGGCACCTTTAAGAATACTTTATCTCCCTATTGGAATTCGATTTCTCTTCTTTTCAAATCAACATATTATTTCTGCCGGTCGGAGGCTATTTTGAGATTCCTTTGAATAAGATTTACTTTCTTCTCCATATCTTTAACCAACTCTGGCCCAATTATGTCTCGGTCTTTTAATTTAAACCAATTTAATGGTGTACGACACTTTCTTCCATATAATGTTTCATACGGGGCCATCATAATACTTGACTGATAACGGTTATTATCGTGAATTTGACTAAAGGAAAATACCTTTCCCAGGATCCTTTAAAGTCGATCACACATGCCCTTAGCATATCCTCAAGTATTTGAATGACTCGCTCTGACTATCCATCTGTTTTCAGATGGAAAGTTGTGCTTAAGTTCAATCAAGTACCCAATGCCTCATGCAACGATTTCCAAAACCTTGAAGTAAACGTTGGGTCTCGATAAGATATTATTGATATAGGTACTCCATGCAGTCTAACTATTTCTTTAATGTACAACTCTGCATACTTATCCATCGAGTAATCCACTCGAACCGGAATAAAATGAACCGTCTTGGTCAATCGATATACTTGTACCCATATCGAATCCTTTTTACCCGTGACAAAGATAGCCCCGAAATGAAATCCATCGTAACCCATTCCCATTTCCACTCAGGAATGGTTATTGGTTGCAGTAACCCAGATGGCACTTGATGTTCAGTTTCATTTGCTGAAATGTTAGACATTTAGCAACAAAATATGTTACAGCTCTTTTCATGCCAGACCACCAGTAATGACTTTTCAAGTCTTGATACATTTTATTTCTACCTGGGTGCATAGTCAGAGGGCTATAATGTGCCTCATGAAGGATATCCCTCCTCAAATCATCATCTTCGGGAATACAAAGTCGTCCCTTAGTGTATAGACATTCATCCACTCTTATTTCAAAGTATTTCATTTCATTCATTCCAACTTGTGCAATCATCGCCAAACATTTCTCATCTAGCTTTTACAACTCTTTAATCCGATCCAAAAATGTCAGCTTTAACTTAAGCTCAACAATTAAAGCACCATCCTCCTTTACTGGCATGCATGCATCCAAGGCCCGTAAATAAGCAAAAATCTTTCGACTTAATGCATCTGCTACCACATTCGCCTTTCCTAGATGATAGTCGATGATTAGATCGTAATCTTTTAAAAGCTCACTCCATCTTCTTTGCCTCAAGTTCAATTCTTTATGCGTCAATAAATACTTCAGACTTTTGTGATCTGTATAAATATGGCACCGCTTACCATACAGATAATGACGCCAGATTTTCAGTGCAAACACAATTGCCACCAATTCTAAATCATGCATCGAATAATTTTTCTCATGATTCTTCAACTGTCTAGAAGCATAAGTTACAACATTTCCATCTTTCATCAGAACACACCCTAATCCATTATGGGATGCGTCACTAAACACCACATATTCTTTTCCCGAATTTGGCTATACAAGTACCAGGGCCTCCGTCAATATTCTCTTGAGCCCTTCAAAACTTTCTTTGCACTTTTCTGTCGATACAAAAGGCACATCCTTCTACAATAGCTTAGTTAACGACAAGGCTAACATTGAGAAATTACTCACAAATCGTCTATAGTAACCGGCAAGTCCTAAGAAACTATGGACCTTAGAAATATTCCTTGAAGATTGGCAATCCACTATAGCTTGGATCTTTCTTGGATCTACTCGAATACCTTCTATGGAAACTATATGACCAAGGAAAATAACCTCAGCTAACCAAAATTCGTACTTTGATAATTTGGCATATAACTTCTTCTCGCGGAGTGTCTGAAGAACTACTCAAAGATGAACATCATGCTCTTCTCTTGACTTGGAATATACCAAAATATAATCTATAAATATCACCATAAATTGGTCCAGATATGGTTAAATTACTCGGTTCATCAGATCCATGAATGTCGCTGGTGCATTAGTCAACCCAAATGACATTACTATAAATTCGTAGTGCCCATACCGAGTCCGAAAAGCGGTCTTTGAAATATAATCATCTTTGATTTTTAACTAATGGTACCTTGACCTTAAGTCTATCTTAGAAAACACCGATGTTCCTTTCAATTGGTCAAACAAATCGTTAATCCTCGGAAGAGGATATTTGTTCTTTATTGTGACTTTATTTAATTGACGGTAATCGATACATAATCGCATAGTCCTGCCCTTCTTTTTCACAATAGTATCGGTGCTCCCCACGTAGAAACCTTGGGTCTTATAAACCCCCTATCTAATAGCTCTTGTAGTTAGACTTTTAATTCTCTCAATTCAGTCGGAGCCATTCTATATAGATTCATCTATACAGGTTCTCTACCCAGATAAACCTTAATCCTGAACTCTACTTCATGATTCGGAGGCAATCCTTGTAACTCGTTTGGAAAAAAGTCCAGAAATTCTCTAACCATGGGAATATCATTTACTTTAGCTTCTGGAACTCAAGTATCTATCACATTGGCAAGAAAAGCTATACATCCTTTCGACATCATCTTCTTCGCACTCATAGCCGATATCACATTCAAGGGTGATTTTGATTTTTCGTCGATTGCTACAATTTTTGAACCTTCAGTAGTATTTAAAAACAACCTTTTTTACGACAATCAACCCATCCATAATGTGAAGACAACCAATCCATGCCCATAATAATTTCAAATTCATCTAATGGAAACTCTATTAAGTTTACCGAAAATATAATCTCTTAGATCTTTATAGGGCATTTTCTACATATTCTAGTGACTCTTGCCCTTTGTCCCATGAGATTTATTGCTATCAGCTCACTCAAAATTGGTTCTAAAGGAGTTCCTCTACTTATAATTAGCTTGGTACTAATATATAAATGTGAAAACCAGGGTCAACTAGAACAAAAACATACTCATCAAAAATGTGAAATGTAACTATTATAATTTCAGGGTCATTCTGATCTTCATTAGTCTTGATATTATAAATTCTATCAACTCCCTCAGTACATTGTCTCTACACTGAATCCATTTCCCCCCTGGATTTACCCTTCATCTGCTTCTATTTGAGGTTGCTACTGATCTTTTAGACTGTGCCAAGTTATCACCAGATTTCTTAGGGCATTTCCATGCAAAGTGACCCATATCGCCACATAGAAAATAAGATCCATTGATAAATATACATACTCCTTGGTGCAATTTGCCACAAGTTTGACATGGATTCTTTTCCCCAAAAGATCTACCCGACCTAGCAGCAAAAGACTGAGATTGTTTGCTCTTCTATGATGCTACTGTAAAGTTATCTCTCTCATAGAATCTGGAACTCGAGCCTTTTCCTCTTTTAGCATAATGGGGAGTGGAAGGCATTCCTACTCTTTTCCCCGTTTGAACACTTTGCTCTACCACTAATGTTTCCTCCTGAGCTCTTTCAATAGCTTTGGCTCTGTTTATAAATTCTTGTAGACTCGGCAAATTAAAGGCCAATATCATCTCTTTCAACTTCGGCCTCAAACCCTCTATAAACCAATCATGTCTTATCTTCTCGTTGGCACAACTTCAGTGGCAAAATGACTCAACTTATTATACTCGACCTTAAATTCATGAACTGCTCGATCACCTTGCTTTAAATTAAGGAACTTCATCAACATTGCTCGTTTAAACTGTTCACCCACATACTTGTTTTTGAATTCTTCCTGAAAAAATTACTAGGTGACTTGCTCCGGTGGTGCATACATCGTAGTGTTGGACCACCATATTTGAGTTGATCCTCTAAGAAAAGATACAGCTCCTCCCAACTTTTCTTGATCTGAACATTGCAGGATTTCAAGCATTAACATCACACCATTTAACCACATATCAGCCTCCATAGGACCCTCACCCTAATCTCCTCGAAACATTGAAGCTCCCAAACTTTTCAGCTCCTTTGGAATCAACATTCTAGGTACTGAAAGAGTAGGGGGATGTTGCAATCGAGTCATTATAGCATCAAGGGCTTGCATGAAAGTTCCAAACTCAGGCGTCGAAATCCCTTGAGGTGCAGGTGCACTTGCATTTTCAAAAGAAAAATGTTGTGCACTATTATCCTCATAACTTTTACTCCCCGTTCCCTAATGCATTTCTTGATCCCCTGCTCTTATCGAGTTCAAATATTCTGACATCTAATAAAACATACATAATGATAGCATTAACATTAGTGACATTGACACCATCTCAATAACATTGTTATCAGTAAGGAGTGTTATCAATCCTCCTCTAATGACACCATCTCTGTAAAATTGACAACCTGATAGGCATGTAATCTTTTTTCTATCTTAAAATAGAACTAATTTTGTTCGAGAATCGGCTAAACCTGTAGCTCAGATACCAATAAATGTAACACCCATATTCTATATACGGTTATGTATACGAATATAAATGTCACGTAACTTTAAAAATTGTTTACTCGTTTTGAAAATTCTTTAAATTTTATTTCAAAATTAATTTCACATAAATAACATAATAAATACTTGTTCATTAAGCATATTACAAAATATGTTTGTTAAATTTGATTGCATGCTAGACAGATTTCAAAATGATTTCTAAAACGCTTATGTTACTGGTGAGTTAATCTTGGTGGATGATATATACTGCTACAGTTGCACTCCTTTCTTGATTATTCACTGCAGTTACCTACGCGTGAAAACACACACGTTAAGTCATTACTTAGTGAGTCATAGTATTGTAAAGTAACCTTTATGTACACATAAATAATTCATAATATTTTAGTTCGATCAAATGGTTTTTTATTTAAGGATTCTCTAAATCCTTGCCAATCAAACGATATTCCATTCACAATTATCATAAGCATTGACTATTTTATTTTTTTCTTTCTTTTCATTTATAACATTCTTTCATATTTGTAATGGACCATTATACGTTCCAAATAAAATATACTTTTATGTTGTTATTGCACCCATATGCATTTCAGAGATGGCATCCTTTCATGCCAATAATGCACCCATATGCATTATTCTTTTATGCTAACAATGTACCCATATACATTTAGCTATGACATCCTTTCATGCCAATAATGCACCCATATGCATTTTTATTTTATGCTGACAATGTACCCATATACATTTCAGCTATGGCATCCTTTAATGCCAATAATGCACCCATATGCATTTTTCTTTTATGCTGACAATGTACCCATATACATTTTAGCTATGGCATCATTTCATGACAATAATACACCCATATGCATTATTCTATTTTCATTCGTTTTAGAGCAGTTCACATCTAAAACTCATTCACAATATCATTTTCATGTAATCAATAAAACATAATTATTACGGTAAAACATACATGAACATTTAAATATTACATCTTGAATAATTTCTAATCAATTTCATGTAAATTTCATACAATAAATGTACTTACCTGGCTTGCCTTGCTTTGATATCCAAAACTCACCAACTGCTACTCCGGAACTTGGCCTTGCCTTTTACTTTACTTGATTTAGGAGCTTGATTCTGGTCTACAACATTATCCATTAAGTACACATAATATACCAATGTTAGTATACTCTTTACCCTTGTACCTTAAGAATATTCAAAATATCATCATCTAAATTTATATAACAATTACAACCTAATTGGTCGTTCCAAGCTCAGTAGTATCGATACTAATACCCAAGTACCGATACTTTAAAATTATGGTTCTGATACTTCCTCTTGGTATCGATACCAAAATTAGGTTCGATGTTGTCTGGTATCGATACTACCCTACTATGGTACCGATACTCCCTTATGGTATCGATATCAAAATTAGATTCGATGTTTACTTGGTATCAATACCCTTACAATGGTATCGATATTGCCTCAATGGTATCGATACTGATTGAATCAGTATTGATACTATCTAGCAAATTCATCTCCTTTTTTCCTATAGTATCGATATTGTTCTATCTGTACAAATACCCTTGCCCAGATTTTCCAGCTATTTAACTCTTCTCTACTTATCCATACAATTTTTCCTTCATCTTGTTTCATAAAACATCTAACATCTATCAAGAACACTAACTTCTAAGAATCATACTACTTTTTCTAATGTGTTTTTAATCCAATCCATTGCTTCTCATCTCTCATTTAACTCTACGACAAGTCAAATTTATCATAAAACATCCATAAACACTCCTATAATAACATATCCTTTCAAAACCCATTTTATAAAATTCTCATTATTTCTTTTTTCTATTCATTTTAATCCCATCTAATCCTTTCTTATACACATATATCACTTAATAATACAAAAGTAACCCATAATTTAAACAAAACACTAGCAAATGAGAATTTACCATATGCTAGGGAGGAGAGAGAGCAACCACGTGAATAAGAAGAAGAAGAAGAGAAGAAGTGTAGGAAACTTACTTTCCTCTTTCTTCCTATTTAAACATCTCTATCTATTTTTTTAGTTTCATTTCCTCTTAAAAAACTAAAATGTCGTCTTAACTTTTCTATTGATACAACTTAGTCTACACACTATTCCAAATTATTTTTCTCATCTTTACTACTTATTCAATTTAAATCTTAAAATTTCCAATCTTTTTTTAATATAGTCCCTGGTCTAATATTTGGGATATTACAAACCCACTGAGGGTATTTGTCGAGCTAACCCACTGGACCAAGGTGATTGGATGAGTTTTGAGGAAGAGAGTCAATTTGATGAGCGATTTTGTGGGGCAGGGTCGTAGAGCACCTAATATTGCCAGACCATCAAGACATCTACTAAGAAAACCATATATTCCCATGAATCGTGGAGAACATCCTCATCTCAGTCCTAGAGGTCGAGACAGGCATCCAACCGTAGGCAGGGATTTGGGATCCATAGGAGGCCTTTTACTTTATCATTAATGGCGAACACCAACAGATCAAACAAGACATGGAGCCACCAACCTGTAGACTTTATGGAAGGAGGCACTCAGGAGAGTACTATAGGGGTGTGAGTCCCTAGAACACCTTATTAAATACTACCCCAAGGTTAGGAGCACCTCACTAGCTACTCATAGGTCGACCCATTCAATATATAGGGGTTGAGGACCTCATCAGGGATGAGGTAGTATGACTTTGGGGCAGCAAGCATAGGTACTGCCATATCAGTAGTTGAGCCTAAGGCAAGAGTTACTTTCCATCATTACACTGTCAGGGCTCATGAGGACTATGAACCAGCCAACATCATTTAAGATATCTTTACAGTTTTTGGTATGCCATTTACTACTTTGATAGATTCCATGTCAACCTACTCTTATATATGTTATAACCTCATCCGAGAGTGGGACATCCTAACTGAGGACTTAGAGGTTAAGGCTCATATGTCAAATCCTTTTGGGTTAAATACGATTGTGGATAAAGTCCATCGAACATGTTCCATAGATATTCAATATCAAACATTCCCTGCCGACTTGATGGAGTTACCATTTCGCGAGTTTGTATTAATCCTTGGGATGGATTGGCTAACTAAGCATGATGCGAGCCTGAGGTATCGAGCGAGATAGCTCAAATTGCATAAGTTGGTGTCACCAAGTTTGTTATGGCAAGTAAGGACTTTGATTGTACCTCAAAAGTCATCTCGGCCTTGGAGGCCTACAAGTTGATAAGCTCGGGTTATGAACCGTTACTAGCTCGCGTTGTTGATACCGAAATTCCTAGTCTGAATCTAGATGAGATTCGTACGGTGAGAGACTTTCTAGACTTCTTCTCAAAAGAGTTACCGGGTTTATCACCCGACAGATAACAATAGTTTGGCATTGTAGTGATGCTAGGTTCAACTCTGGTGTCCATCACTCCCTATCGCATGGCTCCGATGAAGTTGAATGAACTTAAGACCCAAATTCAACGTGAGGGTTCATTTGACCGAGTGTATCACTGTGGGGAGCACCGATGCTATTTGTAAAGAAAAAGGACTAAACAATGAGGTTGTGCATTAACTACCGCCAGTTGAACAAGTTAACCGTGAAGAATCAGTATCTTCTTCAGAGGATTGACGACATGTTTGACCAACTCAGAGGAGCTAGAGTATTCTTGAAAATTTATTTGAGGTTAGGTTATTACCACTTGAAAGTCAATGAGGCTAACATAGCAAAGACGACAGTTCAGACATATTATGGTCACTATGAGTTCTTAATGATGCTATTCGGCCTCACCAATGCGCCCGCAACGTTCATGAATTTGGTGAATAGAATCTTCCATCAATACTTAGATCGTTTCATGGTGGTGTTCATCGATGACATCTTGTTGTATTCATGTTCTAAGGAAAAACACGATTGCCACCTTCGTATCATTCTACAGACCTTAAGAGAGTACCAACTATATGCCATGTTCAGTAAATATGAGTTTTGGCTAGCAAAGGTATCATTTTTGGGGTCATGTAGTGGTTTCTATGGGTATTTGGGTGGACCCATAGAAGATTCAAGCCGTAGTTGAGTGGTAACCGCTGAAGAATTTAGCCGAAGTGCACATCTTTTTGAGACTCGCTGGTTACTACTGACATTTTGTGAAGGGGTTCTCTATAATTGCTGCTCCGATAAAAAAGCTGCTGCAAAAGGGAGTATCTTTCGTTTGGGATGAAAAGCGTCGTCAGAGTTTCAAAAGGTTAAAAGAGATTTTAACCCAAGCTCTAGTGTTGACCCAACCATAACCGGATAAGGACTACACGGTGTTTAGTGATGCTTCACTGAATGAATTGGGATGTGTATTGATGCAAGAAGGCAAAGTGGTTGCGTATGCGTCCCGACAGTTCAAGTCGCGTGAGTGCAACTACGCTACTTATGATCTATCTATTTGGAGAGAAGTGCTACATAATCACTGACCACAAGAGTTTAAAGTATCTACTCTCCCAAAAAGAGCTAAATTTGAGGTAGCGACGGTGGATATAATTGTTTAAGGATTATGACTGTGTGATCGACTACCATCTAGGTAGAGAAAATGTAGTAGCCGACGCTTTGAACAGGAAGATTATATCTGATCTTCGAGCTATGTTCACGCACCTGAGTTTGACCGTCAATGGAGAACTACTAGAAGAATTGCGAGTGGAGCCCGAGTTAGTTAAGGAAGTCAGAGAACTTTAGAGTACTGATAAGTGATTCTTACTTCTATGTTCCATTATTTCTTAACAAATATATATATATATATATATATAATGAAAAGAAAACACTTTTATTTAATGGATTAATATAAAAAATAGGATTGAGGATTTTAGAATTTAAAATTTAAAAATTTAAATTTTAGAATTAAAATATACACAATTACGTAAGCTTTAATTTATAGAATTTATGTATAAAAAACTCTATATATCGTATGTATATGGTTGTGTGTGTTAATATACTCGAAAAAAATCAAGAATCTATGTATATGGATCGATAAATTCTTAATTTACAATAAAATTGAATACACTATTTCTATATACATCACTACTTGGATTCAAATTATTATTTTTAAACAAATACGTATCCACCAGCTAAACACAAACCAATACACTATGTTTATATACACAAAGCAATACACTATAAACAAAGCAATACACTATAAACAAAGCAATACACTATGTTTATTTACACAAACCAACCCAAACCAATACACTATGTACATATGCACAAACCAACACAAACATCAATATGAAGAGTGATCAATTCAAGGATAAATGGCTAATGGTGACACCATTTTCTTTCACTTCATCAGCAGTCATAGCCACCCCATTTTCTTTCACTAGTTTAATGCATTTTTTCTCCTTCATTGAAGGAGCTTAATCTTCATCTTGGCATCTTTAAGAGCTTGGATCAATATCTTCAAATAAGTTTCCACTACGTCATAGTCCGATTTGGGCATCAAATTCTCCGCAACATCAGCTGGATTCATTTTGGTTTCCCCCAACAGTTTTCATTTCATCAAACAATGAATGAGAATCAATCTCTAAATAGTTGTTCATAGAAACCCTGAATCCATTGAAGCAGCAGTAAGACAGTTCAATGTTGTTATCCATTTTTCCTCACCTTATCAGTGTTGGATCAAGCTTCTCCATATTGTTTGTTGTAAAAACAATGATTCTTTCACCCCCCCCCCCACACGACGACCAAAGTCTATCGTTACAATTCAAAAGCCTGATAATGTTACCTTGCTTTCCTTTTTCTCATCTTCTTTTACCTTTTTCGTGATTGTACCCGATCTTCTTTTTTATGTGTTTCTCTGTCTTCTTCTTTTTATCCCTTTGGCCTGTGAGATCGAGGGAGCAATTGATATCCTCTATCACCATGGCATTTTCCTTCACAGCGTTGAGTTTGATATCGTAAACATCATAGTCTAATAAGTTCGCCATGACCACAATCATTAAATATTTCTCGGGCCTAGTAGGACCATAAAGAAGATATCCACATTTCTAAGGCTTGTCGATTCGAACATAATATTATTTGCATTACTAAAATTGATCAAATCGTTCTTGATTTCCTTTTTCAAGTTGGCATCCATTTCCAAGGTATCAAATGTTTCAGGATGTTCAAACGGTACACTGCTCCACTTGTTCCTTCAATACCCATGCCAATCCTGTAACCCCTAGACCCACCTTATACGTTACGACCAGATCTAGCAGATTACAATAAAAATTTCCAAAACATTTTTTTATGATTGAAAACAATATTATGAATAAACATCTTTAAAAATACAGTTAATAACATTAAAGTTCAATTCCAAAAAAAATGTCGTAAGGACTAAGTAAAATAAAATATTTCATAATCAGTTTCAAAGTAAATCTAACATCAGTAGTAAAAGTAATATAAGTCGTAAAACAAATATTTTCAAAATATAGGCATATGTAACCCAAAATAAAGGCAGTTTGGAATATTGAAACATTACAACAAAATAATCATGTACGAATGTGTCGATCCTCCAATTGTCAGTATGAGTCACCTATCAAATAGTATCTGAAAGGAAAAAGTTTTAGGGAGTGAGCTAGGGAGCTCAGTGTGTTCCAACAATGCAGAAATAAAACATATAGTTAACTTTCCAAAATTAGTTAATTATTAAAGTCATGAAACATCGATAGAGTTTTTAGGTTGAAAATACAGAATCACCCTCCAATCGTACACAATATGCAGTTCTGCAGAATTGCATCCATAAGGACTTACCTTAGGCCCAAATGGCGTAGGAGCCAACCTAAGGGAGCACCTTCGGTCTATAAGGTCTTACCCTAGCCGAAGTAGTGCCCACCTGAGGGGTATGCCCTCAGGCTCATAAGGACTTACCTAATGCACATAGCTGAGGAGCCACCCTAATAGAGTGCCTTAGGGTCTATAAGGTCTTACCACTAGGGCCATTGGGCCCAAGAGCCCACCTAAGGGTCGCCTTAGGTTCATAAGGAATTACCAGCTTGATCGGTGCTGAACCTATATAAGGATTACCAGTTTGATCGAAGATAAACCTCTATATACTTCATATCAGATCCTAGAGTACCTCGAAGAAAAACATTTTTCATACCGTAAACAGTGGTAGCATAAATCAAAATTAAGACATATATTTATTTATCAGTAAAAACAATAACCAGAGAACATGCGTCAAGCAAACTTGATTTAAAATACAGTGAATCATTAATCATACTTAAATAAGATAAAACATACGATTGTCAAATCACAACAAACCATTCATTTCAAATCAGAGAAAATAATCATGTGCACATGGTATTTCAAATAAATTTTTAAAACAGATATATGGCACACAAGAAATACACCTCACAAAAAGAATCAATCTGGTAGATCTATCAAGCACTAGCTTCACTACGCTCTTCGACTGTATGAGAACCTAAGTCATATCATAACAAAATTATTATCGGAATAGTACACAAACTGAGTATTTAATAGGGTTACATAACTATACGAGTAATTATAGGCTCTCACGATAGAGTGGATTGGGAAAAATCGGGTCAAGAAAATTAACAATCAGGAGAATCATGGGTACCTTAAATATATGATAACACAAATTAGCCCTTGAACCCTTAAATTAGTGCACTTAATTAAACCACTTAAATAAATAATTAAATTACATATGCATATTAAAGTTTAATAGGTTAATTCAGATACTTTTGGGTTGAAATTTGGTAAAACGGACTTCAGATTCAGACTTAGAACATCAAAAACCATAAAATATGACTTTTCAAAAATTTTAACTTTTTTGTTAAAGTCAACGGTCAAACTGGTCAAATATCAAATTCAAAGTTAAGAGGTATGGTCAACAGGAAGGTTAACGATCAGGTCAAAGTCAAATTCAATGGGTCAGATCGATTTGGGCTGACTCAGATCGATCCGAGTTGAATCAGACCGGTTCAAATTAGTTTGGGCCAGTTCGGTCCACCTGAACCGTTTCTAGAAAGGGTACTGACTGGAGGAGGAGCCTCACACGTGATGCAAGTGCGTGGCAGCACATGCGGCAGGGAAGCATCCAATTTAGGGGGATCTGATTACTCTCAAAGCTCTAATTCACCATATCACCACAAATAAACACAACAAATAGCCAAAACACGGTGGAAATAATCTAATAAAAGTGATTGGAAGCTTACCAACGATGGACGACAAGAACGGTGATGGTGGATGACGAACTCGGTTGGGTTTTGGTCAGACGATGATGGGGAGTTCATTGGGAATGGCGGTGAGGAAAAAAGATGATCGTGGTGGCCAGAAAACGCGAGAAACCGAGGGGAGAATTTGAGTTTTTTTCCCTGCTTTCAAACGCTCTTCCATTGCAGACGACGCAGGGTTTCAGTGAGTGGAACCCTGGGCTGTATTTGGACTGAGGCAGTTCTTCTGTTGGTACCAGCGGTGACACTCACCAGTGGACGGTGGTCTTGAACGAGGAGGGTGAGCCGGGCGGGTGATGTGTCCTGATCAGCGTCCATTTTCTCTATTGTTTGATCACACCATGGAAGATTGTTAAGTGTAAATCTAAGGGAGTTCTATCTTACTTCATCTTATTTTTACTTATTTATGATTTCCTTTGTGATAAGGATATCCAAATAGCCATGGAAAGTATGTTTACATCAAGTTTGGGACGTGAGGAAGGAGGAATAATAAGGGACGGATACTTTACTTTGCTTGTGCATGAATTTGCATGAGAATTTAACAATTTGCATAACATTCATTTCTTTTAATAACTTTGTAATTCATTAAATCATTCATTGCATTTCAACATGTAGTTCATTTAGCTATTCACTTCATTTAACTAAGTAGTTCATTGATTAAACTAGTTCATTCAAGATTACAAGTTCAATGAATAAAGCTAGTTCATTATTTAAACTAGTTCATTCATCAAACTAGTTCATTTATTAAACTAACTCTTAATTGTTTCATGCATGTTTTCAATTAAAGATTGAATAAAGCTCACCTTTGTGTCTAGGTGCATGAGAGAAGTTGAACATTTTCATCAGATGTAAGAATGTCAGTCAGAATGTCTTCCAATTCTGGATACGATACAGATGTGTTTGGTTCCAGAAATAAATTGGGAATTATTCATATATCTCTTATCTTTCCAACGCCTTTTGAATCACCTCAATCCGATATCAGGAGCTTGAGACATGTTCGATTTATTGAAGACAGTGCAAGCTGGAATTTTATTACGGGAATTTTATGCATGGATGATTTGTATGAGTTTGAGCCAAGGGAGAGTCTTTTCAACTTCAGCCAACTAACAAGCCATTTAAGGACTCTTAATTCACCCATTCAATGCATTCAAATCTGATTGCTATCATATTCTTCAAGGGAGCATGCAATTAAGGGTGATTTAATTCAGTTATTAAGACAATTTTCAGCATGGAATAGCAAGAGTATTCCACCCCTTGGACGAAATTAAGGCCAAATTCACCTTCAAATTGTCTAGATTCATCCTCAAAATGATCTAGAATATTCATCCAACCTTGAAGATAAGAAGACAAAGCATTTAAGTGCATTTTATTGCTAAATTGATGAGAATGTTTTCATCTTTTGAGTCTTTTCATATGCTGCTTAGAAATACTATAAATAGGAACCTTTGGGATCATTTGTACACACATTTGAATATATAAAACATCTTTGAGAGGCTTCTTTCATTCTTGTTCTCTTGTAAAACTTTATCAGCTTCAAGATAGTCTAGTAATATTCATTCATTCCCATTTGTTATAGCGTTGGTTCCCAGCTCATCTATAGCTAGTGGGTCACGTTCAATATCCTACCACTTCTACCTTTCCACCTTATTATATTGTTGGTTCCTAACTCATAAATAGTTAGAGGGTCACAATCCATCCTTTGAATTACTATTATTCTACATGCGAACCACAAATATCCTTCACCATTTTTGTTACATCTATTCAACCATTATCACTACCACACTTCTATCATTTACAATCCACTTCAACTTCTTTCTATTATTTCCATTACTTTCATATACATATTTATATATACATATTTCCTTTCTTGTAAAGTTGTTTGTGCATTTTCAGTATTCAATCAAAGTATTGTGAAGTTCATACTAGAATCACGATCGGGAACACTCATATATATGACTCGAAACACATAATAGAGATCATATCATTTAGTATCAGAGCGAGCCAAATCAGTAAGCGTATCATTTTCTCTCTCCCAAATTAGTAAAAAATAGAAAAAATAAAAAAATATTGAATAAAAAGAAAAAGAAAAAGCTTAAAGATGGAGGGAATAATTCTTTTCAACTTTAAAGAAAAACAAAATAATATTTATTTCATCTTTATATTCCATTATTCAATTTCGTTACCTTTACTTACCATTTTTTTTCCTAGTAGCCAATTTCTTTTCATTATCCATGCTACCAAGCCACAATTGTTTCAGCCGAAGTTCACAGGACCACTTGAAACCTTGAGAGATTTATCAAAGAAAATGAAAAGAAAAGCAAAGTGGAAAAAGGCATGAAAGTACATTAACGGTAAAAGCCATTTCGAGTGAAACACGAGTGGAGTGACTTTTCATTGGAGTGTATTGGTGAGATTTTTTTGGTGAGGATTTAAATCTTGTTAATTATTAACTATGTCTCTACAGTCGAGAGACAATTCTCATGTTTCAGGAAAAAGTAACAGCAAAAGTTATGGTGTTGCACCTAAATTACAAATGCAAACAATGGTTCTTGAGTTGTCAAGATTGTGGAGGGAAGAATTGAGAACAATTTCAAGAGAAAGAAAGAATGTAAAGAGTCTTATGTGTTTGATCTCTAGCTCAAGTCAAAGACCAAGGAAAGATGACGTAGTTTCTCAATCGAGGAAGTACATGTAAAAAGAGAAGACTACTCCAACTAAATGCAACTTAAATCCAGATTTAGATGCTATCGTTGCCTGGGAAAAGAACACGCACCTAGTCAATGTCCTAATCGAAGTGCTACAAAGCCTAAAGTTTTCGCCAACCATCAACTAAAAAAAATCAAAGTATAGGCAAATGAAGAAGTTAATCCGAAACAAGATAAGAGAAAATATGCAATAATCAAGGGAGAAATCACATTCGAGGATGTTTTGAAACACAACAACAAGAAGAATACTTTGGCACCCCAAATTCCAAATGATCACTTGTAAATGTATATGCTAAGGCAAGCTATTCAGTGCAAGTATACACAATCGATGCAAGTAATATAGTAGTGAGTGAGTTATCTTCTCCTCAAGGAATGAATTAGAAATTTATCTTCACCACAACTAGAACTAATTGTCACACACTAATTCCTACTATCTTGTCAAACTAAAAAGATAATATTAATAAAGCAAGGAAATAGTATAATGTATGATTGCAGAAAAGTTTGGTCGAGGCAAAATAAATATGCAGACTGCTAAAACAAAACAAAGTAAAGACAAGTGTGGATTCAAATATAATTCAAACAACGTCACATATTCAGACTTATCACAGAGAACTTATGCTAATCTTTATTGACAACAATTACTCTAAGTTTCTAATGAATTATTATGACTTGCTTAAGCTGCCCGACAAGATTACTAGGTATTCTAGATGGTTGCTATGGCAATACTACTCAGCATTAACTACAACCCTTGGTTTGTCAGACTGTTGTTGTAGCAATACCTCTTAGCGTGTATAGGCGTTGTCTATCCTACTCTAGCGTCTATCCCTTTTAGTAGATTGAAACCCGCTCCTTATCTCTAAGGTAGAAAAGTTAGAACATCACCATCCCAGATTCATTCCATTTTTCACGTAGATCTATCTTAATTGTCTCGAATCTAAGAATCACTATCTAGACAAAAGGCTATCTCTCGATGCTCTTAAATTGCCAAGACATGTTTTACCAAAACCCCAGGCGATCTCTCGATGCGCTTACAGTGTCAAGGTAAAATATTTAAACAATGAACAAAACAGTCATGAGAAAAAATATAATTCATCATTCATAATATAAAATAATTATCTAGGCAACACAAAGATTAACAACAAGTAAGATAGTCATGGTGCTATAAAAAATCATCCAAGATTTAACACTTAATACAACCCCAAACATATAAAGAGATTAAGAACAAAGAAAGAACGACTCCCAAAATCAGGGGTTCTATCGTGACAATTCTGATCAGTGCCACACCTGCCTTGGTGATCAGCCTATCTCGAGACCTAATCACCGCTCTACTACAATCTGGATATAGAGGACAACAAGGAAGGTTGGTTGTTCAAAGGTGAGAAGCACTGCAGTTGCTCGCTCACGCCTTAAGTAAAGTTTTTCTCTCTTCTTCCTTTCCTCCTCTTTGGCAGCTACAGCTGGTTATTTATAGGGAAGAATCTCCTAGGTTTTTGCATGATTGGAGATTCCTTAAATAACCGTTGCTTTTTGTCCATACTTAAAAAGGAAAGATGGTTGTTAGAATATTTAAGGCTTGCTTGCATATGAAGGAGGTCATCAAGCTGGCGTGTGACATAGGCGGTTTCGTCATACCCGCTTCAGACTCTTCAGATAAACCTTGCCTTGGCCAGATAAATTTGCTCCTCACGTTCTTCTTTATTCCATTGGCACTTGAAAAAATTGTTGTCACAACTGAAATGTTCTTCCTCTGTAAGTTTCCTGCACAAACATAACCCACACAACCATTTCTCCTCAGTAGCATCAGTAAACCAAATAAATCTTGCCGAAGCAAAACTTATCCACCACAATCTAATGCAACTAAAATGCAACTAAAATGATGTGCATACTTTGTTTACACGAGCAATAACTTAAGTGAAAAGACTAGAAATTGAGTCTTTTTACGGAGTTATCACACCCCCAAACTTAAGTTATTACTTATCCTCAAGCAATGTATAATAACTAGAAGCAAATTAAAATTGTCATGGCAAAGCAGTGTTAAGAAAATCATATGGTTTGAGATTTCAGTCTTCATCAAAAATAGTTGGCCTCGACATGTTCGACCGTCAAATCAGTCAAGTCCCTTCCCTAGTCAGGATTCCTCGCTATTGTGTGTGCATGATTGAAATCAGTCTATGCATAAAGGTAAGTGGAAAACTTAAAGTAAGCGCTTCTGGTTTGTCAAGGCATCAAATTATTTGTCAGACTTAGTTTATACTCCTAGTTGTTTATCAACTTTTTATTTTATATATATATTTCTTTCTTTCATAGGGGAGTCAGCTCATCACACCTATCATCCCACACTCTAGGAGAAAGGGAGCATACCTTCCACCCCCAAGATAGTCGGGCAGAGTCATCATGTGACTACTTTCATTCACTCATATGCCTCGACTACTCTTATTTTCTTATGGAGTTTTATGTTTATGCCTTTGCATAGAGGAGTGTCCCTTTAATTTTTCAAGTTTTAAACACTAGGGAGTTCACCTTAACCTTATAGTATTTTTGAACTCTCGGTAATCAGAAAGTTCTTTCCAAAAAATTTTACAGATTACCTTAAGCAATGACAGCCTACAATAGTGTTTGTATGTTTCAAAGAATCAGGCCTAGGGTTGGTTCTCTTCCTTAGATAGTCTTAACAATAATTCTTGCCTAGGCAATCAAATTATGCATTAATCATCGGGCATCCTTAATTCATTCCAAACAATAATCTTAACATTCTTATATCATGACAACTAAAATTTTCAACCAATTATCATCTATTGCTTTTTAACAAAGTATGGCAGAATATGACACAATACCTCCCCTAAACTTGAGGGTTTCATTGTCCTCAGTGAATAAGAACTACAACTATATGAATCTATATGCAAATGCAAAAAATTTAAAATGCAAACTTATTGTGTTGGTGTGGCTTGACTGGACGCCCTCGTTCGGCGTCGTTTGGGAGGAGAGGGACTCTCTGAACTCGAGTCCACTACTGTTATTGTTGAGCGTGATGGCTGAAATATACGGTCTAATGTTCGCTTGATGCGCTTCTTGATGGTCAATGATCGTGCTGGAATCAGTTGCTCGACAGTAGGAGTTGGTTGTGCAGGAACTGGTACTAGACTTTAAGCTGCTTCTGGTACTGGTGGTGCTTGACTAGCAGGGGATGGAATGGGACCACGCTCAGGTTGCTTCATAGTTGGGGTGCAAGATTCATCTGGACAGAAGTTGGGTGGGCTCTCTTGACTGCTCTCGGAGGTTGAGAAGGATGAGGAGCTGAGGAACTCTTCGGTGTCGCCCTGGCCTTCCTCTAGGATAGGTGAGACATGGGTTGCCAGTGGTGGCACGTCTGTGGGTACTTCTGGAGGGACCTTTGGGGGGACATTTGATGTCGAGGCATGGAATGTGCTACCACCTGCATTGTATTTGAGGATAACGTTGGGGATGGGCGACAGGTTGATGGTTGTGATCGAGAGCAACTCCTTGAAAAAGACGTTGAGTTGCGCGTCCCTTGCCTTGACATACTCGAAAAAGATTTTCATGTGATCCTCGAGGTGACCTATCTTCTTACGCGTTTCTCACTTATATGCACTGTGGCCATTCTGGTCACAACAACGAATTTTGCTCCCCTCTCTAAACCTTTATGGGGCGTTATCATCGAAACTCATCAGCTCGGGTACTTTCTCTTGGTGATACCCTCCTTGGATTTTATTAATCCTCAAAGGGCTCATCGGGGACTTTCTTTTTTCTGCATAGGGATGTTATCAAGTTAGGAAACAATAGATTGCCCCGGTTTCTTTTGGCACACTCGTGGATTTACTCAAAGATGAGTTCTCCAACATCGTCTTCCTCGCGTATATTATCGAGTACAAGAGCATCAATCTTTTCACGAGCACAGTTGTGTTGTGATATGTTGGCATCAATTTTCCCTTCAAAAAATGGTTCCATAATTTCACAATCGGTTTATGGGCTCGACGATCGACTCTCTTCCTCGTTGGGGCATTCTCTTCGAATTTGGCCCACCCAAAGCATAAATATTCTAGAACTCCGATGTGTGTTTCCTGGTCTACCTCAGCCACAAATTTCTTGTGTTGCTCATCCATTTTCCCCAACTTGAAGTATCTATTGAATGCTGAAGGTGAAAATCGAATGAGCTTCCCTCGGACATAAATCGTGTGGTTGGACGGGTCTTCGAGACGGACGTATAACTCCCTCACCATCACTGGTGCTATGGACTTGGGATGGCTAGCGAACTTCTCCCAGTTATGCTTTTTTATCACGTCCATTACCTCCGATCCAAATGGTTCTTCATCATCTGCTGGAAAGACGAACCCATCTTCTAACTACACTTTTCGATTTTTGGAGGATTTTGAAGCGTGCTTCAGCTTCGGCTGTTTGGAAGCGCTCAAAGCTCGGTGTTGAGGCTGGGGTTTTCCTTAATCTGGCCATGGTACATGGTTGGTGTGGTGAAATCAGTGCTGGTGATGGGGAAGATTTTGTTGAGAGAAAAGTTTTTCTTGGGTAGAGAGAGTGAGGCACGATGAAGAAGAAGAAGAGTTAGCGGTTTTCTGGAAATTAATGTGTAGTTTTTGGGTAAATTTGTCCTTACACGAGTGCAAAATATTTTGCATTGAATGTGGGATATGTGATTGGACGTAAATTTAGGGAAATGATTTCTTTTCCTCTTTAATTTTTCCTCCTAAACTCTTACCCTAGGTTTTTTTTTCTTTTCATGCATGCCTGCAAATTATTAAATGGATAATGAAAGCAAAAATAACTAAATTTATTTATGTACAAAATTCAAATTTTTGTTGCCTAGGCAACAAATATTGTTTAAGTAAGGCAAACTCTTGGTCATCATGTGCCATCGATGCCGGTTTGTTGCGCATGACTGGGGCTCCTTTGTACTCCTTCAGCCTCTGCCCATTCACCTTGAATATGGAACCATTTTGGTTCTGGATTATATGCTCCATTATTGTGAACTTGATGCACAATGAATGGTTCTGACCATCATGATTTTTGCTTTCCTAGGAAACTTAATATGTGAATTGTAGAGTAGTACTTGTTTCCCAGAATAAAATTGCCTCGGTAATATTTTTTTGTCATGCCATCGTTTGTTTTCTCTTTGTATAGGCAGGCATTTTATACGTGTTCTCTGAATTCATCTATCTCATTGAGTTCCAAGAGTCTTCTTTCTCCAGCAAGCTGATCCATGTTTAACTTTTTGATGGCCCAGTAGGCTTTATGTTCAAGTTCAACAGGCAGATGGCATTCTTTCGTAGACCAATTTGAATGGGGATATTCCCAGCGGTGTCTTGAACGCTGTGCGATAGGCCCAAACTGCTTCATCTAGCTTCGGTGACCAGTCATTTCGACTTGGGTTGACCACTTTCAATAGGATCTGTTTGATTTCCTGGTTAAACACTTAGGCTTGTCCATTAGTCTGAGTGATACACCATAGCAATCCATGTCGTACTCCATATCGTTTGAGTTCCTTGGCAATCAATTGTTGTCAAAATGTGTTCATCACTAATGATAGCTCTTTATGTTCCGAATCGTATGAATATATTTTTGTACAAAAATTAAACATTGTCTTGGAATTAATTTAGGTTTTGTAATGGCTTCGACCCATTTGGATAGCAGAGAATGTACAATCTCCAAATGATGTGGGAAAGGGTCCCTAAAGTCTATTCCCCATACGTCTAAGAGTTCAACTTCCAAAATATTTTGCCATGGCATCTCATGCCATTTTGATATGTTCCCTTTTCGTTGGCACCTATCACATGACTTATAGAATCATGTGCATCCTTGAACAAGTTGGCTAATAGAATCTGAACTGAAGCACTTTCGCCGCTGTTCGCATTCCACCAAAGTGCCCTCCATACGGTGACGAGTGACATGGGGTAGAATATCTTTCTGCTCTTCTCCTGGAACGCATCTTCGGATTATTTGGTCTCCATATTGCTTGAATAGAATGGTTCATCCCAGTAGTAATGCACATCACGTCAAAACTTCTTTGGCCCTGGCTAGATAAATCAGGAGGAACAATACCACTAACAAGAAAGTTAACTATGTCAGCATACCACGACGCAGCCGTGACAAATAATATTTTCTCATCAGGGAAATCCTATGAATTTTTGTTATGTCATGACAGTCATATTTGTTATCTAGCCTAGACAAATGGTCTGCCACTTGATTTTATGTACCATTTATATCCTTGATTCTAAATCGAACTCTTGTAGTAATAATATCCATCGAATTAGCCTAGTTTTGAATCTTTTGTATTGATCAAATATTTATGGCAAAATGATTTGTATGCACAATTACCTTAGTGCCTATTAGATATGGCCTAAACTTATCGAATGCAAATACTAATGCTATTCAGTTGTGGTATAGTTTTACTTGTGCATCATTAAGAGTACGGCATAGTAGATAACATGAAAGATTTTACTTTTTCATTTCCATAGTACCACTCCGACTGCATAGTCACTAGCATCGCATGAGCTCAAAAAGTTCGTTCCAGTCTGGTGGGATAATGATTGGTGCTGCCGAGAGTTCTCCTTCAATCTGTAAAGGAATTCAAACAATCCTTAGTAACTTCAAATGGATGATTTTGTTGAAGCAAAAGGCACAAGGGTTTAGAGATTTGAGAAAAATCTTTTATGAACCACCTGTAAAAACCTGCATGTCCAAGGAAACTATGTGCACCTCTCACGGTTGTGGGTGAGGGAAGGTTTTTAATTGCTTCCACCTTGGCTTTATCAACTTTAATGCCTCGGCATGAAAATTTTATAACCCAACATTATTCCTCGGTTACCATAAAATTGCATTTCTCCCAATTTAGTACTAAGTGGGCTTCTTCACATCGTTTTAGTACCTTGGATAAATTACGAGACATCAGTCAAAATCATCACCTGAGACGGAGAAGTCATCCATAAATATTTCCATATATTCTTCCACCATATCTGAAAAGATTGCCATCATGCATCTTTGGAAGGTAGCTGGAGCATTACACAGCCCAACGACATTCGTCTAAATGCATAGCACCATAAGGGCATGTGAAAGTGGTTTCTCTTGATCCTCTAGTGCTATGGTTATTTGATTATATCATGAGTATCCATCAAGGAAGCACCAGAATGCTTTACCCGCTAACCTATCAAGCATTTGATCGATAAAATGGAGGGGAAATGGTATTTCTTTGTGGTTTATTAAGCTTCTTGTAATCCATACATATGTGCCAGCCTGTGACTGTTCTGGTGGTGAGGAGCTTGTCATGTTCGCTTTTAACCAGGTCACACCACCTT
This sequence comes from Hibiscus syriacus, assembly GCF_006381635.1. Classification (NCBI taxonomy): domain Eukaryota; kingdom Viridiplantae; phylum Streptophyta; class Magnoliopsida; order Malvales; family Malvaceae; genus Hibiscus; species Hibiscus syriacus. Next base: position 111,233 of record NW_024063434.1, read on the forward strand.
CTTTGGGCACACTACCCGGGTTGACCCATGAACTATTGGATATAGGATAAATCACTCCCGCATCCATTTATTTTATAATTCCTTCATGACTACCTTTTTCATGATTGGATTGAGTCTTTGTTGGGGTTCTACCGAAGTACTATGGATATATTCAAGATTGATCTTGTGATGCATATGGTCAGACTAATTCCCTTCAAGTTAGCCATTGTCCACCCTAGGGCCTTTTGTACTGTGACAAAGCATTCAACAAACTATTCTCCTGTTCGGAGGTTAGAATGGCAGAGATATTACAGGTAAAGTTTCATCAACTCCTAAGTATGCATATTCAAATGTGATGGAAAAGTTTTAAGCTCCAGTTTCGATGTATGTTGTGATGATGATTCTGGAGAATTAACTTCATCATAATCTAAGGGTTCGAATTTCATACCTGGTCTATTATGAAGAAGCCTCGTTTGATCCATAGTCTTCCTTCATATCTTACATTGTTGTCATTTTGGGTACTCATTGTTCAGATTTTTGTTGCGAGGGCCATAATTCTCAAAATCTTCTTCTGAAAATAATTTGCATGGGCCAAAATTTTCTTGTTCAAGTACCTCGATTGTAGGGTCTGGTTCAAAGCGTTGTATTCGTCGAGCCTTAGAGATTCACCGCGTCCAAGGATTGTCTTTTCTTCTACCTTGTTAATGCATTGGCATTCCTCTGAATCATCCACATATTTCATGGAGTTGATACATTGACGGTGATGCTTGGCTCTCCTACCGTATTGTGATTCTCCCTTTTCACAATCTATTAGGATTCTTCCAAAGGCTAGGAAAGCTCGTCCCAGAATGATTGGTGTGTTTTCATCGGCTTCGCAATCCAAGATGAGAAAATCAAATAGAAATACAAATTTGTCCACCTTTACTATAACGTGTTCTATTCTGCCCTCGGGCCACACATAAGACCGATCGACTAGCTGTAGAATGAATAAGGTTGGACAGGCATGATATCCTTCTAGTTTCAAAATATGGATTTTGGTATCAAGTTTACACTTGATCCAGCTCTAAAAAGTATACCTATTAAGTCATTACCAATTGAGCATGGTATTATAAAAACAACCACGGTCTTTTGTTTTGGTGGAAGTTTGCTTACTGATAACTCCGTAAAAAAGTCATATTTTAGGACCTTTCACTTAAGTTATGAATGTTAAGAGATCATTTAGGACCATGTAGATGCATTTAGAAGCATTTACTTGCATGTGGTGAAATTCAGTTTGCCACGGCATTTTAATTTGTCATCAGTGCTACCTTATGGGGAAGGTGTTTGTCTAAAGATGTGCAGAATTGAGTGCAAGGAAAAGAGAAAAGGAATGTTGTGACTATGGAGACTACTGAGCATAATGAAAATGTCGAGTTGGATTGGCATTTCGAAAGCGAGCCAAGTGCAAGAAGATATTTTTAGCCAGTTGTCTCTTACTTTTCGTGATATCTGCCCGAGAAATCTACCTTGAAGATCTGCCTAGAGGGTCGGCTTTGCTACAGCCGATCCTGCTGACCACGACGCCTGCTCTGCAGATCCTGTCTGTCCTTGGGCCTATGCAGCGGGATTATGCCGAGTACTCAGTCGGTAACCCATACTGGATCACTGCTATGCTCTGCCCGATACCTACGTGATTTAAGCATGGTTTGGGGTTTCCTAGGAATTTCAATACCAAGTCCTAGGGTTAATTTTCCCCTATAAATAGAGGATGAAGCCACAATGTTAGAGACTTTGGTTCCACGACGTTTTGAGCTTAAATAAAGAGAGAAAAGGTCTCTCCTTTTCTCTGTCAATCCTACTTGTCGTGGAATTTCTCTATGACAAGCCTGAGGGGAGTAGCGATCTAGGCATCCGAGAGGAGCTAGTTCGCTGGGGTCAATTCGTGGTGGTCGAGGGAAGCTCTGACAGTGCACGTCGAAGGTTTTTTTTTCCCTTAGTTCTTTCCTTTCATATTTTGTTATTGGGTTGTAAAGAACGGATGAAACTTGCTTTGTGCTTGTTATTTCAAACCCCACCATGAACTAAACCTATTTGGTGGGAGTTTACTTGGATGTTTAAGTGTTATTTCAATGAATGGTTATTTTTCTATGCTATATTATGTTTTGTTTACGAGACTTAGTACCTTAAAGTTATAGCAGCTACGAGAGTAGCCATTCCTTAGGAGATTTTTTGGGTTTGAGAGAATACCAGGATAAATATCCGTAGTGTTCGAGAGAAACTAGGGAGGAACTACATAAACAAGGGGTTCTAGGTAGTAACTAGGCCTAATCCACTTAGAGATAAGGATAGGATTTCATTCGAATAAAAGGAGTTGTGCATGAATTATAGGTTAGATGTTAATGTTGCCGCAAAAAGGGATTACTGAGACATATCATGTTATCTGGACCAATAGGATCACTGTAGGGGTTTACACCAACCGATTTTGCCAGGGCATCTTCAATCTGTCGAGTCCCTTACTAGAGATAGCATAGGGAACCTTACTATACTCTGTCAGGCAGAAGAGGCATAGATAAGATCATTCTAAGAAGTAAACTTTTTTCCAGAGTGACTCCCGTCACTCATTCCCTAGTAGCTTGTCGTGCGAGAAAGACAAAGTCCTATTAATCAGATCGTATATTTACATTTCATTTTGCCTTGATATTTCCATTTGTTGTACTCAACAAAATTTAATTTTCCACGACATTTCCATCCACTTTTCACGACATATCTATTTCTTACCATACCACCATTCCATTTCCACAACATCCATCTCATTTTGCCACAGCATTATCATTTACATACCATCACTAACTTTACTTAGGTGACAAAGTAAAGAGCTTTGATAGAACTATTCGACTTCCTCCAATCCTTGTGGAGACGATACTCACTTATCACTGTATTACTTGTTCGATTGTGTATACTTGCACATATATCTGAACTCATTATAGTACTCATACCGAGCGGACAAGTTTTTGGCACCGTTGTCGGGGATTGGCAACTGGAAGTTAATTTGTTTTGTCAAAGCATTTTTATTTTACTTGTTCATTTTTTTGTATAGTTTTACTTGTTATTTTCCTTGTCTTTTAAGGTTTTTATTTTACGTACTCAACTGCTCAAGCAAATGTATCAGATCAGAAATCAAAGAATTGGTCAGAGGAATTTTAGAATGTCGAGGCAAATCGAATACTGGAATGCAGCTAGGCCTCGTATTATTTGAGATCATTTAAACCATATCATGGACGACCTAAATCCTGGAATTGTGGTACCCATGATTCAAGCAGCCGACTTGAGCTCAAACCGATTTTATTCGACATGTTGGACTTTATTGGACAGTTTGGTTGTACTCCTCAAGAGGATGCAAGGCAACATGTTCGGGCATTTTTAGAGGTCTGTCAATCCTTTCGACAACAAGGTGTGCATGAAGATGTGCTGAAATTGAAGTTATTTCCATATTCTTTAAAAGATCACGCCAGGGCATGGCTCAATGGATTATCTTCCGACTCGATAAGGTCTTGGGATGACTTGTGCAAAAAAAATTTGCTACGGCATAATCAACCCAAAATGAACAACCATCTTAAAAATGTCATAGCATCTTTTCACCAAGGCGATGAAGAGTCTATGTATGAGAGCTGGATCGATACAAAAGTTTTTCTTCGCAAGTGCTCCAATCATGGATTCCACGACTGGACTCAAGTTGTGATGTTTTATAATGGAGTCAATGCACCCATGAGGATGATGCTAGATGCCTTGGCAATGGGACATTACTTGATAAATCACCAGCATAGGCATTTGACATTCTGGATAGGATTGCCACCACGATTACCAACTTCCAACTACATGGCTTGGCCTTGGCAAAATCATATGGAGCTTTCGAGCTAGATTCTAAGGGTTCGGTGTCCGCCCAACTTGCTGTTATCAACCAATATGTTAAAGAATTTGCAAAGGCCAAGTGAGGTGAAGAAGTAAAGGCAACCAATTCAACATGTTTTTATTATGACATGGCAGTCACAATGAGATCGAGTTTTCGACCAATCTGGAATCTATACACAATGTAGCTAACCATAATTGAGGCAAAAATAACCCCTATTCTAACAATATTGGATGGTGTCAGCATCCAAACATCTCTTGGGGAAATCAAAGAACCAGTAATGCAAGTCAGCCCGCTAGGCAGTAGAACTTCAGTGACTCCCCGAGTTTCCAAATGAATATGCCATGGCATAATTCTAATGAGGGACCATCTTCTTCTAACACAAGCTCTTTGCAGGCCACAATGCGACCTCTATAAAAAACCAAGAAGCTTTGCTTCAAAGCCATATCTCATCTTTGAAGGCCTTGGAGGGTCAGGTTAGTCAAATTGTCACGTATTACAGTCTCGCCCACATGGCAGTCTTCCTAGTGATATTGAAGTCACTAAGGCTCAAGATAGGGAGCATTGTGGTACATTCACCTTAAGGAGTGGCACCAAAACCTATAAAGATGCTAAGTTTGGGGGGTAACACTCAGAGAGCCCGATCATGAGATTATGCATGAAGATCTAAAGTTTCAAGAAAAAGAGTGCAGCCAATGAAGACACAAAAAAAATTTGCCATGACAAAAAAAAGCCCCCATTAGTAGGAGTTGATGACAAAAGGAAAGTTGCAGAATTTTGCCGTAACAAATTTTTATGCAGTGATAATCACTTGAAACTTGAGAAGATAAAGAGGAGCTCAAGGATATTCCAAAGGAGATGAGTCAGACTAGCTTACCCATAGCTAGACCATTTATGAAATTTGAACCTTTGGATTCTATTGAACTCATTCATCCTAAACCCCAAGTGATTGATCATCTGTCTAGGCTAGAAATTATAAAAAAATTAAGGAATAAAATGGAGATTAAGGAAAAATTCCCTAATGAGAAATAATTATTTGCCGCGGTAATTTTGTGGCATGCTAACATTGTCAATTTTCTCGTTAGTGTTGTTTTGCTTTCTTACTTCAATAGCCTAGGAAAGAACAAGGTCATACACGATAGTGGCTACTATCATAGGGATGATCCCGACCTTTCCAACGAATTTGCTGCCCAAATGATTTCAAGTTGCCACAGCAAAAATGAGAAAAAAGAGATCTTATTCCACTACCATTCAGCTTCACGCATAGAATACTTTGAATAAGAAAGGACTACAGCAAAGGTCCTACAATTCAGATGTGAAAGACCCAAAATGCCAGGGAAAAATATTTTGAAGGTAGAATTATAATATGTGTGGGGCATTTTGGTATACACTGGTGCTCCAATCGAGCGAGACAAAAATGCCATAACAATTTGAGATTTTTCGAAAAGAACAGACTCTCAAACATGTAGACAAGGGTAAAGGCCCTACAATAGCTGCACCCACTTAAAAAGAAGACTCAATTGGTGTTGGCACAAACAATGACATTGCTGATGATGTCCACCCATATACACAAATGCCACAGCAAATTACAATACTTCTGGCCAAGCAGACCCAAGATCAAGTGGCGAATCCGACCAGCAACCTGATGACCTTCTTTGCCTATATCAAGCGACGGGATGAGGATGTGGCAATAACTTTCATAGAGCTCATTTCGCAGTCCACCGAGTAAACAGAGGAGACACAATACGGCGACAAGCTCCTTTGCGTAGGAGCCGACCCCACCTGAAGAAGGCATCTAAGCGCACGGAGCCCCAGCTCTCAACCGTCTCAGTAGGTCCCAGTACTCCTCCAGATGCACCAGCTTCTGACTCTGAACATTTCAGCCCCGCCAAACTGAGAAAGTGCACCTGGCGCGTGACCGCTGCACCACCACCCGCCTAAAGTCAAGGTACCTTGCATAGCATTGCATTCATAGCATGTAGTTTCATTTTCTTTCGTTTTAGTAAGCATTAGGGAAAATGTTTCTCTCAAGTTTGGGCAAAGTAGGGTTCTCGCATCATTGTATGATAGTATCAGTAAAATAAATATGTTATGACATTAGTAAATGTTTGAATAGTTTTATGGAATAAGTTAAGGATGCCCAATAATGATGAATCTTGATGGCTATGATAGAATGTACATTACTGGTTGAGGATGATAGAACCAACTCTAGGACTTGCTTCTTTGAAATCCTTGAATACACGATTGTATGTTTTCCATGCTTGAGAAACTTAGAAATTTTTTATAAGAGAATTCTTAAAATGTTGTGGCATAAAATTTTGAATGATGAAAAACCCACTTAAAAAATGATGAACAAATTTGAAATGAGAGAAGTTATAATAAATGCCTCGGCATATCTGTAGAGGGACACTCTGCTATGCCATGGAATATGAGTGAATGAAAGTAGTCACGGGATGACTCTACCTGACTAGCTCGGGGGTAGAATGTATGCTCCCTTTCACCTATAGTGTGGGATGGTAAAGTGATGGACTGACTCCCCTCGTAGAAGAAATAAAGGAAAAAAAACAAGGTGTGAGTAAAAATTTATAAATGTCATGGCAAATTAAGAAAGCTTTCTTAAAATTTTTTAAGTTTGTTAAGCATGGACTGGATACAAACACACACACACCCACACAAGAATCTTTCCCTAAGGGACAATACTAGATTTCTCGACATAGTCTAGCATGTTGAAGCCATATTTACTGAGGGCTGAATTTTATCCCATAAACTATTCTGCTTCTGAACTTGTCATGGTATTTTTGTTTTGCTAATATTATCCATTGGTTGAGGACAAGCAATAACTTAAGTTTGGGGGTGTGATGACTCCGTAAAAAGGTCACATTTGGGACATTTTCACTTAAGTTATGAATGTTTAAGAGCTCATTTAGGACCATGTAGATGCATTTAGAAGTATTTAGTTGCATGTGGTGGAATTCGGTTTGCCGCGACATTTAATTTGTCATCAGTGCTACCTTATGGGGAAGGTGTTTGTCTAAAGATGTGCAGGAAATGAGAGCAATGAAAAGAGATAAGGAAATGTTGTGACATAAGGAGACTACTGAGCAGGATGAAAATACCGAGTTGGATTGACATTTCGAAAGAGAGCCAAGTGCAAGAAGATATTTTGCCAGCTGTCTCTTACTTTCCATGATCTCTTCCGAGAAATCTACCTCGAAGATCCACCTGGAGGGTCGGCTTTGCTACAGCCGATCTCGCTAACCACGCCGCGTGCTCTATATCATGTTTGTCCTTGGGTGTCTACAGTGGGATTATGTCGGGTACTCAGTCGGTAACCCAGACTGGATCACTGTTAGCTCTACCCGATACCCACGTGATTTAAGCATGGTTTGGTGTTTTAAGAATTTTAACACCAAGTCCTAGGGTTAATTTTCCCCTATAAATAGAAGATGAAGCCATAATATTAGAGATTTGGTTCCACGATGTTTTGAGCTTAAATAGAGAGAGAAAAATGTCTCTCCTTTTCTCTATCAATCCTACTTGTTGTGGCATTTCTCAGTGACATGCTTGAGGGAGTGGCGTTATAGGCATCCGAGAGGAGCTAGATCGCTGGGGGAAGTTCGTGGTAGTCGAGGGAAGCTCCGGTAGTGCACGTGAAGGTTTTTCTTCTTCCCTTAGTTCTTTGCTTTCATATTTTGTTATTGGGTTATAAGAAATGGATTAAACTTGCTTTGTGCTTGTTTATTTCGAACCCCACCATGAACTAAACCTATTTGGTGGGAGTTCACTTGGATGTTTAAGTGTTATTTCAATGAATGGTTCCTTTTCTATGCTATATTCTATTTTGTTTATGAGACTTAGTGCCTTAAGGTTGTAAGAGCTACGAGAGTTTCCATTCCATAGGAGATTATTTGGGTTCGAGAGAATACCGAGATAAATATCCTTAGTGTTCGAGAGAACTAGGGAGGAACTACATAAACAAGGGGTTCTAGGTAGTAACTAGGCCTAATTCACCTTAGAGATAAGGCTAGGATTTCATTCGACTAAAAAGAGTTGTGCATGAACGATAGGTTAGATGTTAATGTTCCAAAAATGGTATTGCGAGACATATCCTGTTATCTGGACCAATAAGATCACTGTAAGGGTTTACGCCAATGGTTTTGCCAGGGCATCTTCAATCTGTGGAGTCCCTTACTAGAGATAGCATAGGGCAACTTACTATACTCTATCGGGCAAAAGAGGCATAGAGATAAGATCATTCGAGAAGTAAACTTAGGTTTTCCAGAGTGACTCCCATCACTCATTCCATAGTAGCTTGTCGTGCGAGAAAGACAAAGTCCTATTAATCAAATTGTAATGTTTCCAAAAAATGGTATTGCCGAGACATATCCTGTTATCTGGACCAATAGGATCACTGTAAGGGTTTACGCCAACTGGTTTTGCCAGGGCATCTTCAATCTGTGGAGTCCCTTACTAGAGATAGCATAGGGCACCTTACTATACTCTGTCGGGCATAAGAGGCATAGAGATAAGATCATTCCGAGAAGTAAACTTAGGTTTCCAGAGTGACTCCCATCACGCATTCCCATAGTAGCTTGTCGTGCGAGAAAGACAAAGTCCTATTAATCAAATTGTATATTTATATTTCATTTTGCCTTGACATTTCCATTTGTTTTCACTCAACACAATTTAATTTGCCACGACATTTTCATCCACTTTGCCATGACATATCCATTTGCTACCATACCATCATTCCATTTCCACAACATCCATCTCATTTTGCCACAGCATTATCATTTGTATATACCATCACTAACTTTACTTAGATGACAAAGTAAAGCTCTTTGATAGAATTTATTGACTTCTCCAATCCCTGTGGAGACGATACTCACTTATCATTGTAGTACTTGTTCAATTGTGTATACTTGCACATATATCCGTACTCATTTATAGTAGTTATATCGAGCGGACACTTACTGCCAAACATATTTCTGTTGCCGTGGTAACACGTTCTACCTTCCTTTTCTTCGTAATGATGTCCTAATGAAACTTGGCATAAAAAGGCATTTACTTGATGGCTTCAAGTAGGGGCACATTGATATACAGCTGGTCCTGAACATCAACAAATTTCTTGAATTAGATATCGTCATCATGCTTCTTCAATCATTGAGGGAACGGTGGTGGAGGTCTCACATTATTTTTTGTTGGTGCTAAAGAATCTCTGGCTTTAACCATGAATCTCTCGTTATCTGGACAATTCTTTTCTGAGCCTTCATTCATTTCCTTCTCTTCAGACGATTCATCTCTTGCCTCATTTTTAACTCGATCATCTGGTTGTATTATGCCATGGCGAGGACTGATTAGGTGTTCTCCCCCAAACTTGTCATTTCGGTTGACATATTTTCCACTCTTTAATTTGAGTACACTGTGTTGCTCTTTTCTATGATGTTTAGTGATCTCAATATCACTGGGGAGATTTCCTTGTGGGTGAGAATGTAATGTCGTAGCAATTTGTCCAACTTGATTCTCCAATGCTCTTAGAGATGAACTATGGCTTTGCAAAAGTGTGGCTTGGCTTTGTAGCAAAATTCCTTGATTCTTAATTATTGCAGAGTGTTCGTGCATCAAGGTCTTTGTTGAATCCATGAAATCTTTTATCGAGGCCATAAATTCCTGCAATGATAATTCTAAGGAATTAGTATTGGAATTAGTGTTCGATGAAGAAGATATACCTTTATTATTTTGTCAGGGTTGTTGATTCTGGAAATGTTAATGGTCGGAATTATTCTGTTGTGGCCTATAATTTGTTGCTTGACTGTTATTGTTCCCTTGATTACTCCATGAAAAATTCGGGTGTTGTCTCCAACCAGAATTATACGTGTTTGAATATGGGTTATTATTGCTCCGGTTGTAGTTGCCTACAAAATTGGTTGACTCATGGTTTTCTGGACATTCACTCTCATGATGGTGGCCATGACAAAACATGCATGCGTTATTGGTCACCTTGACTTCTCTACCTCATTATGACGTTGCAAATTTTTCAACATATTAGTTATGGTAAAAAGTTGGGCAGCTACCGAGTCTTTTTCTTCTAATTCATATGCTCCAGTTGATTTTCTTTTGGTTCCCAAACTTGTATTTTGGAATTGATAATCATTATTTGTTATCCTGTCAAGTATGTCAAAGGCTTCCCCGGGTGATTTGTCCAGTACGGTGCCATTTGCTGAGGCATATAACATCATTCGAGTTGGTGCATTAACTCTATTGTATACATCACTACTTGCGTCCAGACATGACATCCATGGTTGACACATTTGCGAAGCAACCTTTTACCTATCCCAACATTTGTACATGATTCATCATCTCCTTGGCGAAAACCTGTAATGTCATTGAGGAGTTGTGTATTCATATTGGGCGAATTATATCAAAGTAAGAAAACTCTTGCATAAATCTTCCCATGACTCCATTGAGCCGGAATGAACTCCGCTGAGCCAGGTTCTTGCTTTATCGCATAGGGAGTAAGAGAAAAGTTTTAGTTTAAGCACATCTTCATGTACTTCTTATTATCGAAATGAATCGTATACTTCAAGGAAAGCACAAACATGCTGTCTAGCATCCTCATTGGGTGAACCACCGAATTGGCCAATAGAGTTTAGCATATTAAACATCACCAGTTTAAGTTCGAAATGAGTTGCTTGTATTTCAAGTGCCACTATACCTAGATTGAGGTCATCGAGGATTGGGTTTAAATGATCTCATATTTCCCTTGGCCTTGCAACTTGAAGATTGATTGCTGCATCAGGTCCTAGATCTCACATGTTGTTGTCTTACATTGAAGTTGGTTTAATTGTTCTCTTGTCTTTGGGCACGTAACCTTTGTATGAATGATTGTTCAACTTTCAGGTCGAATGGTGCCAAAGGCTCACCATCTGATCTCAGGGTCATGCAATAATAAACCCACAAAAGAAAATAATAAACTACGTTAGACTAGATAAATATAGGGCGATAAGAAAAACTTGTTATGGAGAATAAAAATTTTGTCAGTTGTTAATCCCTAGCAACGGCGCCAAAAACTTGATCGCTTGTAAGTGTATATGCTAAGGCAAGCAATTCTATGTAAGTATACACAACCGATGCATGTAATAGTAGTGAGTGAGTTATCGTCTCCTCAGGGATCGGATTAGAAATTAATCTTCACCACAACTAGAACAAGTTGTCACACACTAATTCCTACTATCTTGTCAAACTGAAAAGCTAATATTAATAAAACAAGGAAATAGTATAATGTATGATTGCAGAAAGTTTGGTGGAGGCAAAATAAATATGTAGACTACTAAAAAAACAAAGCAAAAATAGTGTGGATTCGAATATAATTCAAACAACCTCACATATTCAGACTTATCATAGAGAACTTATGCTAATCTTTTGTATTGACAACAATTACTCTAAGTTTCGAATGAATTATTATGACTTACTTAAGTTGTTGACATGATTAATAGGTATTCTAGACGGTTGGTATGGCAATACTACTCAGCGTTAACTACAACCCCTGGTTTGTCAGACTGTTATTGTAGTAATACCCTTAGCGTGAACTATAGGCGTTGTCTATCCTACTCTAGCGTCTATCCCTTTTAGTCGATTGAAACCCACTCCTTATCTCTAAGGTAGACAAGTTAGAACATCACCATCATAGATTCATTCCATTGTTCACGTAGACTATCTTAATTCTCTCAAATCTAATAATCACAATCTAGACAAAAGGTTATCTCTCGAAGCTCTTACATTGCCAAGACATATTTTAACAAAACCCCAGGCGATCTTTAGATGCTCTTACATTGTCAAGGTAAACTATTTAAACAATGAACAAAACATCATGAGCAAAAACATAATTCATCATTCATAACAGAAAATAATTGTCTAGGCAACACAAATTTAACACCAACAAAAACTTGATCGCTTGTAAATGTATATGCTAAGGAAAGCAATTATGAGCAAGTATACACAATTGATGCAAGTAATATACCTCAGGGATCGGATTAGAAATTTATCTTCACCACAACTAGAACTAGTTGTCACACACTAATTCCTACTATCTTGTCAAACTAAAAAGCTAATATTAATAAATCAAGGAATATAATGTATGATTGCAGAAAGTTTGGTGGAGGCAAAATAAATATGCAGACTACTAAAACAAAACAAAGCAAAAACAAGTGTGGATTCGAATATAATTCAAACAACCTCACATATTCAATCTTATCACATAGCACTTATGCTAATCTTTTGTATTGACAACAATTACTCTAAGTTTCGAATGAATTATTATGACTTACTTAAGCTTCCCGATAGGATTACTAGGTATTCTAGACGGTTGATATAGAAATACTACTCAGTCTCAACTACAACCCTTGGTTTGTCAGACTGTTGTTGTAGCAATACCTCTCAGCGAGAACTATAGGCGTTGTCTATCCTACTCTAGCGTCTATCCCTTTTAGTCGATTGAAACCCGCTCCTTATCTCTAAGGTAGACAAGTTAGAACATCACCATCCCATATTCATTCTATTGTTCACGTAGATCTATCTTAATTCTCTCGAATCTAGGAATCACTATCTAGATAAAAGGCTATCTTTCGATGCTCTTACATTTCCAATACATGTTGTACAGAAACCCCAGGCGATCTCTTGATGCTCTTACAGTGTCAAGGTAAAATATTTAAACAATGAACAAAACAGTCATGAGCAAAACATAATTGATCATTCATAACATAAAATAATTGTCTATGCAACACAAAGATTAACACCAAGTAAGACAGTCATGGTGCTATCAAAAATCATCCAAGATTCAACGTTTAATACAACCCCAAACATATAAATAGATTAAGAATAAAGGAAAAATGACTCCCAAAATTGGGGGCTTTGTCGTGACAATTCTTATCAGCGCCGCGCCTACCTTGGTGATCAGCCTCTCTCGAGACCTGATCACCGCTCTGCTACAGTCTGCCTATGGATGACACCAAGGAAGGTTGGTTGTTGAACGATGAGAAGCACTACAGTTGCTCGCTCACGCCTTAAGTAAAGCTCTTCTCTCTTCTTCCATTCCTCCTCTTTGGCGGCTACGGCTGGTTATTTATAGGGAAGAATCTCCTAGGGTTTCGCATGATTAGAGATTCCTTAAATAATTGTTGCTTTTTGTCCATACTTAAAAAGGAAAGGCGGTTGTCAGAATATTTAAGGCTTGCTTGCACATGAAGGAGGTCATCGAGCTGGCATGACATAGGTAGTTTTGTCATACCCACTTCAGAATCTTCAGATAAACCTTGCCTCGGTGAGATAAATTTGCTCCTCATGTTCTTCTCAGTTCCATTGGCCCTTGCAAAAATTGTTGTCACAACTGAAATGTTCTTCCTCTGTAAGTTTCCTGCAAAACACAACCCATAAAACCCTTTCTCCTCAGCAGCATCAGTTAAACCAAATAAATCTTACCGAAGCAAAACTTATCCACCACAAACTAATATAACCTACTGCAACTAAACTGCTCTTTGTTTAGACGAGAATATTTTAAGTGAAAAGACTTGAAATTGAGTCTTTTACGGAGTTATCACCAAATCAAGCAAAAGAATTAGTTTCTCTTGAAGAGAAGTGTTGAAGATATGATGGAAAAGCATCAAAAAAGATAGTTTAATTAAAAAAAACATTATAAGGAGACAAAACAATTGGTGATGAAAACGTTGGAGATGAAAAGAATGAGAATGAAGTAGTGAATGAAAAACAAGATGGAGTTTAAAATGTGTATAAAGAAGAAAAAGAATAGACTTTATCTAACCAATCTTTTATTTCTTTTATTTCTTCTTTGTCTTTCATAATTCTCTAAAAGACACGCCATTTCAAATTGATGAAACAAGCATAATGCCTTTTGAAAAACCAGTGGGCGTCCCTCAAGATGCATCACTTGAAGTGCCAAAACTTGTGTTTGTTGGCATCTCGAGTTCATTGCCAATCTTGAAGGAAATTTAGCAACCAAAGCCAATTAAACATCCACCTTAGTTTTCTATTTCCATTCATTTTTTATTAAATTCTCAATTACTAACTTTGCTTTATTTTGCGCAATTTGTTTCATGCTTATTGTGATATTCTTTCAACTTATGATGGCAAGATCATATCCTTGTGTTAATTGATGCCTCGAACTTAGCCATTTCAAGCATGTGAAATAACATTATCGATCTATTCAAGGTTCATAAAGTGGAAGGGCACGAAGATTAAAGTTAGCATGACCTACCTACTTGAGTCCAAGAGAATTGTGTACATTCAAACCTAAACCATTTATTCAATGAAGGTTTCCATGAGCTTTATGCATTAACCAATTGGCATGATGATTCCAAGGGATAACATGAAGAAAGATCCCATGAACCAATGCATATTTCCATGAAGAACCATCAACCACTATCTTTAAATATTCTTGGGTTTGTTTTCCTTATCTCTTAAAATTTGATTTCCTTTTCTACTAATCTAGTTTCAATTATAGGAAATAAAAGGAGACCTCCTTTCGAAAGAGAACAACACCGAAAGATGAGAGGAATTGAAGATAAACGTGCTTTAACCAAAAGTCGTAACCTTTTCAGACCAAGGAATAATTCAAAGGAAAAGTTCAATCATCAATGGAAGTGATGTTTTGAATCAAGGCAATCTTCAAAAGACAACTCTCATTGCCAATTAATATGATGTTTCAAAAAGAGAGATCCAAAAGGCATGTCCATATTCAATTGAACCATGAAATTAAAGATTTTGATCCTGGAGAATGGGTTTTGTGTAAATCAAAAGTGAAGAAGTTCCCCGCCCAAAGGAAATAAATTTTTTTTTATTCATAGCAAGTGTCGATTTGGAGACAAATTGCTTTAAAAAGGGAGGGGATGATGTGATCTTGATCAGAATCCATTTTCTCCATTGTTTGATCACATCATGGAATATCATTAAGGCTAACTATAAGGGAGTTTTACCTTACTTCATTTCTTTCTCCTTATTTTTGAGTTCCTTCATGATAAAGTTCCAAGCATCCATGGAAAGTATGTTTACATCAAGCTTGGGACGTGAGGAAGGAGGAAAAATAAATGAGGAATACTTTACTTTGCTTATGCATGAATTTGCAAGAGAATTTAAAAGTTTACATAAAATTCATTTCCTTTAATAAGTGTGTTTTTCATTAAAGCATTATTGCATTTAAACATTTAGTTCATTTAGCTATGCACTTCATTTATTAAGTAGTTCATTGATTAAACTAGTTCATTCATTAAACTAGTTCATTCATTAAACTAGTTCATTCAAGATTACAAGTTCATTGAATAAAGTTAGTTCATTAATTAAACTAGTTCATTTATTAAACTAAATCTTAATTCTTTCATGGGTGTTTTCAATTAAATATTGAATAAAGCTCACCTTTGTGTCTAGGTGCATGAGAGAAGTTGAACGGTTTTATCATATGCAAGAATGTCTTCCAATTATGGATGTGATAAAGAAGTTTTTCATTCAAGAAATTCCTATCTCTTATCTTTCCAACGCCTTTTGAATCACCTCAATCCGATATCGGGTGCTTGAGATATGATCGATTTATTAAAGACAATGCAGAATGGAATTTTATTACGGGAATTTTATGCATGGATGATTTGGATGAGTTTGAGCCAAGGGAGAATCTTTTCAAATTCAGCCAAGTGAAAATCCATTGAAGGAATCTTAATTCACCCATTCAAGGCATTCAAATTTGATTGTTATCTTCTAAATTAAAGGGCTGCTCATATTTTCAAAGGAGCATGCAATTAAGGCTAAATTAATTCCCTTATTAAGACAATTTTCAGCATTGAATAGCAAGAGTCTTCCGCCCCATGGACGAAATTATGGCCAAATTCAGCTTCAAATTGTATAGATTCATATTCAAAATGATCTAGAATATTCAACCAACCTTGAAGATAAGAAAACTAAGCATTCAAGTGCATTTTATTGCTAAATTGATGAGAATGTTTCATCTTTTGAGTCTTTTCATAGTTGCTTAGAAATACTATAAATAGGCACCTTTGGGATCATTTGTACACACATTTGAATATATAAAACATATTTGAGAGGTTTCTTTCGTTCTTGTTCTCTTGTAGAACTTTAACATCTTCACGATAGTCTAGTAATATTTAATCATTCCCTTTTGTTATAGCGTTGGTTCCTAGCTCATCTATAGCTAGTGGGTCACGTTCCATATCCTACCACTTCTACCTTTCCACCTTATTATATTGTTGGTTCCTAACTCATATATAGTTATAGAGTCACAATCCATCCATTGAATTACTATTATTCTCCACGCCAACCACAAACATCCTTCACCATTTTCGTTGCATTCATTCAACCATTATCACTACCACACTTCTTTCATTTACAATCCACTTCAACTTCATTCTATTATTTCCATTAGTTTCATATACATATTTCCCTTCTTGAAACTTTGTTTGTGCATTTTCAGTATTTAATAAGCATTGAGAAGTTCTTACTAGAATCACGATCGGAACACTCATATATGACTCGGAACACATAATCGAGATCATAGTGGGTTTTCACTTTTTTTGCATATAACGATGGCTTATTTGGATTTAGTAACGGTTCGGATGAGGTTGTCAGTTACTACCGAATCCAATGGCGACGACGGTGTACACCACCACTGACTGGAGGTGGCTATATCTGAGACGGGCGACGGGGATAGCTAAGGATTTTAAGGGGAATTGGGAAATTGGGGTTTGGTTCACGCTGTGGTATCTGATTTGGGTATTTAACCCGAGGCTAACCCTAAAATTTTGTTTTTATTATTCTACTCACCAACAGTAACCTAGGCTAAATGGCTAAGGCATGGGTGGCCATTCCCTAGGTCACGGGTTCAAGCCTCTATAACCATATATTTTCCATTTTTATATTTTCTCTACAGCCCAAAAATAAAAAAATTCATGACTAAGTCCCTGAACTTCCCAAAAAAAATTGAGATTGACTGAGAATTTTTTAAAACTATCCATTTTGGTCCCTTAATTAAATTAAATAAATTAAATATATTTTAAATTAAAATTTGGGGCATCAAAATCTCATCCCCTTAAAATAATTGCGACCTCAAAATTTATTCGAGTTATACAAAAAACAAAAACTAGGTCTCTAAAAGTTAATTACTCTATTGATAATAATAGAAAATCTCACTAGACTCAGAACGAAAACGGTGATATGGTGCCTTAAATAAAAATTTTAAGGGTCTCGGATACGAACTCAAGCATAGAAAGCGCGTTACTAGAAATGCATGGTAAGTAACATAAATAATAACAACTATACCTGAAGAAGTCACAAGCTCAACTCAATCACCAGAACGTCGAGTAGCGTAGACAAGGGCAGGCTAACTAGTCTCAAAAATAGTTGGTCCTCTACTCTGCGATCGAGCTCTGCTGTCGATCCTAGAAATAGATCCGGAAGTCCTACCCTGACTATGACTCATAGCGGGAGTCTGAATACAATCATGTGAATGTGCAAGAGTCTGAGCAAGTGTTTGATTGATAGAGGATAGATGCAGACAATTCCTCAAAAAGTCCTCACTATATTCACAACGATAATAGGTACACATCTTTTTACGACACTCTCCCCTGTGTTGATTTCCACAATGTTATCAACTCGGTATCGGAGTGAAACCTGAAGAATTATCTCGACTAACTACTGGAGGTAGAGGTGATGCAGACCTCGAACCAATATGACACCTCTGATAGGTAGTGGTATGAGTCCTCTTATCAGGGTGTGCATAAAACTTAGATTGACATGAACGCCTCCTAGATCGACCCTGATATACCCTATCTCTATCAAGAGCAGAAGCCTCGACTTCCTCAGCGTCTCTCGCTCTCCCAACTACAACATCGAACACCTCATCCAGGTGAGTAACTATTTGATGACACATTTTGAATCTGAGTCCCTGAGCAAACGTTCGGCACCTATCCCTCTCAGTAGGTACAAAACTAGAACCATACTTCAGCAACCTCATAAACTATATCTCATACACAGAAATTGTC
The DNA here is from genome assembly GCF_006381635.1 of Hibiscus syriacus. Taxonomy (NCBI): domain Eukaryota; kingdom Viridiplantae; phylum Streptophyta; class Magnoliopsida; order Malvales; family Malvaceae; genus Hibiscus; species Hibiscus syriacus. The sequence continues at coordinate 129,155 of NW_024063434.1, forward strand.
ATATTACCCTGAACTAGGTCCTAAAATTATTTTCATCTCTGAGCAAAATAACGCTCTCCTAGAAAGTGACACCTAAAACGCTCTCTAAAGAAATCCCAGGTCAAGCGATCGGCTATAACACTACTCACCACAGACTCCCACTAGGAGTGGGTATTCTCTTCCAACATAGAGATGACTCCCAAATATGCCACTACGGATCTAAACCTAGATGATCCATATGTCGCTCAGTATCAAAAAGCCAATCCTCAGCCTCCGTCGGAGCTCCACCAGAAGGGCCTCCAAAGGTCCTAACACCATCAGCAAAGGGTCTAAGAAATGGGGACTTCACGTATAACGCCAGTAGCTCGAACCACTCCCTGAATCAACTGGAAGAACTACCTACCGATATTTCATATTACACTACCCTCACAGACTCAAACTTATAAACGGTTACTCATATAACCGGAGTATTCAAACTATACCAAGGGCAAGGGGGAGATTCATCAGGGTCGCAGGGGCAGAATTATTTACCGTAGGCGGGGATCTATACACGTCTCGTCTATGGGGTCTATAATTCTAGTCGTTCGACCTCACCCACAGCCATCTCGACGGCCACACCTAGCACTCATTTTGGAAAACCTTGAGTTCACAACAGAAGGGTAAAACTTGGTGAAATAGCCTTTGTGATTTATTTTCTAGAACATTTTAAAACTGTATTTTTAGTTACGACCCATTAATAGTCTGAGGTTTAAAAACCACACGCTCTGATATCAACTAAGTGTAATCCCCTAGACCCGACATTGATAAGATATCACTTAAGCTATCTAAAGGAAAAATGAGAGAAAGAGAGTTAGAACTCTCTATAACTTTTATTAACAAGAACATGATTTCTCTTGAGTTAAAGACCAGCTATTATAAAGAAGGATGAGAAGTATCTGTGCATAACAGACTAATAACATCATCATAACAACTTAATCATTTGTAACTAACTACAAGATAACAAAAACTATCCTAAGGTTCACACAATACATGCATGTAACATACACTTGTTCATAACCCTAACATTCATCCTACATCATCAACCTCTTTAACATTTTCTTCAGTTTGTCTAGTGAATTCTTTTACTTTAATATTTCAACTTTGTAAGTTTCCAGAAGAAACTCTTAGTTGTGTTACCAAAAGTTTTTCTGTGCTTAAGAGAGGAAGATGAAGAGAATGGCTTTGTCAAGACATCTGCCACCTGCTCATAAGCAGGAACCTCATTAACTTGTAGTCGATCATCGGCAACCATTTCTCGTAAAAAAAATAGACAACATGCTTGAACTTTGAATGCAAAATAGGATTAGCACAAATCGCAACAGTTCTAGAATTATCACACCACAAGGTAGTCTTACCATGTGGAAAAACAAATAATTCCTGAAGCAATGACTCAATCCAGATGATTTCAGCAGCTGCAAAAGCAATACTCCTATATTCAGCTTCAGTTGTGGATCGAGCAACAACTTGTTGCTTGTGCGAGCACTAGGAAATGAGATTTCCACCAAAGAAAATTCAATAGCCATACGTGGAATGCCTATCATCAGGATCAGATCCCCAGTCCGCATCCGTAAAACCAGTCAGAGACATATGAGAAGATACAGTAATCGTAAACCAAAATTAGTCGTTCCTTAAAGATAACATAAATCCTCTTAACAGCTTGAAAATGACTATCATGAGGTGATTGTATGAACTGACATACCTTATTTACTGCAAATGCAATATCCGGCCGAGTAACTACTATGTACTAAAGAGCACCAACAACACTTCTGTATTGAGCTACATCTTCAACGGGATCCCCAGCATCAGCTGATAACTTGCAATTGGAGATCATAGGAGTATAAAGGCTCTTTACATCACCAAATCCATGCTTATACAGCAGCTCACGTATATATTTTTTTTGAGTCAAAACGAAACCATCATCATCATGACACACTTCAATACCAAGGAAAAAACTAAGAGAACCAAGATCCTTAAATGAAAACCGAGTATTCAATTTTTCATTAACACATTGAACCTCACAAGCATCATTCCTATCAAATGATATCATCATATACTAGCATGTAAATGACACTGCTAGTAGATTTTTGAACAAACAGATGAATCAGATTTGGATAAAACAAACCGTTCAGAAACCAGGTATTCTCGAAGGCTCTCAAATAGGCCCGAGGAGCCTGCTTTAAACCATAAATTACTTTATGTAGTTTGCAAACCAGACGATCATCACCTTGAACAAAACCTAGAGGCTGAGTCATGTAAACCTCTTCCAATAACATCCCATTTAGAAAGGCATTATTAATATCTACTTGATGCAACAATTGATAGAGACCATCATCCGTGAGCCTCCTACGAAGAAAAATCATTTGAGTCCAAGCATCCTTCACAAGAATTTCAAGAGGGTGAAATTCCTTGAAGACATCATTATCACGAGTGAACTGGGAAACAGACAACAACTTTTTCTTTATGTTAGATACATGCAACCATCCTTTTGTCAAATCAAGAGTAAGTATCACTCATACAATTACAAGTTTTACAAATGGACTAAAAACTTCATGAAAATCAATCCTCGGCTGTTGAAGAAAGCCCTTTGCCACAAGACGAGCCTTGTACCGAGATACCGAACCATCAGCATTGTGTTTCACCTTAAAAATCCACTTGCAATTAACATGTACATGGTTTTCAAGAAGATAGACAAAAGATCAAGTCTTATAGTGACCAAAGCATCATACTCTTCTTGAGCAACTTTCTTCCAATGAAAAACCTTCATAACTTCCTTAATAGATCGAGGCTCTTCATCGAATATTCAACATGTAAAAGATAAGGTTTTCGAATACCATCTTTGGCCCTAGTAACCAGGATATAAATTTTGAACCGAAATAACTTGATGATAAGAACGAACAGAAGTTTCAGGCCCTTCACTTGCATGAGATGGTATATCACTTACATAAGAAGCAGCTGGTTCATCAGGTGCATGGGAAGACACTTCACATGCATGAAAAGTCCTATCAAGAGAATGTAGACTAGACAAAGGCTCATGTATGCTACACTACACGGATTACCATGCTCCTCAACATCAGCAGACAGAGGAGAACTAGAGACAGGCTCCTCAACAATAGAAGATGTTCAAGACCTACAGCAAGTGGACTATCTACATTTATAGCAGTCGTTGTTTGTATAGGAGAGACAAGAGAAACAAGAGAAAGCACACCTATCGATACACCACTGTTCGGAGAAGAAATACTTAAATATTACACACCTCATAAGGAAAACCCTTTCATCAAAAACACATGCCTCGAAACAATCACCCTGCTAGAATCATCCAAGCATTTATATCCCTTATGGGCAGTGCTATACCTAGAAAAACACACTTTTTTTTTTACCTAAATCCAGCTTATGGTGATTAAAAGAACGTAAGCATGGATAAAATGAACAGCTAAACACCCTGAGAAACGAGCAATCTGGAGAGACATGATGTAGAGCCTCAAACAGAGACTTGCCATGCAAAATAGGAGTGGGTAACCGATTAATAAGATAAACAGCATAAATGAAAGCATAACTCCAAAATTTATGAGGTAAAGAAGCCTGAACTAACATGTCAATCTTGTTTAAACAATGTGTCTATGTTTTCTTTCAGCCTTACCATTATGCTCTAACGTACCAGGACATGAGAGACGATGTTGAACTATATTTGCACAAAACCATTTTCGAAGTTGTTGATACTCCCCACCACCATCAGTTTGAAGAGTGTTGATCTTATATCCAATTGAACCTCAACAATTTTGCAAAGTCAAGAAAATGCTGAGTCATCTAGCATTTTCGTTTTAAAAGATACATCCAAGTATAACAACTACAGACATCAATAAAGGAAACATAATACAAAAAACCATCAGTAGAACACACATGAGCTGGCACCCAAACATCAGAGACAACAACCTGAAATCGTTCATTATTCAGTCAACGATTTACAAAAAGGCAATTTATGAGATTTCCCTTGCATACAAGTAGAACATACACTCAATTCTTCGGTTTTATTGAAAACAAGACTACATGATTTCATAACAAGTTGAACTACATCAAGGGAGGGATGGCCAAGATACTGATGCCACAAGTTTAAAGAAGCGGGGAACTTTGAAACATTATTCACCAAAATAGACGAGAGCCTTGAACCTCACAAGGCAGTAACTGATAGAGACCATCATCCGTGAGCCTCATGCGAAGCAGAATCGCTTGAGTCTGAGCATCCTTCACAAGACATTCAGAAGGGTGAAATTCCATGAATACACTATTATCACGATGAACTAGGAAATAGACAACAACTTTTTCTTTATGTTAGATACATGCAACATATTTTGTAAAAGAAAAGGCTTCTACTATAGCTAAAAAAACCTTGACCAACATGCTAATTGGAATACCATCACCATTCTCCATGAGCAAGGAACTACCACCTGTATAAATAGTACCTAATTTAAACACTGACATGTCATTTGTCACATGATGTATAGCACCAGTGTTAGGGTACCACAAGGAATTAGTATATGCTAAAGAGCTAGACCCCAAGTTAGTTAGAACAATGGAAATATAGGCTGTAGAACTAAGAGTCAAATAAGAGTGCGATGTGCCATGAGAACCATGAGGAGCATTTGAAGAAAACCCAGGAAAGAAGCCAGAAAAGGCTAATATCCAGGAGCATATGGAGAAGGAAAATAAACCGAAGTAGGAAAAAGGTTTAATGAGAGGCATAAGTTATGGTGTGGGCATAAGGTTTTCCACCATATTGCACTGTTTGGTAGAATTCACAACACCAGAGGACTTCAAACATTCCCAGTCAACAAATCAGACCCAGACACACCAGTGTACTTCCTATCAAACTGATGATAGCACTTTTGAACCACATGCCCAAACTGACCACACAACTGGCAATGAGGACGATTTGAATTGTGATGATGCCCTCGACCACGATAGCTATTTGATTGGCCATGAGAAAAAGTGTCCCTGTGATGACCAGTGGTAGAATCTTGAGTTCCACGGTATCAGTTTCAGCATCATCACACCTTCTCGAGAATGAAGAACAAGATTAGCATAAATACCCTCACTCAAGAACACCTTCTGTTAAGCTTTACAAGCTAACAACATTCAGCAAGAACATCAAGAGACAATACTTCTCGTGACGCAATTGCAATAATGGATTCAAACTCTATTGATAGCCCAGCTAACACAACATTAACATGCACTTGCTCAGTAACCACACTACCCGAAGCATTCAACAAGTCACAAATTGACTTAACCTTAGCAAGATATTATCTTATTGTTAAACCAGACTTTCATTGGGAATAAAGACTGTGCCGGAGAGAAGAAATTTTAGCACAGGAACGAGCACCAAATAAACAAGATATAGTATTTCAAATTGACATCGTTGTAAGACCAGTCAAGTGAGGCAAAACCTTGTACTCATGGTAGTTAAAAACCAAGAAGCAAGCAGCTTATCTTGTTAACGATAAGATGCAAAACCTGGATTATCTTCAAGCTGACCAGAAGCATTAGTAATAAACTTATCAGGTGCAACAAAACAAGCAGAAATAAACCTCAGCAATCCATAACCGTCAATTATAAAAGCTACCTGATGCTTCCAAGAGATAGGTAGATTCAGTGAGTTAACCGTATCTTGCTTTGGTATGTGTTAAATACCAAACATACCTTGAGAAGCTCCAGGACTTACAGAAGAAGCGTTCGGGGACACATCCTCAGGATCACGAGTGGGATCAACCGTCAAATGAACCATGATAACACAGAAAACACAAACACTCAAAATAAGATCCAAAAAGAGGAAATTCTCACAGTGATGAAACCAAGAACTACACACGATATCAAGATTAGTCTAAACTTGTGCAGTCACCGGAATGAAAATACAATAGAGGAAACAGCGAAAGAAATGCAACCATGTATTGGTGAAAGATACCATGATAATAGCACTTAAGCTATCTAAAGGAAATGAGAGAAAGGGAGTTAGAACTCTCTGTAACTTTTATTAACAAGAACCTGATTTTCTTGAGTTAGAGACCAGCTATTTATACAGGAAGAGAGAAGTATCTATGCATAACAGACTAATAACACCATCATAACAACTTAATTTTTTGTAACTATAAGATAACAGAAACTATCCTAGGGTTCACGCAATATGCATGTAACAGACACGTGTTCATAACCCTAACAACCATATACGTTACGACCAGATCTAGAGGATTACAATACAAATTTCCAAAACATTTTTGACGATTTAAACCAATATTATAAATAAACATCCTTAAAATACATTTGATAACATTAAAGTTCAATTTCAGAAAAATAAAGTCGTAAGGACTGAGTAAAATAAAATATTCCCTAATTTGTGTCAAGTAATCTAACATCATAGCGAAAGCAATATAAGTCGTAAAACAATATTTTCAAAATATAGGCACATCTCACCCAAAATAAAGGCAGTTCAGAAGATTGAACTTTACAACAAAATAATCTTGTATGAATTTGTCGATCCTCCAAGTGTCAGGTCCAGTCGCCTATCAATAGTTCTGAAAGGGAAAGTTTGGGGGAGTGAGCTAGGGAGCTCAGTTTGTTCCAATAGTGTAAAAACATAACATATTGTTAAATTTCCAAAATTTCATTATTAAAGTCATGAAACGTCGGAACAGTTTTTAGTTTGAAAATATGAAATCACCCTCCAACTGTACATTATATGTAGTTCCCCATAACTGCATCCATAAGAACTTATGCTAAGCCCAAAGATGTGGAACCAACCTAAGGGAGTACATTGGGTCCATAAGGTCTTACCCTAGCTGATGAGTAGGTGCCCACCTAAGGGGTATCCCCTCGAGCCCATAAGGACTTACCCAATGAACATAGTAGAGGAGCCACCCTAAGGGAGTACCTTAGGGTCCATAAGGTCTTACCACTAGGCGTATTGGGCCCAAAGATCGCCCAAGGGTTACCTTAGGTTCATAAGGAATTACCAGCTTGATTGGTGTTGAACCTATATAAGAATTACCAATTTGATCGAAGCTGAACATACAAAGACTTCATACTAGAGCCCGGAGTACCCCAAGAAAAACCTTTTTCAGAAACTAATCAGTGGTAGCAGGAAATCAGACTTCAGACATATATTTATTACAGTAAAATAATAACCAAAGAACATGTGTCAAGAAACATGATTTAAAATACAGTAAATCAAGGATCATACTTAAATCAAATAAATCATACGGTAGTCAAATCAGAGCAAACAATTCATTTCAAATCAGAGAAATAATCATGTGCACATGGTATTTCAACAGATGTTAAAACAGACATATGCACACAAGGAACACACCTCGCAAAAAAATAGTCTGGTAGATCTATCGAGCACCAGCTTCACTACTCTTTTCCACTGTACAAAAGCCTAAGTCATGCCAGAAAAAAAATTATTTTTGGAATAGTTTACTAAATTGAGTATTTAATAGAGTTGTAGAACTATATGGTAATCCGGGCTCTCGCAGTTAAGCAGATCGGGAGGAACCAAGTGGAGCAGACGAACGATCAAAGAATCGCGGGTACCATAAATATACAATAACACAAATTAGCCCCTGACCCCTTAAATTAGATGCACTTAATTAAATCACTTAAATAAATACTTAAATTACATATGCATATTTGAGTTTAAAGGGTCAATTTGGAGGCTTTCAAAATTGAATTGGAAAAACAGACTTCGAGTTCGGACTCAGGACGTCGAAAAATAAAATATGACTTTTCCAAAATTTTAATTTTTTGGTCAAAGTCATCAGGTTTGATCAACGGGCAGATCAACAGTTAAGTCAAAGTCAAATTAAATGGGTCAGACCGATTCAGGTTGACTCAAGCCGGTTCGGGTTAACTAATTCAGTTTGAGTTGAATCAGACCAGTTCGAGCCAGTTCGATCACCTAGATCATTTCTAGAAGGTGACATTGCTAGAGGAGGAGCCCCCACACGCTGTCGGTGCATAACAGTGCGTGCGCCAGAGAAACGGTTCATTCAAGGGGATCTATTACTCCCAAATCTCTAATTCATATCATCGCAAATTAACGTAACAAATAGCCAAAACACGCTGAATAATCGAATAAAAGTGATCAGAAGCTTACCCACGATGGACGGCGAGAACGGCATGGTGAACAACGAACCTACTGGTTTTGGTCAAACGACGATGGGGAGTTCTGTGGCGGCAGCGGTGAGACAAGAGGACGGTCGTGGCGGTCCAAAAAAATAAGAAACGAGAGGAGAACTGAGCTTTCCGTCCACTTTTGAACGCGAGTAGAACCCTGGGATGCGGTCGGACTGAGGTGGTGCTTCAGTTGGTGTCGATGGTAATCTCATCAACAGATAGTGGCATCGACGAGGAGGACGAGTCGGGTGGGTTTTCACATTTTGTATATGGTAGCCATTGGATTTGGTGATGGTTGGGTTGAGGTCGTCGGTTGCTGTTGAATCCGATGGCAATAACGGTGTACACAACCGTCGAAAGGAGGTGGCAGAATAAGAGATGGATGACGGGGATGGCTAAGAATTTTGGGGGCAAACTGGGGTTTGGTTCACTTTGGGTTATATAATTGGGTATTTAACCCGAGCTTAACCCCTTAAATTTATTTTAATACTATAATCACTAATAGACCTAGTAGATGGCTAATGCATGGGTGGCCATCCCTAGTTGTGGGTTCAAGCTCTATAACCATGTATTTTTCCATTTTTAAATTTTCTCTACAACACAAAAATGGAAAATTCAGGACTAAGTCCTGAGCTTGCCAAAAAAATTATATGACCTAGAACTTTTTTGGTTTTAATTAAATATATTTTAAATAGCTTGGAAGAGTTCTTTTCGCAGACCACCAAACTTAATCCCTTGAAACTCATCCTAACTTCATCATCACAATCCGTAGTAAAGACTACGGATTGACAATCTTTCACAACATTGGCCTTGAGACGCTTGCCGACGCCGATGATTTGTCGCTTAGATATGTTTTGATCGTTGAATACATTCACTTAGCTTGAAACGCTCCCCACTGAACTCATCGAACGTGATTCTACGTAAGGGTATATAAAACTGACACTTTTCTGAAATACTTTTCCAAAATAGAGTGAAGATGACTAGGGAAGAACTAGGGTTTCAAATCACGGTCACGGTCTTGTTTTCGGTCATTTCGGGTTTACTATGATTGTGGTCGTCGCGGACACTATTGGGCGCTATTGCAAGTGTAGCGGGTAACTCGGACGACGGCGAAACCGCTATTCGCGGGCACTATCACGTTTTCAGACCGTGATTTAAACCCTGGGAATAACTATTTAAAGAGGGTATAAAAAAATATTAAAGTACCCATTCTGGACCCTAATCCACATTTCTCCATCATCACCATTCTAAGTGTTTCAGAACTTTGTCAACTGCCCTATATAGAGAGAGACGGGAATGGAGAACTGCTTATGACTTGTTATTCAAGTTACTAATCTTCCACACGATTGTACTTTAATTTCCAAAGTAGTCCACTGCTCTTTGTTTATTCCATCTTTTAGTAGTTGGAAGTAAAGTTGTTTTTCTCTATGTAGGCCGCCATTAACGACCACTGATTTTTTTAGATTAAAAAATGGAGGAAACTAATAGGCAAGCACCTTTAGCAACCTAATAAAGCCTCCATAAAGATTGCCTTTGAAGTCATCATAATCATAGTCTGGTACTCACTGATACTTTTCCGATGATATTATGTTCCATCGCGATTTATGAAATTTGTAATAAGCAAATGAGAACATTTCGAAACTGAACTAACAAGAACAATGAGTACATCTACTCTACTATTTTATGAGTTCATAAATATAACATCTAGATCAGATATTGACATAAAGACATCGAGTATATTAGAAGTCTTCTATGAGGCTCAACGTATTTCCTCTAGCATATAAAGTATCATATGTCATAAAATGCATATTGAGCTTTGAGAAAAAAAGAGTAAAACCGAACGAAATAGGATTTTTTTCAGCTTATAGATGAATTTTACTATTCAATTTATAGATGAACTCATCGAGTAATTAATCGCAATTGGAAGAAAGATTTGGTATATCCGACAATCAGCAGTCTAATTTAGAGTTGTCTCTAACGTGTTGTCGCTAGTTTGAGTTCCCATTGATCTATGCATCAACTTGAATTAAATAAAGATTGATCAAGGCTTTACTTGCCAACATTCCAATCCATTCGAAGGTTAATATTCCATGAGAGGGAGTTGAGCAATTAAAAGAATAAAGGCTGTTTATGACTTGGTGTTCAAGTTACATTTTCACATGCAGAAAGTTCCTTTACAATTTCTCAACACGTCCATGGGTCTTTGTATATTCATTGTTGTAGTTGGTATTAGCTTTGTTTGTCTTTATGTAGGCCGGCATTGATAATGACCACTGGCTTATTAGATTTCATTGAACTTAACTTTAAATGCCTTTTTATTTTTTTAGTTAAATTTATTTTTCATTGGTTTAATACAAAAGTGCATGATCATAATCAAGTGCTACATACTTAAAATTCAATTGTTCTATCGTCAAAGTATGAGTCTCATGCTTCCCTTAATTCTACTAAGGCCTTGTCATGAGTACATTTCATTGGGTCTCTAAACATAATGACTAAATGATATTATAATACCAAATTTTTTGTTCGAGCTCCAAATTTATCTGAAAGCAAGAGAACCCGTTCACACTGACCATGATGAAAAGGAAATTGTCATCATATCATAAAATATTCAGGAATAATCTTTCCATATTCACGTGATCTCCTATCATAGAAAATGATGGGGGGAAAGAGATTATGTCACTATAATCTATAAACAGCAATAAAGAAGAATTTCTACTTAGGGTCCGTTTGTTTTCATGGAAAACGTTTGATTTTCATGGAAAACGGATTCCGTAAAATGAATTACATTTTCTAGAAAACATTTTCTGGAAATCATTTTACAGTTTGGATGATGTTGTGTAATTCATTTTCCATTGGTTGGTAAATGTTTTAAAAATTCTTTATTGTAAGCATCATATGCAATAAATAATATTATTTATTAACAAAATAATATTATTATTTTCAAATATTAGAATAATTTATCTAATAATATTTATTATAATATTATTATTAAAATATTATATCTACAATTTTCAATAAAACTATTAATATTATTATTTTATCAAATAAAAAATATTATATTTATTTATTAAATATTTATTAAAATAAAAATTATATTATTAAGTATATTAATTACTTATTAGATAATAATATTATTAAACTATTAAAACTTATAATGTTAAAATAAGAATATTATATTTATTTTAAGGAATCTATTTAAATATTTAACAATTTAATAATATTATTTTTATGAAATAAATAATATATTAGTTTTATTAATAATTTATTATATATTAAATAAATTTATTATATTATATTATATTATAAAACATTATCAATAATATATTTAACAATTAATTTTTTATTAAAATGATAATAAAATATATATTTAATTTTAAATATATCAAATAATGTTTTGAGTGTTTTATGCTTTGAATTGAAAAGTTCGTAAAATGACTTACAAAAAATCAGTCCGTAAGTCATTTTTCAAAAAATGACAAGGAAATTCAGTTGACCATGAAAATGAATTACATTGACCTTCTGTTTTCCGTCAACCAAACATTGGAAAATGTGGAAAACATTTTCTGGAAAACCAATTACAGGGAAACAAACAAACCCTTAAAGGTAATTCTTTTTTATTTTATCTTTTATCTTTTATTTCTTATATTTTATTTTGTTTTATTATGATCGCCGTCAACCAAACACTGAAAAATGTAGAAAATGTTGAAAGCATTTTCTGGAAAACCAATTACAGGGAAACAAACAGACCCTTAAAGGTAGCACTTTTTTATTTTATCTTTTTATCTTTTATTTCATATATTTTGTTTTGTTTTATTATAATCGATGTCGACTTTTCTCTTTTTCAAAGGTTCTATTGGAGGAAAGAAAACTTAAGAACAAGGAAAATGCATGTGAATAGATTTTCTTCAATTTAACATTCTTTAGGTTTTTTAAAGAAAATCGATGATTTTTCCTTTTAATTCTTATCTCTTTTTTTTATCTTTTTATATTATATATTTTTATATTGTTAATATTATCTATATTATGTTTATATAATGCATGTACTTTTTTATACCATTATAAATATTTTTATATTATATATATTATTTTCAAATCAATTTTTCTTTTCATATTTTCTTTCTTACGTTTCTATATACATATATAATGCCATATATATGTATTTGTTTGGTTATTTTACATTTAACTTTATTTATCTTTTTTAGTTCCTTTCATATACACTTTTTTTTATATTTTTGTTATTTTTTATTGCTTTCTTAATTTGCATATTTATTACTTTATTCTATTATTTTTAGCAATTTTAGTATTTATATATTTTTACATTTAATGTTCATATCTTTTAGATCCACGATTTATATTTATGCTTTTAATTATTTTGTTATTCTCTTTACGCCTTTAATTTTGATTCTTTGTATTATGATCCTAACTTTTAATTAAATTGATTCTTTGATTTGTTTCTTTAAATTTGTAATTCATTTTCTATGAAGTTATTGATTGATTGCATGGCATATTCTTAATTAATAAACACGATAGTCTGACGTGCATTACTCAACCTTTTTCATAATAAATTAAAAGATAATGTTAAATTATCGAAGAGAGTTATCCTAATCCACCTGGGTAGTTCAACTCGATAATTTAAATGAACAAGTACCCTCCAGTGGAACCATTTAAAAACAATGACACGTTAAAATTAATTAGGAGGGTAGAAAGGGAAATGTTCTTGTATTTGGATCTAACGAGGATGAGCCAGTCAGCCACATTAGATGGTATAGACTTGATAATTATAAATATTAAAACATTTCCTATCTATCTTAAAGGTTGGGTAATTTTAAAAATAAAATATTTGTTTGTTGCATAACCTTAGGTAAATAAATACAATGTTTGATTACAATATTTCTTATTTCTTTCTAAAAAAAGGGGGGAAATATCATTCTACCTTATATTAGGTGGTGTTTTCTTTTGGTTTGAAATGATGAAGTTTTATAAATTTAACCTAAAATATTTGAGCAGAAATATTGATAATTCATTGTTTTAGTTGAAAATGAGACGATTCCACTCTACTTTATATTAGGTGGTTAACTCTCTCTCCAGTTAAATGCAAAGAATTGTTAACCTCTATAATTTTAATTAGTTAAATAATGTTGCATTTATTTAACTAAAAGGGGATCATTTATTAAATTAATATTTGAATTCATAAATTCCATTGCAAAGATTTTTGATTGTGTGGGGGTACTAACCCTTTCCCACACGTAATCGAATCCCGAACTCATTTTTCTACAAAACATACCTAAATGTTATTTTAATAATTTTTAAAATTAAATTTTATTAAAATGAAAAAAATTTGTGGGTGGTCCAATTAAACCCTAAACAAAAATTGGTGGCGACTCCCTCAAACCATTTTTCATTTTTAAGAGGAACCTCAATTTTATTTAAAATAAACCCTTGAAATTATTATTTTTATCTTTTAGGACGTTACGACAGCTTGGTGACTCCGTTGGGTACTTTAGAGGGTCAAGCCATTAGTTAGTTGATTATTGTCTTTGCAATGGAAATTACGAATTCAACATAATTTTATTGTTGATCCCTTGTTTGTTTGCAATTGCTTAAATCACTTGATTGTCTGCATTTTCATTTATTCTCTTGTAAATAGTTGTATTGATGTGTGCATTTCAATTATTTTTAGACTTATAAAAAATTGAGAAATTATTTGAGAATTAGATTTTGTATGTGAAAGTTAGGTAGATTTCTTCTCACACACTACGCAACATTGCATGACATAAACCTTATACCCGTGTTATACATTTAAGTGGGGTGAAAGGAACGCCTTCGTATGAAATGTTTCCTCGTGTTAGGACAAGCAAGTAACCTTCAGGGTCCACACCTTATGCCTTCGTGCGATATGTTTCTCCATGTCAGCATGAGGAGGTGCATCATCTCAAATTTAACTTGATCCATAAAACTTGTGATGGGTTTAGGATCGAGAATCTGACAAGCCCAAGGGGCACCAACAAGGATAATTCGAGTACCTTTAACCTTAGATTCAAAACCATGCATATAATAAATCATAGAAATCTACTTGGGCTGAAACCAAGCCAAACCCATAGGAAATTCCCGAATAAGTGTACACAAAGGAGAAATCAACCTTTATCATTTTCTCCTTTATTTTTACTAAGCATGAGAACTAGAAATCATGTAGTTAGGGTTTATTTTTCTAAACAAAACATAAGGGTAGAAATCATATGTAGGTAGGCGATAACTTCGTAAAAAGACTATATTTAATTCATTTGTACTTAAGTTATTGATTGTTTAAAGGCTCATATAGGTTCATTTTAGATGCATTTAGAATCATGTAGTTGTATTTGGTGGATGTGTTTTACCTTGGCATGTTGTTTGTGAATGTGCTATGTTATGGGGAAAGTTTGGTTGTTTGTTTGTGATTTCAGAATGAAGGAGCAAACGTGTGCGAGGAAAGATGTCGTGGCATAACAAGTTACTGAAGCAAAATGAAATGCCTTGGCATTTCTGGGCATAGAAAAAAGATAAAGAATATATTTTCACAAATGATAGTTTTATTTTCAGCAAGTGTTTGTTGTTACTAACCACCTAAAAGGGGCCCATTGCCACCTATTATACTCACATTCACAAGAAGGGAATGATCCTAGGGTACTATGGGACATTTGTTACATTACCTTAAGTGCATTCCTTGGATATTTATAGAATATGATGCCACTTGGAGGAAAGGATCTATCATCATCTTTTTCATTCTCTCGTTTTGAGAGTTTGGTGAGCTTAAAATTTTCTTATTTTTCTTCTTCTTCTTTTTATTATCCCTTTTTTGGTGTTCCTCCATTGGTGAGCTTGAGAATATGGCGAGCATGGCATCCGAGAGGAGCTAGCATAGCTAAGTTGTTCATGGTGGCCAAGGAAGCTCCACCGGCGTTCGTTGGAAGATTTTCCTCCACCCTTTTCTTTTTTTTCATTCATTATCTTTGGGTTGTAAGGAACGAATGAATCTTGTGGATTATTTCATGGATTATTCAAACCCCACTATGAGCTAAACTTTATGTGGTGGGGTTCATTGATGGAGACTTGAATCTTTATTTTGAATGGTTGATTAATGTTTTCTTTTTCTTATTACTTGTTTTGATTATGAGTTCTTAATCTCTTAAGATTTTAGGAGGCATGAGAGTGTCCATTTTAAGTAGAAGACTAGGTGTTCGAGAGTAACGTAGTCACTAATTCTTTAGTATTCAAGAGAAACTAAAGTAAGATTGGCATAAGCAATGGGTTGTTGTTAATTACTAGAACCTATTCCGTTAGTATTTGAGTGAAACTAAGCTAGGATTTCAACGAATAAGAGGGGTAAAGAATAAAATGTGTCACTGCTCAGCCCGAGAGGAGATGTCGTGGTATCCTATTCTTTTAGGTTCTTTGACTAGAGATAACGTAGAACACTTTTAGCAAACTCCATCGAAAAAGTGAGGCATTAGAAGGTTAGGTCATCCTAAAATATAAGATTTAAGTTTCCTAAGTTACCCCATCATTCATTCCTGTAGTAGCATACCTTGTGAGGATTATCAAGTCATTTTACTTAATTCTCGTGTTTACATTCTATTTTTCCTTGACATTTTCACTTGACTATATTGCGAAAATTTCCTTTGCCATGACATTTCCATCCATTTTGACATGACATAAACTATCATCTCGCTGTGACATTTCCATTTATTACTCATTCACATTACCATCCCTCCACTATATATACACATTTCATTTGCCTCGACATAATCATTTGTGAATACCATTAGCTATACTAGTTACTTTAGAATAGTACATAAACTTTACTCAAGATCCTTCCAATCCTTGTACATACAATACTCACTCATCACTATATTACTTGTACGTTTGTGTATACTTGCACATAAATTTTCTAACATATAGTACTCACAACACGATACAAGTTTTTGGCACCGTTTTCGGGAATTGGCAATTAGTGATGTTGAGTTTAGTTGTTGCACCATTTTATTTCTTTTCTTTGTACATATTACTTTTTTTTGTTTACCTTTTCAGGTGTTATGTTCTTGGATGACCCATAGAAGACCCAAAAAATCATTATTTCATGTTAAACCTAAGGCTCATATAGTTCAAAATCATGTGAAGCATCATGTAATTCTAAACGTCGCGGCTATTCCAAATGTTGGGAATGTTGCTCGACCATGAACTATTATAGATCACTTAGTTCCTACCTTAGGTGACCTCAAACCTGGTATCATAGCTCTAGAGATATAGGTAGCCCACTTCGAACTCAAAACGGTAATGTTTGACATGTTAGACATGATTGGACATTTTGGCGGTGCACCTTATGAGGATGCGAGGCAGCATGTTAGAGCATTTTTTGGAGGTGTACGACTATTTTCGACAACAATGTGTGCATGAGAATGTGCTGAAATTGAAGTTGTTTCTATACTCATTAAGAGATCGAGCAAGCGGATGGCTTAATGGAGTACCTTTCGGCTTGATAAAATCATGGGCAGACTTGTGTAAAAAACATAGCATATTTTCATCAAGCTGATATTGAGTCAATGTATGAGTTTTTGGACTGCTACAAAGAATTACTTCGTAAATGTACCAACCATGGATTCCACGACTATACTCAAATCGTGATGTTCTACAATGGAGTTAATACACCCATGAGAATGATGCTAGATTCCTCGACAAATAGTATTTTGCTTGACAAATCACCTGAAGAGGCTTTTGACATTCTTGATCAAATTACTTACCATGATTACCAATTTCTCTCTTCAACGTTTGAAACTAGAAATGAGGCACCTGAGACATTCAAGTTTGAAACTGAGGAATCAGTTTCGGTCCAACTCTCTATCATCACCAATATGTTGAAGAATTTACAATTTCTAACAAGGTGAAAGAAGTAAAGGTTGCAGCTCAGCATGTCTGTTAAGTCTTGGCAATTAACATGTGAGCAAATGCCCTGAAAACTATGAGTCTGTCAACTATATGGGACATTTCAATAGGAGAAATAATAACCCCTACTTGGACACATACAATCAAGGATAGATTTAGCATCCTAATTTTTATTGGGGTAATCAAGGAGTTTACAATGCCAGTAGCTCAAATTGGTAGCATAACATGAATGAGCCCCAACCTACCAAATGAACATGCCATTGTATAATTATAATTAGGGGCGACATCTTTATCAAACACCAACTCTTTCAAAGCTACTCTCCAAGACTTTATGGAAACTATGAAGGCTCTATTACAAGATCACACCACATCTATTAAAAGTCAAGAAGAATTATTATAAATCTGAGAGGAATGGTTGCAAAGACATAATTTGTCCTTGAGAGCTTTGGAAATGCAAGTGGGTTAAATTGTAACGGCATTACAAGAATGCTAACCAGACAGATTTCCTGGTGATACTGAAGACACTAAGGCTCAAGGCAAGGATAAATTTAATACATTCACCTTAAGTAGTGGCACCCAGATCTATAAAGATGCTAAGTTTGGGGGAGACACTCGAAGAACCTAGCTATGAGATTATGCATGAAGAATCTCATTTGCAAGAGGACTCACCTTTGATGGAGAACAAAGCTGAAGGTTCAACTAGTAAACCTAATGATGACAGGAAAAATAATGCCACGACAAAAGAAAAAAACCCACCAGCGGGAGTTAATGACCAAAGGGAAGTAGCATAATTTTGCTACAACAATTTTTCACACACTGGTAATTACTTGAAGCTCGATGAAGAAGATGAAGATGAGCTTAAGGATATTCCAAAAAAGATGAGTCAGTCTAGATTACTCATAGCTAGACCAGGTATGAAATTTAAAGCTTTGGATTTCATTGAATTTACTCCTCTAAACCCCAAATAGCTACCTATATTTATAGGCTATAAATTATAAAAGAAATAAGAAATGAAATACATATTAAGGAAAAATTCCCATATGAGAAACTATTATTTGCCACGGCATTTTCGTAGTATACTAACATTGTCAATTTTCTCGTTAGTGGTATTTTTCTTCCTTACTTGAATAGCCAGGGAAAGAACATGTTGATTCACTATGGTGGCTACTTTGATTGGAATGACCCCAAATTATTCAAAAATTTACTTCCCAAATGATTAAAAGATGCCACAACAAAAAGGATCAAAAAGAGATCCCCTTCCACTACCATTCAGCTTCATAGCACTCAGGAGGAGAGATGACTATTGTAAATGACCTGCAATTTGGATTCTATTTTATTACATTGAAGGTGGCACTATTATATGTGTGTGAAGCATTTGGTCTATACTAGTGCTCCAATAGAACACGATAAAAATGCTATACCAATTCATGATGTTTTTGAGTTTGCATCCCTTAAACCCTCTTAACCTTAAGGTATATACTATTCAGCTCAGTTGGTAGAGCATAAGGTTCTTAAACCTTGAGGTCGTGGGATCGAGTCCCACGGAGGGCATTTCATAATTTGGAGGTCTTCTACGGAAGCTGCTCTCAACCTAGTGTTGGGGGCAGCCTACTATCTTACCTCCCCCTTACCCCATTACATATGGGAACAAGGGACAGCCATTTTATCCCTTAAACCCTCTTTAATTTATATTATATTAGTTTTTTTATTTTTATTTTCTTTATTTTTTATTTTAATTTTAATATTAGTTCTTTTTAGTAGAACAAAGTCCCACGCATGTTTTCCAAAGGTAAATCCCCTTTAGATGCTAGACCCAGTTAGGAAGAACGGAGTATTGGAAGATGAATATGATGAAATCTCACCTGGGTTGAAGAGAAATACTAATGCAAAGCCATGATATTGGGATTCAACAAGAACAAGGCCAAGGACAATGACAAGAAAGCTTTAGAGACTGGTGAAAACCAAAATGCCACGACAACGCTGAATGCTATCGGGGAATCAGCAAGGTAGATGAGGGAGCAAATGGACACCCTAAACGATAATCTCAAGACTTTCCTTGCTTATGTCAAGCAAAGAGATGTGATCGTGGCATCCGTTTATAAGGAGATGCTCCCACATTTGTCTCATAATATTCCAATCTTATCGGATGCGACCTTGCCAGCATTTGAAGATGCCATGGCATTCCCAAATGCCACCCTAGAAGACCTTATGCCCGAGACACAAGATTTTGACCCACTCAACACATTGCCCCATGAAGATAAACAAATACATGAGCCTAAGCCTCAGCCCCAATTCCAAACTAAGTTTAAATAGTCTAAAGAAACTCATATTGCTGAAGATGAGCCCTCAAGTAAGATACCCAATTAGACAGAAATTTCGTGGTAACCTTTACCGCGCAAAAGCAGACGATGCTTGAAGAAATCTGTTAGGGGTGTGAAGACCCCGACTGCCAAAAATACTGAAGTCCCTAGCACATCACTTGTTGAGCCTTATTCTAGCCCTAAAGGAAGCCCTACCCCGGTGAGGAAGCACACCAAGCCTAGTATTACCAATACTGCCAGCACGACACCACCCCCATAGAAAGTCAATGTACCTTGTATTGCATTACATTGCATAGCATGTAGTTTAACTTTAATTTAGTTTCTTTTAAAAAATTGAGGGTAATACTTCTTTGAAGTTTGGGGGAGGTAGTATCCTTAATATGACATTTACATGATAGTGTTAGCAGAACAATTTTGCCATGGCATTAGTAAATGTTAGGACAATTTGATTGAATGAGCTGACGATGTCCAATGATGATGAACTCTTATGGTTAGAATTGAATGTACATGATTGTTGAGAATGATATAACCAACTCTATGACTTGATGCTTTGTGAATTATTGATACACGATTGTATGTCTTTTATGCTTAAGGAATTTTGGAAATTTTTATTAAAGAACTCTGGTTTGCCTTGGCATAAAATTTGATATTGATCTTAAATGATAAATGATTGCTTCAATGCTTAATTTGACTCCCTCATATTTTAAATTATATTTAACGATGAATAAATGCTTCATCATAACTATAGAGGGACACTCCTCTTTGTTGTGGCATTGTCTGGATACTCTATTTTAATAAATGGCAGTCAAGTGCATATAAATGAATAAAAGTAGTCAAGAGATTACTCTATTTTAATAAAGGACATGGCTAGCTCGGGGATGGAAGGTATGCTCCCATTCATCTAAAGTGTGGATGGTAATTTTGATAGGCTGACTCCTCTCGTAGCAATGTTTAAAAAATCATATATAATATTTAAGTGTTAATTAAAAGGGAGTAAAATTTGTACTTAATGAATGAATAAATGACATGGAAAAATAAGGGAACTTAATTAGAAATTTTCTAGCTTCGTTAAGCATATATTAGATACAAACACGCACCTACAAAGACTCTTTCCCTAGGGAACGATACTTGATTTCTTGATAAGTCTAGAATGTTTAAGCCAATTTTTCTAAGGGCTAAAATTTAATTCCATCTAATTGTCTTTATTCTGAAAATTGCCATGACATTTTATTGTCGATTGTTACCATTGTTTGAGGACAATCAATAGTTTAAGTTTGGGGGTGTGATAACTTCATAAAAATGCTATATTTAAGGCATTTTTACTTAATTTATTGATTGTCTAGAGGCCTATATAGGTTTATTTTAGATGCATTTAGAATTATATAGTTGCATTTGGTGGATGTGTTTTACCTTGGCATGTTGTTTGTGAAAGTGTTATGTTATGGGGAAGGCTTTGTTGTTTGTTTGTGATTTGCAGGATGTAAGGAGCAAAAGTGTGTGAGCGAAGATGTCATGGCATAACAAGTTGTTGATGCAGATTGAAATGCCTTGGCATTTCTGGGTGCAGAAAAAGAAAAAGAATATTTTCACTAATGACAACTGTATTTTCAGCACGCGTTTGTTGTTGCTAACCACGACCAACTGCCACATATTGTACTCATGTTCACATAAAGGGAATAATCCTAAGGTACTATGGGAAATTTGGTACATTACCCTAAGTGCATTCCATGAATATTTATAGAATATTACGCCACTTGGAGAAAAGGATATATCATCATCTTTTTTCATTCCCTCATTTTAAGAGTTTGGTGAGCTTAAACTTTTCGTAGTTTTCTACATCTTCTTTTTATTATCCCTTCTGTGGTGTTCCTCTATTGTTGAGCTTGAGGGAATGGCAGGCATGGCATCCGAGAGGAGCTAGCATCGCTGAAGTTGTTCATGGTGGCCGAATAAGCTCTGGCAGCACGCGTTGGAAGATTTTCCTCCACTCTTTTGCTTTCTTTTCATTCATTATCTTCGGGTTGTAAAGAAATGATGAATCTCATGGATTCTTTCATGGATTATTCGAACCCCACCAAGAACTAAACTTTATGTGGTGGGGTTCATTGATGGATGCTTGAATATTTATTTGAATAGTTTTAATGTTTTCTTTTGTCATGACTTGTTTTGCTTATGAGTTTGATAAGTGCTTAATTTAGTTAATATTTTACTTTTAAACTACTCCTTAATCATTGATTTTTGTGGCTTATTTGTTCATTTTAATTCATTTTCTGTACATGACTTAAGATTCTGGAAATTGCACAAAAAGGACACAATTCTGCAGTTTTTTTATTTTCGAAATCAAAGCTGACTGGAATTCGGATTTGAATTAAACTCAAGTTTAGGATAATATTTTAAACATTATATTTTATCTTTGTATTTTAGTTTAAATAGGTTTTAGTATTTTAATTAAGTTTTAGGATATTATTTTTATATTTTATCTTTGTTTTAGGTATTTTAGTTTAAATAGGTTTTAGTATTTTAATTAGGATTTAGAATATTATATTATTTTTTTAGGTATTTTTGTTTAAATAGTTTTAAGTATTTTAATTAGGATTTAAGATGTTTTAGCTTATTTTTAGGAATTTAAAGGCTATAAATACCCACTAAGGGTGAGCCTAGAAACATATCTCCCTCATTTGAGAATAAAATGTTCTTTTTCTCTCTAGCTTTCTTTCTATTTTTCATATACTTTTCTATTATTCTAAGTATGACTTTGTAACACCCATAACCCGTATAATTATACCTATACAGATTACGGATGTCACCCGTATTTTCTAAAACTATTTCAAAATTCAAAAGCGATTTAAAATTTATTTTCTTAAAATAATAAATGATATTATAAAATTATCATATCATAAAAATTACGTTTCGTTGTAACAAATTTAATTCAAAATATTTTTAATTATGAATAGTGAATAGTACCCGAATAGTGAACAGTGAACAGTGGGGGAATCGATCCCCTGTAGCAGGGGAATCCGTACCCCTTTTTCAATCTGGAAAAATTTGCTTAAACCCGCGGTTACTGTTCATGCTACAGTACTTCCGAAAATTTACATATAAATTCATAAAAATTCACCTTTCATCACTATAAAAATTTCCAAAATTAATTAAACAAATAAATTGAACATTTTCAAATTACATGCCACTATCTAAAATCAAATTTCACAATAGGATGTCTTACTGATATTGAAATATACCTCTCGATGCTTGATGTCGTTCTGAACTCTTTATTCTTATTCTTTGCTTTTTACCTACGCGTGAAAATCATCACACGCTAAGTATAAACTTAGTGAGGCAATTAAAACAATATATAGTGCAATACAATTCATGCATGAATTTAGATTTCAAATCCAATGCCATAAAACCATGCTAATAGCATCTTCAATATTTTACCATGATCAAAATAATATAAAATTTCTTACCTTTCATCCCATAAGCTCATAAGCTTATTTTTACCAAAATACTTACCATTTAAATTCCATAAGCTCATAAGCTTATTATTATTTTTTCAATATACTTACCATTTAAATTCCATAAGCTCGTAAGCTTATTTTACCCATATACTTGCCATTATTCCAAAAGCTCGTAAGCTTATTTGTATGCTTATCATTTATTAAGCAATAAACCATAAACCCTATCCTATAGCGCAATATACAACCCTGAGGACCCTGGGTATTCGAGTAATATTTGCACCGTAGTGCTACACATAAGGTCGTGCCCACCATATACACCGAAGTGTATTACACATAAGGTTGTGCCCACCATATACACCGAAGTGTATTACACATAAGGTCGTGCCCACCATATACACCAAAGTGTATTATAAACCTGCAGCTGCTATACTCTATGGCATGCCAACTATACCCTGTCCCTCAATGACTTACTTGGGCATATAGTCTATTTTATTCGATTCATCCATGGCAAAGTATATTATCAAATTTAACATTGGGCAATTCATACCCGAAAACATTCATGGTAAATATCACATTTTCATTCATGATCAATGCATTTTAATTTCATACTCTGACATCTCAATGTCAATTTATAAAAATGATATAAAATCATGCCGATATAAACAAGATCGACTTATCGCAAGTCTTCCTGATGATGTATAAAACATCCATGTATAATTTCATGCATGTATTGCACTCACCTTGACACTTTATGTCTTTCAAAATATATAAGCCTCACTATTGTCCACCATAAGCCCTTTTATATTTGATTTGCTTCGATTACAAATCAATCACAATATGTATAAATCATCAATTCATAATAATCCATATGTTAGTATTTTACTAACATAAATACATTCCACCATATCTCCATACTATATTTGAAATTCATCATCTATCAAAATATTTACTCTTAATAATTCCTTTTAACATTGGAACCAACTTTTCCCATTTACTCAAAATGGTCTTCACCATTTTACCACTTAAATTCTTAATACCCATAATTCCAACATTGAAATTATTTCCATTCAAATGCTTTTACAAAAGCATAAATACATTTAAGTACCCCAACTATGCAATTGTTGTACTTAAATCACCAGTCATTTCAATCTTCCAAAAATAATCAATTTCACATTTAACACTCATTTCAATTCTCAAACAGCAATTCCAGCATAGTACATCAATTATACAACACTTATACAATAACCCATCAATTTTCCAGAATTCAGACAACTCGTACTACCTTTAAAGAATCATTAAACTGTATTGATACACACACTGGAATTTAATTCCGTTTTTTTCCATTGAAAACTAGACTTGAATACGAATCTATCCATATAAAGAAATCATTCTAATTCATTCTGTACAATTTATGGTGAATTTTCAAAGTTCACTAACAGAATCTGTTTTGTTACAGAATTCTGCTGTCCGACTTTTCTGACCTTTCCTCAATTAACAATTCATATCTATTTGTATACAACTTGAAATTGATCCCCGTTTGTTTTAAACAAAACTAGATCCATATATGAACACAATATAAAAAAAATAAGCTCCAAATTATTTTTATATATTTTCTGGTGAATTTTCGAACCTACTGTAATTCCCAAAATCTAAACTGTTTTTCTTTAACCTCATCCTTATGTTCTTCATCAATTCATACAACCAATTCTTTAAAATCACTTAACTCTTCAAAACCCATAAAACACAAGAATCAAAATCCCCTTCATCAACTCAAGATAGATTTGAACATGAAACCCTAGTAATATTCATGTCAAAATGTAGAGAATTGAAAGTAAAATATTTTTCCTAACCACACTTAGTCAAATTCTCAAGAAATAGCTTCAAAATTGAAACAAAAAATTCTTACCTTTCTTCCTTGAATGTGTCGGCCCTTGGAGGAAGAAGATGAGCTGAAATTGCTCATCCATGATTGCTTTTTATGATATATTAATCCAACACATGCTTAATAATATATCATAATGGAATTATTTTATTCCATTCAATAAGAATTTCCATTATTGCCCTTAATGAATCTCCAAAATCACCATAAAACCAAGCCATCTGATATTACAAAGTCAAATATAATTTAATTTGACTTTGACTTATAAAAATGCCCTGAAATTTTCAAAACTTGTGCTTTGGTCACTAAATTTCACAGTTTTGGTTAAATCTGAAATTTTGCACATTTCCAGACCAAATTTCTCTGATATAAAATATTAAAATAATATTTCCAACCATTTTATAACATCCTTCACATTTTTGTAAAATTCCAATTCGATCGGAATTTACCGATTTCTTACCGGCTTTCACTCTTTCTTTACTAAATTCCAAATCCAACAATATGATTTCTATAAAACTCCACTCTCAAGAGTAAACCATCTATTTATAGAATAAAATTCTTTTTAGGAAATTATCACTTAATTCCCTAAACTTTTTCCCAAATTTTATACTTTGGCCATCAAACTTCCAAAATTTACATTTTGGTCATTATCTAAATTTTTGGGGTATTACAGACTTTGGTTATGCTTAGCTAATTTTATTTCAAGCCGAAGGCTAAAGTAAAGGCTCAATTCTAAATGTGAGAATTGTAAGATACTTAAATCGCTTCGTATTTTCTCTCTGTTTTCTGAGCTTACTTTTCAAATAAAAACGATTTCGACATTGGTCCGGATATTGTTATGGTTAACGTTTGAAGAAGGATTTTCTTATTGAAGCATATTCAACTTCCCGATAACACACTTAGCAAACTTGTTTGCTAAAAAGAAACTGAGATCAGAATCAGTTGTTATTGAAACAACGCAATCCGAGTTGGCAGCGAAGAATTGTTCTTGTAGTAACTGACGAGAATCTTGAAGTAAAAATCTGTTTCAATGATCCGAGGAATTTCAGGCGAAGCTAAAGTCTGAGGGTGCTTTCACAATAAGTTTCTCTTTATCTTCATTTCTTTAATTTGTTTATTTAATTATTTTTCTTTTATTTAATTTTTTTATTTTTATTTTAAAAACAACTTTTAAAAATCCCCATTTACATTTATTATTAATAATATTTATTATTATATTATTTTTCTATTTTTTATTTATTTTATTTTAATATATCTTTTAAACTTCATATGGAATTCTATCTTCTACTAAAATCAAGAAAGAGTTTTTTTAAATCAGAAACACTACAGTCCCTGTGGATCGACCACTCTTCTCTATACTACCTTTACCTATTTATTTATTAAGAAGCCAAGATTTATTTTGATAGCAAAATGACGGTTATCAAATTGGCGTTGTTATCGGGAACTAACGGCAAGTACTGATTTATTTTTCTAGTTTTTTTATTTATGACCAGAAGAAACCCAGGTGAATTAGTAGATCTAGATCCTGAGATCAAATCAGACGCATACGACATTCTGATGGCAGAACAAACGATCCGAGAGCTAGCCACAGCTCCTGTCACTCATATGCCATTATGCATTAATTTTCCTTGTTGCGGGACTCCGTTTCAATTAAAGACGGGACTTATTCATCTTTTTCCCACTTTTCACGGCTTTCCCACTGAAGATCCGTACAAATACTTGTTGGAACTCCACATGGTTTGCACTAGCATGAAACCATAAGGAGTTACCGAAGATTAAATTAAATTGAGAGATTTCCCTTTCTCTTTAGCCGACTTGGCTAAAGATTGGTTATTTTATTTACCTCCAAATTCAGTTAATTCATGGGCTGACTTGAATCGGATTTTTCTTGACAGGTTATTTCCAGTGGCTAAAGCAAGCGAGTTACGAATGAGTATTATTTCCATTCAACAAAAGAGAGAAGAAAGTCTTTATGACTATTGGGAACGATTTAAAAAGCTTTAAGTATGTTGTCCACAACACGGATTAAGTTAGCAAACGTTACTTCAATACTTTTATGAAGGCCTTTTGCCAATGGAAATAAAATGGTGGATGCCGCCAGTGGAGGAGCATTAGTCAACATGACCCCAACAACAGCAAGGGAATTTATTTCAGCCATGGCAGCCAACTCTTAATAGTTTTCAAGTGAACCCAGCCGACGGGTTCACGAGATAAGTACTTTTTCCCTTAAGAATAAGTTAGAAAAATTAACTGAAAAAGTTAATTAACTTGTTGCAGGAAAATCTGGAGCAACAAGAGCATGTGGGATATGCACAAAGTTATACCATCCGACGGATTGTTGCCCACTGATACAAGAAGGAGGCAATGCAGAAATCAATACCATAGAAAACTTTCCAGGTCCTCCACAAAGAAAATACAACCCATACAGTAATTCTTACAATCCAGGATGGCGAGACCACCCAAACTTCAGCTATACGAAAAATCAAATACCAGCTTATCAATCAAGGCCTCCTCCTCACAGCAAACGCAAAACTCATCATTGGAGGAACTCATAGGATAGTTAACAATTTCACAAGAAAAGCTGATTGCATCCCAGAAAAAATTCCACAGCCGAACCGACACACATCTTCAAGAGTTAGATAACCAAGTAAGCCGACTAGCTCAAACTATGGGAAAATTGGAATCACAAGGAAGACTCCCTTCTCAAACGGAGTTAAATCCGAGAGAGAATGCTAGTGTCATCACACTTAGAAGTGGAAAAGTTATCTCACTTGAAGTTTCAGCAGAAAAAGACGCACATCAGGAAGAACAAGAGGAAACACCACCTCCAGAAATACAAGGTACGTCTGACTCGCATCCTTCTCTTTCTTCTCATGAAATAACGCCACCACCCTTCCCATCAAGGTTGATGAAGCGTGATAAAAGAGCTAAAGAAAATGAGATCTTAGAGGTGTTCAAAAAAGTTCAAGTCAACATACCTCTTCTTGAAGTAATTCGACAAGTACCAAGGTATGCTCGATTTTTAAAAGAACTTTGCACTACAAAGAGGAAATTAATGGGGCACAAAAAGGTAAATTTGGGAGAACATGTCTCTGCAATTTTTCAACGAAAACTCCACCAAAGATAAAGGATCAAGGTATGTTCGATATACATTGCAAAATAGGTGATTTTAAAATTAAACGTGTAATGTGTGACTTAGGAGCTTCAATCAACGTTATGCCATTATCTATTTATAAAATGATTAATAACGAGCCTTTGAAGGAAACGGGAGTAACTAAACAGTTGGTTGATCGGTCCGTGATCTATCCAGTGGAAATGATGGAAAATGTCTTAGTGAATGTCGATGTATTATTTTTTCCTACAGATTTCTATGTCATTGACATGGATCATGATAGGTCAGATACTTATTCCAGATTACTCTTAGGTCGACCGTTCCTAAGAACCGCACATACAAAGATCGATGTTAGAAGTGGCATACTGACAATGGAATTTGATGGTGAGATCGTTGAATTTGATGTTTACAAAACAATGAAATGCCCTGATCAAGTTGAAAGGATTAATTATGTTGATGTTATAGATCCTTCAATTGATGAATATATTGAATCTAATCTTTCCATGGATCCTGAACTTTGCCATGAAAAGGAAGAAAGAGAGTTTGAAAATATTCATGCAATCAATTCTAATTTATTTTTACTTTCCTCTAAAACTAAAATTTTACCTTCTGTTTTGTAGGTACCTGAGATAAAACTGAAACAAATGTCAAAAAACTTAAAGAATGCATCTTTAGGAGAAAATGCTACTTCACCGGTTATTTCAAATAAGATGTCAAAGCTAAAAAAAGATTCAAAGAATAACCTATGAGAATGTAAAATTCCACAAAGATAAAATAAAATAATTATACAATCATAAAATTTCTCATAAGGAAGTTCTTAGTTGGAAAAAGCGTATGAAGTGGAAGAAGTATTTCTCTTAGAACATGTAGTTTGAATCAGGTCCTCGAGCTAACGATGCTAAACAAAAAGCACTTGATGGGAGGTAACCCATTTTGTTTTATTTTCATTTTATTTATTTCATTCCATTTATTTTATTTTTTATTTTATTTTATTTTTTTCTTTGAACAGATTCAAATTTCGATCGAATATTTCTTACCTTCGCCCGGACTCTTCTCGACATAACCATGGTCGCGGTCACCACTAGATTGGGGAGTATTCCTTTTCCCTTTCTTAGATTTTAAATTTGACATACGTTTTGGGACAAAAAGGAATAAGTGAGGGGGAGGATAAGCATGTGTCAAATTTTTCCTTGACTTGTTTAATTGTTTGAAATTGAGTTATTCTGATATTGATATGTTGGGATCGTTGGTTGCTAGTCTTGAATTTCGCTTTATACTTTGCTTCTTTTTTTATTATGACCATGTTTTTGATCGAATTTAATTTGCATGATTGGTGATTGATATAGCTAGTGGATTTTTGTTAAGTATTGATATCTCATGCTTTTGTCGATAGATATGAACTTGACTCAATGCATATAAACTTTTCTTGTGAGATTTGAGCGTAACGAGCATATATTTTCTTTTTTGCTCATTTTTTGACTTGTGTGTGCCGAACTAATTAGGATATTCTAGAACTTGTAATTACAATGCATATTGAGACTACATGTTGAACGTAATGTTTTAATGTGATAGGAGCACCTAGGATAAACCCACTCTTCCCAAAAAGCCTACCCATTTATATATCCACTAGTGAACCACATTTAAGCCTATTTCCCTTTCTTTATTTTACACCTCATAATTAAACCCGAATCCTTTCTTTTATTTTTCCTCTCGTTCACACCCTTACCGAGACTTGAGATCCTGTATCATTGTTGTTCCACGAAAAAAAAACAAGTTGTTCACTTTTCGAACAGCAAAAAAAACAAAAGAAAGAAAGAAAGAAAAACCCTTTGTTCGAAAAAAAACAAAACAAAAAAGGGGAATGAAAAATCGATCACTTCAATTGTCTTTCATTTATTATTTTTCCTTGTTTTGTTCTTCATTACGCCTCATGTTAATTCATGGATTTTTCTTAATTATTTTGATCTCTTGTTTCGGTATTTTAAACCTTTCTTTTCGACCTTTTCCCTACCCTAACCTAAGCCCCGTTACACCTTGTTTAAAGACCCCTTGATTATTTCATTATGTTCATTTTTCATAGTAGAGACTTGATAGGATTCCAAGCCTATGGTAATATTTTGGTTAGTTTCAGTTTGAGCGATTTCATTTACCCCAAACACTTTGAGCGGATATGTGTGAATCTTTGTGAGGTATTCAGTCATGTTTCATTAAAGTTGGCAATTAATTGTGATATCTTGCTTACTTTAAATTTTCTTGGTTGTATCTTTGTTTGATTGTAACTTGAATTCGACAAATATCATGGACTTAGTTCGATTGCAAGTTTGAGGAATAAATTGAAATTGAAGATGACAACTTATGATTTTGATATGTTAATTGAGGAATGCTTGAGGACAAGCATTGAATAAGTGATGGGGAATTTGATAAGTGCTTAATTTAGTTAATATTTTACTTTTAAATTTCTCCTTAATCATTGATTTTTGTGGCTTATTTTTTCATTTTAATTCATATTTTGTATAGGACGTAAGATTCTGAAAATTGCACAAAAAAGGAAAAAAATCTACAGTTTTTTTATTTTCGAAATCAAAGTTGGCTAGAATTCGGATTTGAATTAAACTCAAGTTTAGGATAATAATTTAAACATTATATTTTATCTTTGTATTTTAGTTTAAATAGGTTTTAGTATTTTAATTAAATTTTAGGATATTATTTTTATATTTTATCTTTGTTATAGGTACTTTAGTTTAAATAAGTTTTAGTATTTTAATTAGGATTTAGATTATTATATTATTTTTTAGGTATTTTAGTTTAAATAGTTTTAAGTGTTTTAATTAGGATTTAAGATGTTTTAGCTTATTTTTAGGAATTTAAATGCTATAAATACCCTCTAAGGGTGAGCCTAGAAGCATATCTCTCTCATTTGAGAATAAAACCTTCTTTTTCTCTCTAGCTTTCTCTCTATTTTTGCATACTTTTCTATTATGCTAAGTAAGACTTTGGTTATCCTTAGCTAATTTTTTTTCAAGCGAAGGCTAAAGCGAAGGCTCAATTCCAAACGTGAGAATTGTAAGGTACTTAAATCACTTCGAATTTTCTCTCTGCTTTCTAAACTTACTTTTCAAATCAAAACGATTTCGACATTGGTTCGGATATTGTTATCATTGACGTTTGAAGAAAGATTTGCTTATTGAAGCATATTCAACTTTCCGAGAACACACTTAGCAAAATTGTTTGCTAAGAAGAAACTGAGATCGGAATCAATTGTTATTGAAACGACACAATCCGAGTTGGGAGCGAAGAATTGTTCTTGCAGTAACAGACGTGAATCTTGAAGTAAAAATATGTTTCGATAGTCCGAGGAATTTAAGGTGAAGTTGAATTCTGAGGCTGCTTTCACAATAAGTTTCCCTTTATCTCAATCTATTTAATTTGTTTATTTAATTATTTTTCTTTTATTTAATTTTTTATTTTTTATTTTAAAAACAACTTTTAAAAATCCCTCTTTTATATTTATTATTATTAATATTTATTATTATATTATTTTTCTATTTTTTATTTATTTTATTTTAATATATCTTTTCAACTTCATCTAGAATTCTATCTTCTACAAAAATCAAGAAAGAGTTTTATTAAATCAGAAACACTACAGTCCCTGTTGATCGACCCTGCTTCTCTATACTACCTTTTCCTATTTATTTATTAAGAAGCCAGGAATTATTTTGATAACAAAATGACAGTTATCAGAGTTCTTAATCTCTTAAGATTGTAGGGTACATGAGAGTTTCCATTTTTTAAGTAGAAGACTGAGTGTTCAAGAGAAACGTAGACACTAATGCTTTAGTATTCGAGATAAACTAAAGTAAGATTAGCATAAGCAATGGGTTGTAGTTAATTACTAGAACCTAATCACTTAGTATAGAGAGAAACTAAGATAGGATTTCAATGACTAAGAGGGTTAAAACGTAATCAATGGTTTAGTGTTTCACTGCTCAAGTTGAGAGGAGATGTTGTGGCTTCCTATTCTGTTAAGTTCTTTGACTAGAGATAGCGTAGAACACTTTTAGCAAACTCCGTCGAACAAGTAAGGCATTAGAAGGTTAGATCATCCTAAAACATAAGATTTAAGTTTCCTAAGTTACCCCATCATTCATTCCCATAGTAGCCTACCGTGTGAGGATTACCAAGTCATTTTACTTAATTCTCGTGTCTACATTCTATTTTGCCTTGACATTTTCACTTGACTATATTAGAACATTTCCTTTGTCACGACATTTCCATCCATTTTGCCATGACATAAACTATCATCTCACCTTGACATTTCCATTTGTTACTCATTCACATTACCATCCTTCCACCATACATACAAATTTCATTTGCCTCGGCGTAATCATTTGTGAATACCATTAGCTATACTAGTTACTTTAGAATAGTGCATAAACTTTACTCAAGATCCCTCTAATCCCTGTGGATATTATACTCACTTATCACTGTATTACTTGTACAATTGTGCATACTTTTACATAAATTACACCTAACATATAGTACTCACAACACGCAACAGTAAGATTCTATCGTGGCAAGGGTAGATAACATGCGGGGTGGGATATACTAACATTATTTTACTCATTTCACTGACTTATTTTTTTCTTTCTTTTTTCTTTCTTTTATTTATTTTTTCCACTGCATCACATTATCATACATAAGAGGGGTTGATTCATGGGTATTCCATCAAATTAGAAAGTTTTCACAAATAAATCAAGAGTCCAAAAGTATCTAGCTTCATATTCAAAGGTGCATGCTTGGTCAGAAGCAACACAACGTGAGGATGGAGATAGTATACCAATATATTTTATGTCAGATAAGACTCATTTATAGTAATCAAATCGATTTGGAACTTAAGGAATCCCTTCTACAAAGGCAAGCTCAATATTGGTCAACGGACTAAAGGGGTCACCCGCGAAGATAACAAGACCTTACGAACGCGTATTATGGATAAGAACACTGCACAAATTAATGGCAAAGCATGATATATGAGGGTGCTAAGAGAATAAGTTCAAGTTATTTAGGCCCATACCAATTCTATCTCAAACCACAAAAGAAGAGTCACTTGACTGATAAACAAGATTTCAGATTTAAATAGAAGGGCTAGGTCGTATCTGTAATGAAGCTATTTGTGATATTTGGGATTTTTCTTTTAAATGAAAGTTGGTTTATGATGTGATATTATTTGGATCGGTGTTTTTTCTTGCATTGCTTGTTGCATTCATCTCATAATGCATTGCATTAAACTTATGCACCATAGCATGCATGCATGTTAAAAAGATAAACAAATAATACACAAAAGATTACGAAACAAAAAATGGATATTGACTGATATCATTACACATTCTCAAGACACCCACCTTAAAACAATGATAATGGAGTCATTGCTAAAGGAAATTGAAGATAACTTTGCTAAACTACAAAGAGATTTAGAAGATAGGTTAAACAAAATATCAAAAACACTGGATTCTATTACCAAAATTCATGCTGCTCTAGTCGACCAACTCATGGCAATGTTTATATGGTTCAACCTCGCAAACATCCTAGGGTTAAGAGGTTCTAAAGTAGTGTCACTGACACCGCCAAAATTGGTGATCACAACTGGATTTTTCCAAAGATTTTAGGGAGATTCTTCAACCATAAAGGGGGCAAACTTAATGACGAATCCTCATAATAACCCTAAAGATTATCATGTCACAAACCTAGATGAGGAAGACAAGTCCAAGAAAATATATAATAAAATAAAGCAACTTGAAAATCAGATGACTACTATGAAATGATAAGACCATCTATATGGGGTTGACACTTTAGAGCTAAGCTTGGTCCATGATTTAGCCCTGCCCCTAAGTTCAAGATCCCAAACTTTGAGAACTTCGATGATAATAGTTACCCCTCGGCTCACATCATCATTTTTTGTCCAAAGATGTCAGGTTATGCCGAAAATGATCAGCTTTTGATCTATTATTTCCATGAAAGTCTGACGGGTTCAGCAATCCATTGGTACAATTAGCTGTACCAAATTCACATCAGGTCGTGGAAGGATCTTGCTAAGTATTTCCTAGAAAAGTATAGAGATGTGAGCGATATAGAACCTAATCGAGTGACTCTTCAAAACATGGAAACAAAGCGCAATGAGAGCTTTAGACAATATGCACAAAATTATAGAGATATTTCAATCCAAGTGTTCTACCAATTATTGATAGAGAGTTCATTAATCTGTTTATTAATGCACTAAAGTCGTCTTACGTTGACCACATGTTCAGAGCTGGTACCAAGAGTTTCTCTTACATCATTATGTGCAGAAACATTATTGAAAGAGAATTAAAAAATGTATCAATGTGGTGGAATCTCGTTCAAACAATCATTAGACCAAATCTCGTAAACATGTTCCAGAAAAGGCTCTCATTAGTCCAATTCCTATGAAGTATGAGGAGTTGTTCCCAACACTTTTTTAGAAGAACCTTGTAACTTTGGTTCTATCTAAGCTAAAAGATCATTTGTATCCTAAAGATTATGATGTCAATGCCATATGTAGCTACCACATAGGGAGTTCATGACACACTACTGAAAAATTGTGGGGTACTAAAGCGCAAGGTCCAAGATTTAGTTGATTTAGGAGCATGGATGTTTGATGAGCATTAGGAAATTTTGAAGCATTCGCCATGATGCACTTACATTCTATCTTGTTTGAATTTTTTTTCTTTATTTTCTTCTTAAAAGTTTGTAAGTCACTTGACATTCAAACATATCAAATAAAATTCTACCTTTTAAGGTTATAAGCAATGGGAAAGTTTTAATATTAAAGTTCTTTAAATATCAACTGATTTAAAAGTTCTTTTAAGAATTGAGGTGATAAACCTTTGACAAGTGGTACGATTAAACACTTTCCAAAATACACAATTTCTTGATTTTTCTCTTGAAATCATTTTGGCTAATATTAAAACACATAGCATTGATATCTTCAACGTGATATTACCTTTTTCTCTGAGGCGTTAAATTCATACCCTCACCTTCTTAAGCACGACCAACCTTGTCATAACATTACTTTTCTCCACAAACATGACTTCAAAGTTGCATCATCATCTTCTTAGACACATAACCAATATTCTTCTTTCACAACAAAACCCAAAGGCATTAAAAGAAAAATGGTGCTCATGTGTGAATATTCCCGCAAGGAAAGCAAGTTGGGGCATCCTGCATCGATCTTATGTGGATAAGTTAGAGTAATTAGGGCAAAACAAAAACAAAAGGAAGAACAATTAAAAAAATCATCATGCATTATTGACTCATTTTTCTAGTGAATAAAAGATCAATTATGAACATTTACCCCCTTGAGATAACTCTTTCACAAGGAATTTTGTGTATGAAATAATGAACAACCTTCTTTCACTATCCCTTCATAAAAAGAGAAAATTATCCATTGATATCCCCATTTAAGCTTAAAATATTTTTCTTTTTGAATTCATCCCCAACCAAGGATCACTCCCCATATTGGGGGCAAAATGAAAGAAAATATGTTCGCATGAGTAAAGTTAATAAGCTCATATGTTACTACATGGACGAATCCTTATGAAGTAAGGCGTGTAATAAGAAAGCATCACAAAGTTGACTAGATAAAATGTGTTTGAAGATTCAGATATAATCGAGAATAACAAGAAATGCTATGCTCAATGAAATTAAAGTCTAAAGTTTATCAAAAGGGGACAAGAAGTATATGTGAGAGGACTCTCATAAAATGACTCCTCAAATCAAAATGTCGAACAACTCTAGTTGGTTTAAAGATCCATGTTATATCTATGAGAATGTCATGAAATGTCAAATGCATTGAAAAATAAAATGACTTCTATGGTGAAAACACACAGATGAGCAATCTAGAGAGATCCAAAATGAAAAGAAAAGAAAATAACCTCTATAGTGAGAACACACAGATGAGCAAGATAAGAATAAACACATTGATCCTTGGTTAAATCACCCTTAAACACTTGTTTGGGCTTATTTATCTAGTTCTTTCATACCCATGAATCATGGCCTACATTATGTGCCTAAAAAGTCCTTACTAATCATACATAAATATCTAAGTGGAAGATATTTTCTCAAGATTTCATTTTTCCAATCAGGGTTAGTCTTTTATTTACAAAAGGTTTTCAAAAAAATTAATGTGTGACAAAGAAAAATGAAAAAAAACAATAAAAAGGGAGTTCAAAATGAAAATCTGCAACTGTGTCTTGAAACTGAAAGAGGGTTTGAGTTGAAAACCTGAAAAGGCGGCTCAAATATGAAAATTTTACAACTTTTGCATAAGAGGCAATCTTATAAATCTATAGATAAATCACCGCAGATATTAGAAGCATTCGTTGGAACTTGGAACTAATGGACATTTTCAAAAGATGAACACGATGAACATATCATATTGAGAAACATCAGAGAACCAAAAAGTCAATTTGAAACACTTTTCATTCTCAAATTAACCCAAGTCAATCATTAGTCTCGACACTATCAACGATCTATAACTTTTGAAGGATTAAAAGGTAATTAATTCTTTTGATATTTAATGAAGTTATATTTTATATTTTGTTTCAATTGAGAGCCTAAAACAAGAGGCATAATTTTGTTACTTCAAACTTTTTACATTTTAAAAAACAAAAGAAGGAGAAAAATATTTTTTGAACAAGATAGTCTCTCTAGGGAATGTATCTTAGAAACTGATGGTGTCTTAGACATAAAAGCTCAGAATCAATATTTAGGGCAAAGGAATTGAATCTTGGGGACAAAAGTTTTTTGGGCAATGAAGAACAAATTTTTGCGGGTCAAGAATTACAAACACATTAGTGAGAAAGAATGAGAAATCGAAGAATTTAAGAATGAAGGCTTTCCTCGCATGTTTGCGTCATTATCATTCATGAAAGCATGCAATTGCATCATTGACACATTTTACTTACCTATGGATCTTGGCATCAAACATTCATTATTTTCCTCTCATGAGGATATTTTCAAATATCAATTTCACTTGTGAGAACATTTTCAAATTTTCATGAGGATCCCAATTATACTATTCTATTTTTATATTAGTGAAAATTTTTCTATTATGCATATGGTTTTTTCAAAAAGGTTTTTCACATAAAATTTTGACGTTTATTTTATTGTGTGGACACTATATTTTTTATATCTTCTAAAAATGGTATCGAGGTATCTAAATTATTTATCTTGATCACGATAATGACATCCTTGAAGTATGAAATTTTGCTATGTGGGTAGATTTGATAAGAAGTATGATTTCACTAGGTACTCTAGATTCAAAAGGGTATAATGATGCATTAAATGAGGAGATTATTAGAATTTGGCCCAAATTTAATGTGACACAAATTAATAAAGATATAAACTTAAGAGATAATTGAAAAAAGTAAGAAATCTAGTTTGATAGAAAAATATTAAACATATTTTCTTTTATGAAGAATAATAATAGAAAAATTACCTTGAGTATATTTCTACGAAACCTTTTTTCTGTAATCAAGTAACTATCACTATAAATAGATACTAACAAGTTGAAATTCTCTTTTTTCTAGGGTTATATGTCAAGTTGTTTTAGTAAATCTTCTTGAATTCTTCTTTTTCTATGTTAGTTTAAATTCTCCTCTTCTACCTGTATTTTTTTACGAAATGACTTTTCACTTAAAATCTTAATGTCTATTTTATTTTATGATCACTATGTATATCGTTATCTTTTAACAATTTAGTATCAGAGCATCCAAATTTTTTGTCTTAATCATGATAATGGCATCCTTGAAGTGTGAAATTTCATTGTTGGGTCACAACATCACACGTTATGATAGATGAAGGTATGAAAATCTGTAAGTGTTCTCTCATTGTAATTAAAGGGAAAAGGAATATTGTCAAGTTTTATGTTATGCAGTGTTTAACCATTTTCAAAGATGAAGTTTTTTTTACTTCATGTCAGATGATGGCATTCTTGGTAAATAGGTATTGGTTACATGAAATAAAAAAAGAATTTTGTGTTGAACAAAACAGCTTTGGGTATAATGATTTTAGAATGAAAAAATGAATTTAATTTTGTAAGCATAATGAATTTGAGAAGAAAAAGAGAGTTCAATTCATCATATGGATTAATAACAAAAATATATATAATTGTTATTGATAATTGGAATCATATTGTACATGATATTGCTTGTAGTAATATAGTTATGATGACCTTGTCGATGTGAAGATTACATTACATCATACATCCAAGCTTCGGTAAAATTTAGATTCTATTGCTACTTATTGTTAAAGAATACTCATTTACATAGTTTCATGAAAAAAGTAGAGAATATGTTGTCAAACATTTTATTTTGTTTCGAACTCCTTACACTTTCAGAATTCGTATCAAGATGAAGATTGTTAGAGTCTGATTTAAATTCAATCCAACGCAAATTGTTGAGGAAAGTAGAAAACCTAATTTGATTATAACTGTGAAGCATATTCTTTTTATGTTATTGAGAATAGAAAACATAATTTCAGTAAATTTCTTGCCATATAAGTTTCCTTTGTAGTAAAGTAATAATCTCTATAAATAGAGACTAGAGATTAGGAGTTAAATGTTACTTTGTTCATGTAGATTCTTTTTATATTCTTAATTTTCGAAATTAGTGAAAACTTTTCTCTTATATCTATGATTTTTCGTGAAAGGATTTTTCACGTGAAATATTGATGGCTATTTTATTTTATAATTAATTATTGTGCTTATTGTTATCTTCTTACACTAATAAAAGTAATTATCAATTTTTAAATATATAAAAACATGTTACATAAGAAAAAAAATACATAACCAATGCATATATTAAGTGTCAAAATATATCAAAAATAAATTATTAGTGTATAATATAAATATATATATATAATTTATTAATTTAAATATAAAATTAATATGCGTACCACCGGAACATATGAGCTTTTGTTTAGGTTGAAATATGACAAATCATGAACAGATTGGGGTACATTGATGTTCGGGACGAATATGAATTTAATTTGGATTTGTTTATATTTGAATGTTGGTTTTAAAAGTTAGTTTGGGCTTATTATTTAATTAAATTCTTTTAAATATGGGCTTGTGTTATTGGGCTGATATTTTCATTGAACTTATTATTATATTGTTTGTTCTTGTATGGGTACCCAATTAAATTATAATTAGGCTTACTCTTAAGTTTTCTTTTTTTTAAGAAATAATTTTGAATTCAAATGGAACCATAATTATGAGAATATGGTTGACTAGATTTCTATGCATCTTTCATGTCATTATTTTAACATCAATTGAACATTCTAATAACATTATAAACATAGAAAAGCCAAATTATGCCAAACTGTAAAAAGGATAAAACCCAAATTTAATCATAGCAGAGGGACTAAAATGAGAATAAAACCATTTATCTAAAATATTGTGAACCGGGTTTGGCCAATTTACAAACTTGTCACTTAAGTAAAAGAAATTTGACCAAGTAAAATCCTGAAGAATAGCTAGGCTTGTTGGTTCAACAAATTTGCACAATTTGTTCTAATAACAAATTGATATCAATATAGGAAGGAAGTGCTCCTATATTATTAAAAAATGGGTTCAAATTCTGTATTGTTCGAGTAGTTGCGTACACAGAACGTGTATTGTTAATAATTAATAAAAATTATGATAAAAATATTATCTTTTATCATCTTGTACTAATAAAAAAAATTCCCAAAATAAATCAGCATGGTAATGAAAACATTGCATTGTGTTAACTTATAGACTTTACATATATTTTACATGGTAATTTATGCTACAGCTCTAAAATCTAAGAGAACATTTGATCAAGCAAAAGAACCAGAGCCATGGCAAATCCAGGATCAAATCCTGCCTTTATAATCAACATAAAAACATCTAGACCGAAGGAAATACCTCCGCTCATTGCAGCTTTTCTCTTTATCTCTGCAACCACTCTCTTCCTCTCATCTACCACTTTGCACGATCGATTCGAATAAGATCCTTCGATCGTGTACACATACGTTTTGTCCTACGACCGGCGATATAAGTACGCTAGCACATTAGGGTTGGTATGCAAAATGTTGATACACTTCTTCACATAGAAAATTGGCTTTTCTGATACAACTGATGTGCAGTAATCACCCACTTCCCCTCGGTAGATAACCCAGTTATGTGTTAGTCCAAGATTCTGCGCGATGAAAACCAGAAATTAAGCTCCATATTTGATATATGGATAATATCAAAATTAGCCTTTAATGTTTATTAAAATAATTATTTTGATCAATATTTTATTAGAGAATTTTAGTACCTAATGTTTATCAAAATGATCACTTTGACACATATTCCTTTTTGAAGCATTTTTGTTATCAACGTCTCAATTTAGGGTAAAAATACACCTAGTGTTTGATTAAATAATCACTTTGACACTTATTATTTGATTTTAGAACATTCTGACTCTAACGTTTTATTTTATGGTAAAAAGACAATATTTTATAATGTTAACTAATGATTTTCATTTATAGAGAATTTTTTTCTAAATGAAATAATATTGAACAAAATATTTTTTAAAAAATAGGAGTTAAAATACTATTTTATAGAAAGTTATGTAAAGATTGATGGTTACCTTGCAACGTTTGATTGTTAGAATGGATGCCCCTTTGGCGTCCATTAGAGTGACTTCCTTGGGGCGTTTTCACATGTAATTATCAACTGGATAAACTAGATTTCCAGTACAATCAATCACTATGAATCCACTACAACTAACCAATAATGATTTTCTCCACACTGTTAGTGATGTGCAAATATCACCGCCGGTACCAGTACAGCCGCCGCCGTCTTGCGTCTTGGATAACTCCGCCTGGTGTTGGTGTTGTTCATCGTGGACTGACCTCGACAAAGATTTCAAGAGGA
Source organism: Hibiscus syriacus (assembly GCF_006381635.1). Lineage (NCBI taxonomy): Eukaryota > Viridiplantae > Streptophyta > Magnoliopsida > Malvales > Malvaceae > Hibiscus > Hibiscus syriacus. Next base: position 169,968 of record NW_024063434.1, read on the forward strand.
AGAACATGTTTTTCTTGGTGCAGGAATTGTTGTGGAAGGTTGAGAAGATTATGAGAAGAGATATTTATAGGGTATTAATCATAGTGTTAAGACTAAACATATGGTAGTTAAGCTATATTTATTTTTTGGGGGAGAAAAAACTTTTTACCTACCTCTCATCTTGGTGTTTTTATTCGATACTGTTAACGTTGAGAAATGGGACACGTGGGGTTGAATTGCTGCGTCGACGGTATCCAAGATTCCAAAATTTTCTCTAATTTCAATGGATTTGTTAGGTCCGTAATTCATTGATTTCAATGGTCATATGCGACGAAAATGTTGAACTGTAAAATCTGGTAGAAGTTATTTTATCGTATAAGCAATTTGATATTATTTGAATTTTAAATTTAAGTTTTTGTATATGTAAAAATTTATTATTAAAAGACTTATCTACTAAAGTTAATATATTATATGAATCAATTTGAATTAATTAAGATAAAATTTTAAAATTAGAAGACAACCAAATAAAAAATCTGATAAAAATTTAAGATTTAACATTTATTTAATAATAGATCGACACTGCCGTATATTATTCATGTTATGATGTTTTTTCCGTGAGGATTTCCCATGTGTCGATGACATCAAACTAATGAAACAAAACAGAGAGCGGTGAGACAGCAGGCACACCTCGTTGGTTTATTGTTTTCATTCGAATAATAGATCTGATGATATGTCTAATCCTATTATTTTTATCGATTAAATTTATATAATATTGTTATTTATATAATATTTTAAATATATAAAATTAAATATATTTAAATATTTTTTATTTAAAAATAAGAAAATATTCATGTTATGTGATCGGACAGACGGACACTACATATTATCACATTTAAGTCGTTAATGGTTGCCACCTTGGGGATGATCTTTTTCCCAAGGACAATGCGTTGAACATTATTAGATTACGGCATGTTATCATCGAGTAAAATTTATCACCGTATCGAATTAATATTTTTAAATTACCAAATTTATTTATGTAGGAGATTATTAAAAATTAATTAAATAATATTAGAGCTAATAATAAATTATATTACTGGGTAAATAAACATCAATAATAAATTACGTTACTTGGTGAATATACTTATTAATATTTGGTTTAAAATTATATTTATTTAGTCATATTTATTAAATTTTTAACAATTCTCTTCATCAAATGTCAAAATCTTTTTATCAAATGACCTTAACTTTTCATCAAATGATTTTAACATTTGAAAAAAAAAGACTTAGAAATTTTTTAAAATTCATTCTTTTTTGTGGTAGAAAAATGTAAAATTGTGATTGACTCTTTATTATTGTTGTACTTACTATTATGATCATTTGTTATTGTGTGCTATGAGATCGACATCTAACGTCATTCAAAGGACCGAAGAAATAACGAATTTATCCTACGAAAATTGTTCATACAAATCTCAGCAACACTTTTTCTATTCATATGACTCTACTTATCTACGAGTAAACAATTTCATTCGTTAACTATAATCATGTATTTATTTTATTTTACTTAATAAGAATATTTGTTTATCTACTTTTCGGATTAAGATTTATATAACAATTAATACTATTGTCTGTGGAATATACGAGAGAGATCAGGTCAATTATGTTTAAACTCTAGCTATTTTATATTTAATTTAAGGTCAAAGAGATAGGTGTTATCTTTATAAGTCCCAGGTTTGAGTATAAAAAATTGTGGAAATTTGAGTGTTCATTGTCAAATTGTTGAAAGTCTTTATAACATATATAATCACTTATAATCACTCTAGATTAATAAAAAAATTATATAAAAGATAAAAATAAAAGACTTAATTGTAAAACTACCCTCGAAAAATGCCCTTTATTCACTTTCACCACTAAACTATTTTTTATTAGTATTTTACTTCTAATATTTTTTTACCATTATTACTTTTACTTCACTTAATTTTTTTTTCATCTGATGTGATAACTAAAAGAAGAAAACACTTGATCAATCTAAAGCAAACAGAAAGATAAATTTTATGATGAAGTCAAAATAAAAATAAAATGGATCTGACTAGGGTGTAATGGTTGTGCTGATTCAAGCTTAAATGATACAATTTTTTTAATCAGAAAATCAGTGAACAACTCAAGTTGGGTTTTGGGAAGTTTGACCACTGATGTTAGACCGGTAAAGCATAATAATGAAAGGTCTTGAATATCTTAATTTTGTAAGGCAGTGGCATTAAATTATAATAATATCACTATATCAACACTATGGTTCTATCTTTAGTCATACTCACATCAAACACGTCTTTCCTCTAGGCTCTAAGATATATTTATAATAAAAGATTCAAAAGAGAACAAGTACATGTAGCATTAAGGGTATTATTTATAACACATTTTATCTTATCTTTCCATTTTGGACACAAAATCACACCTACCCAATATTATTTATTTACAAATATATATATATATATATCTTTACTATAATATTATAATAATTGTAGGTTCACCATTCTTTTGAATTTTTTGGGATGTGATTCTATTGTAGTGTTTTATTTATTTTTATTTATATAAATTTATAGATATTTCATGAATAATAATATTTAAATTTCAATCAGTAAAAAAATGTATCATTTTATATCGGTTAAGATTATTCTTTGAATTTAATTACTAATTCATTAATAAAACATATATTATTAATTATAATATTTTTATTAATATGAAGTGATTATAATATAATATTTATTCAAATTTTTTAATCAATTGAAAATGAACCACATGCAATGTCATCTTAATGTGTGTATTGATGAGACTCAAAGTGATTTTATTCCAGGGAGACTGATTACGGACAACATCATCACAGCTTATGAGCTCCTTCACTCTTTTCAAAAGAACAAGGAAGGTCGTAAAGGCTATTTCGCTCTGAGGCTTGATATGAGTAAAGCTTATGACCGTGTGGAGTGGGAATTTTTATGGACAGTAATGGAGAAGATGGAGTTTTCGTCAACCTGGATAGGGTGATTCATATCTGCGTGAGCACGGTTTCCTAAACCATTATTATAAATGGAGTGATGAGGATTACTTTTGAGCCACAAAGGGGTCTTCGACAAGGAGATCCCCCTTAACCCCCTACCTTTTTCTCATTATGTAGTGAGGGATTTTTTCTATGCTTCTCGGGAAAGTTTGTTGGGTAGGTACAAGGGCGTAAGAATCAATAGATATACGCCTATGTTTTCCCATCTACTCTTTGCGGACGATAGTCTAATCTTTGGAGAGGTTGATGGTCGTGTAGCATCACAAGTCAATGAGATACTTCACATTTATGGTAATAGTTCGGTAAAAGCAATAAACTTTAAAAAATCAGGTCTCTTATTTAGCTCAAACATCATTGATGAGAATCAAGGGGATGTTTGTTGCATTTTTTAGGTTTTTTCTACTTCGAACCCTGAAAAGTACTTTAGTTTGTCAAGTCCAAAGACAAATTCAAAAGTAGAATTCAAAGTTGGAGTATCCTTGCGCTATCTCAGGGTGGAAATGGGGGTGTTTGTAAAGTCTGTTATGCAATTTATTCTTGCGTATGCGATGAGTTATTTTTTGCTACCAAAAGGTTTATGCTAGGATCTTGAAAGTATTATGTCCTGGTTTTTATTGCAAAAATCGGCTAGTAGGAGGGGCATCTATTCGTTTTCTCGGTCGTTACTATGCAAATTAAAAGAATCAGGGGTCTTGGTTTTAGAGATTTGGTAAAATTAAATACTGCGCCTTTGGCTAAAATATGGTGAAGGTTGTTAGTTAATCCATCGTCTTTTTCAAGCCGACTTCTTCAAGCGAAATATTTCTCACTGGTGATTTTTTAAATGTAAGATTTGGTTCATCACTTTCCTACATATGGAGGAGTATTTGGAGCGCGAAAAGACTTCTTTTAGAAGGTCTGAGATGGAAGGTTGGATTAGGTAATTCCATCTCGATTTGGAATGACTTCTGACTCCTTGGCAGAATGTCATTTCATGTCATGTCTATAAAGAATGATTCAGTACAATTAGTGGTTGATTTAATTGATGAGAGCACGCGGTCTTGGTTGGAATTTTTGGTGCATAATATTTTCTGCGATTCAAAGGCTGAGTTAATTTTGGGAATTTTGATTTTCGGCTTTGAGCAAGCTGATTGCTGAGTATAGAGTGGCAAAGATCGGGTGTCTACAACTACAATGTGTGTAGTGGTTATTGAATGTTGTTTTCAGGGTTGAAATTGATTCTGTAGAAAAAGTGGTGCTTAGTCACATTTGGGCTTGGGCTTGTCAACGGAAGATAAAATTGTGGGTTTAGAAATTTGTCCATGATACAAATTAGGATAAATTCAATTGTATTAAAATAAAATTACATTGATATATATATATACACTTTAGAGGATCTAAATTAGGAAACTCTAAACTAGGAAACTGACTAATCCTAGAATATTGACCCAAAATTAATTCCCTACAATTAGGGACTACAATGATTAAATTGTTTCAAAATCTCCTAGTTAATTACAATTATACACACATGGTTTCCGTTATTTAGGAAGCTAGATTTTCCCACACTCCCCCTCAAGCTAGTGAATGGATATCATCCATTCCAAGCTTTTTTACTAATATCTAAAAAAACTTCCTAGACAACCCTTTGGTAAGTATATCCTCTAGTTTATCATTATTGTAAAAAAATGGAGTACAAATCTAGCCATTGTCAAGCTTTTCCTTTATAAAATGCCAATCAACTTCAATATGTTTCATACGGTCATGTTGAACCGGATTGTGTGCAATATTAATAACTGATTCATTGTCATAATGAAGCTTCATCAGACCTTTCCACTTGACTTTCAAATCTTCCGAGATAATTTTCAGCCATAATAACCAACAAATCCCAAGTTCATTTTCTCTAAACTCAGCTTCTACATTGTATCTGACCACAACATTTTGTTTTTACTCCTCCAAGTCACAAGGTTGCTTCGTAGGAAAGTGCAATAACCCAAGGTTGATTTTCTATCAACTATAGACCCTGCATAATCTGCATCAGTGTAGGATTCCAGGGTTAGCTTCTCCCCTTTCTTAAATAAAATTTCTCTAACTGGTGTGCCTTTCAAGTATTGCAAAATTTGATTTACAACCACAAGATGCGATTTTTTGAGGCTGTGTATGAACTAACTTACAACACTGACCCATTGTCTATGTCTGGTATAGTGTGTGATAAGTAGATAAGTTTTCCTATAAGTCTCTGATAGGAGCCTTTGTCAATTATCGCGTCTTTCAGAGCATCTCCAAGCCTATGGTTAAACTTCATATGTTTCTCTGTTGGTTTGCATCCTAACTTCCTTGTCTCCATCAACAAGTTTATTATGCATTTTTGTTGATATATGAAGATCTATTCTCGAGAATGTGCTACCTCAACGTCCAGAAAATACTTTAACTTACTGAATTTTTTTTACTTCGAATTCTTTCACTAGCCACTTTTTAAATTCTCCATTCCTTCCAAATCATCACATATCACTATAATGTCGTCTACGTAGACTAATCCAGCCACTTCCCCTAAAGTTGAATGTTTTACAAACAAGGTGTGATCGCCTTGGCTCTGTTTATATCCTAAATTGAGCATTACCTTGGCAAACTTTTTAAACCAAGCTTTTGGAGACTGTTTTAGTCCATATAATTCCTTCTTTAGCCTTCATACTACTTGTCATGTATTTGAACCAAACCCTGGTGAGGTATCGATATACACCTCTTTCTTAAGATCACCATGTAAAAAAGAATTCTTGATGTCAATTTGTTGTAATTTCCAACCCCGATTGACAACTAATGACAACAATACTCTCATTGTGTTCATCTTCGCAACAGAAGCAAATATCTCAAGGTAATCTATTTCGTATGTTTAATTGTAGCCTTTAGCAACTAGTCTTGATTTATACCTCTCCAATGAACCATATGACTTGTATTTCACTTTGAATACCATCGACACCCCACCGGTTTCTTCCCTTTTGGTAATTTCACCAAGTCTCATGTCTTGTTCTTTTCAAGTGCTCCCATTTAAACCTTCATGGCATTCTTCCAATTCTCATCACCTAATGCCTCATATATAGTTTCAGGGATAGATATTGTGTTTAGACTAGTAAAAAAGACTTTGTGATTATGGGACACATTCTTGTATGACATGAATAAGTACAGATGGTGCTTTTTGCACGCTCCAATTTATTTACTAATAGCAATGGGAATATCATAGTCACTTTGATCAAGATTTTTAGTGGCACCATTTTTTTATTAGAAATAGGTTCAAAAATTACCTCGCTAAGTCCAAGAACAGGACTTGAATTGGGTGATTAAACCTGCATATGTGCCATCATCCTTGAATAAACTAGCAATGGATGAGTAGTGTCTTGAATCACTTCTATTGACTTGGGTATATTGGGCTTGGTCTCGGGTTATATGGATTTTGATTGAATCTCTGACTCCTCAGATCGTATTTATTCAGACTGACCATTTGGCTCAGGTTGGACTACCTCAAGCTGGTTAACAAGAAAGGAATGAGTGTTTGGATGGGCAACAGAGACAAGAACTAGGAGAGACGATGGAAAATTAAGGATAAAAATATCCTTGTCCTTATCTTTCATGAACAAAATCTCCCATTGGAGATAAGGGCAAGTAAAGTGATTATCTTTTTATGCAAAAGTGATATTAATTGATACATAGAATTTTCTTATGGGAGGATGATATCATTTGTACCCTTTTGAGTGGAAAAATAGCCAAGAAAGACACATTTGATAACCTATGGATCATGTTTTCCCTGTTTTAGGAATGCACATGGACAAAAGCAACGTAACCAAATATTTTGGGAACAAGATTACTTAATGTATTGAAATTAGGAAAGAATTTCGTTAGAATTTGCGGACTTTGAAAATCACGATCCTTTGTAGGCAGTCTATTTTTCATATGAGTAGTAGTTAAAGCAGTTTCCCCTCAACATTATTTAGGAATATTTTTTTAACAATAATGCTCTCGTGATAGCTAAAATATAATAATTCTTTCGTTCAACTACAACATTTTGTTGGGGTGTGCTAAAACAATAAGATCCATGTATAATGCCTCTTTCTTGGAAATATGGTGAGAGGAACTAATTTAAATAGTCCTTTGTATTGTTAGACTGGAATCTTCTTATTTCAATACCTAATTGTCTTTTGACCATGATGTAAAAAATGGGAAAGACGAGACTCGCATCAGATTTATTTTTAGAAGAAAAATCCAAGACAAACGAGTAAAATCATCAATAAAGGAAACAAACCATTGAGCCTTATAAATGTTTGAAATAGTGGAGGGTCCCCGAATGTGACTATGAATAAGAGTACATGAAATATGTTTTTTATTGCTTATTGGAAAAAAAGCACGCTTGTGTTTTGCATGTTCATAGACATCACAATGAAACTTTTCAACAAGTAATCCTTTGAACAATAAAGGAAACATAGTTTTAATCTAAATGAAGGGTGACCAAGGCGGAGGTGTTGAAGCTAAATCTTGTCTTTATTGAATTTATAGCACTCTAAAAAGAAAGATAATGGTGAGGAATTCAGAACACTAACTTGATCACTGGATTCTTCAAGATAATATAGATCATCTTTTTCTCTAGCATGTCCAATCATCCTCCTTGTGCCCTATTCCTAAAATACACAGTAAAAGGGATAAAATACCACATTGCAATTAGAATCTTTAATGACCTTTTGGATTGAAAAAAGATTTGTAAACAATTTTGGCACATGGAGGATATTTCTAAGTGTAAGAGCTTCGCTTATAAAAACATCTCCCTAACCAACCACTCTGGTCATAGAACCATCTGATATTGCTATCTTCCTATTAGTAAGACAATGCGTATATAAGATAAAAAAATTTGAGGAGTGAGTCATGTGATCTATAGCTCATGAGTCAATGACCCACGAACTTGTGGTGGATATATCCAAGACTTTAGATTCGTGAGTTGATGAGGATATACCTAAGAACGCCAAAGTACAAGAACCTGTTGAAGATGGTTTCACCAATGATCCCAACATAATCTTTAGCTTCTCAACTTCTTCTCTATTTAACTCAATAGGTGATTCTCGAGAATTACCTTCTTCAACTTGTTGTATGCTTGTTGTATATGTCTGTCTTTGTCCTTTTAGCTAACTACTTTTTACTATAAAAAATTTTTTGCTTGTGATTTCTATGGAGTTTTCACTATTTTTCTTTAGTATGGCAGGCTTTTTTGTAGTATATGCATCATATTGAATCTTTATTGACTAGCTTTATAAAAAAAAATTATCTATTGTCTTCATTGGTTTCTTGCTCCAAGCTAAATTTCCTCTTATTCACAGTTTTTGTGACCAAGGTTGAACTACCCACCTAATTATTTTTAATCATAACTTCTCTCATTCATTCCTCAACACAAACAATCGTAATTGTTTCATTTAACAATGACAAATCTTCTTTTTCAAGTATTTGAACTCTTATTGCATCAAATTCAACATTAAGACCCACAAGAAACCATAAATTTGCACTTTTTCAACAAACCTCTTAAGGAGCGATGCATCTTCGTTACACTTTATTTGAATGCATTGGTAATGATTCATCTCTTGTCATATTCTTTACTATAGATTGGAATACTCTGTGATTGACTGACTTCCTTGCTTGATAGATGAAATCTTGATCTTGCTTTCACAGATTTGTGCAACATCTTGGGTTTTAGAATAAGTCTACTTCACAGTTTCCCATATTTCTTTGGTTGTGGTAAGAAAAATACATGTATCACTAATTTCTAGAAACATAGAGCTCCATATCTAAGACATCACCATAATGTCTTGTTCATCATCCCAAATATTAAATTTAGAATCCTTTTTAGGCCTAGTATCGAGTAAGTGACTCAGTTTGCCTCTTCCCTTCAAGAACGTGTGAATAAGTTGAGATCACTTTAGATCATTCTTTCCATTTAACTTGTATACTTCTTGGATGTTCTACAGTTCACCTGTTAGAGACGAGTTGTTACCTTCAATCAAAGAGATCTTCGATATCATGCACAGATTAGAATGTTTAGTGATATCAGAATTCGTAAGGCAGAAATACAATTCTCAAAATTGAGCCTAAAGATCTGATACTTATATAAATTGGGTTAAATTTAATTGTATTAAAATAAAATGAAATTACACTGGATATCTATATACACTTCAGATGATCTAAATTAGAAAACTCTAAACTAGGAAATTCACTAATCCTAGAAATATTGACACAAAACTAATTTCTTACAATCGGGGATTACAATGACTGAATTATTACAAAATATATCTAATTACAACTATACACACACGGTTTCCCTTATTTAGAGAGCTGGATTTTCTCACATTTCATAATTTCATCCCTACCAAGCAGAATTTGTATGCTAAGTGTATTTTAAATAATCATTTTTGCCTACACTGTGTTAATACTATTGAATCTAGTGTACATAATTTACGAGACTATTTATTAGTTAGAGTGGTATAGAAAGTGATGAACTTTCAATGACATATTCAGATTACTAATGAGAATTTTGTTAATTGGTTGGACTGACTTTTCAGTCATTGTTCAAATTCGAAGCATACTTAATTTGTAGTCACTTTATGGACGATTTGGTATGCCCGAAACAAGTTCTATCATGATGATCAAGTTTTGAAGGTTGCAGATTTAATTACCTTGGTTAGAGCTCAATGTTTTGGAATACCTTGCAGCTAACAATAAGCTTCACGGACTACCCTCAAGGAGTTAGTTCGTTGGAAGCCCCCTTCTTTCCCAACTTTAATACCAACTTCGATGCTCGTTTCATATAGACATAACAAAAAGCTTAATCAGAGGTTGTGATACGAAATAGAAAAAACTTAATCAGAGGTTGTGATACGAAATAGTGATAGTAATATCATGGGTCTATGTCAAAGAGGGGGTGAGAATTACCTTAGCTTTTCGGCAGTGCATGCTACCCAGTTTGCACTAAATCTAGGATTCCAAACAGTGACGGATGCAAAGCATCCGGCTCGTACCCACCCTAAATCCAAATTTTTTATATTAGAGGTTTGTTTTATCATGGGTACTCACTTAAAATTTTACTTGTATTTACTACGTATAATAATTTTCAATAATTAATATATGTGTTCACCTTAAAAAAATATTTATGAATTCCCACTGATTCCTAGATGTGATTCTTGAAGGTGATGTTCGTACGGTCATTGAAAAGCTATCCTCAACAGATTTAAATTTCTCAGATATTAGCGCCTTGACTTGGGAAGTTCGTCGGAGGACAGCAACTTTTCGTGCATACGAGTATCGATTTGCCACAAGATCTGTAAATTCTGCTTTTGGATTGAGGAAGGACCAGAGTGTGTAGAATGGAAAGTTGCAAATGATACTCGGTGGATTGATCCCTCGTAACTGCTATTTTGATATGGAGATTCGCTCATTTCAACTATATCTTGTTCTGTTTAGTCTTCCCACTCTCTGCGTTTCACTAGCTATCGCTAGGGTGGGAAGGGGAAAATGAACAGCTTAATATACTATTAAAAAAATGTACTATTAATTTTATTATTATTTAAATAAAAAATAAATAAAAAAATTATCAAAATTATTATTTTTATCGATTTTATTATTATTGTGTATTTATTGATTTTGTTATTGTTAGATACTTTACTGTAAATATTAATAAATATTGATATTTTAAGTATAAATAATAATATTTTAGATATTTTTTTAATTTTATTATTTAAATAATAAAAAAATTAATAATATTTTTTAATTATATATTAAAAGTATCGGACTGGAAAAGCCAGCAGTGTTTAATTTGTTTTCTAGCTTTATTTTTAGATTTGGTTTAATTTATGTTTTTTTACTCTTTTGACCGGTTGGTGCGATGTATCTGGCATGCACTTATTTTGGGTTTTGTTTCACGCATTAATAAAGTTGGCTTTTCAGAGTTAGAAAAGAAAAATAACGAACACACGTAGTATAAACATAATTGTATAAACTCAGAAACTCTTAATTTCTAAAAAAATATAACATTTTTTATCATTAAAATCAAATGAATTCTATTAATTATAACCCTATATTCTCTATGTTAAAATTTTAAATCTATTCTTTCAGTTTATTTCTTGTAATTTATATGTTTAACTTTACAATGTTATTACTGGGCGTTGGTATAATTTTTTTAATGTTATTTAGTTAAATGATTATGATAATGAAAAATTCAATTAATTAATTATTTGGTACTTCAACTATTGCTATTGTTTTATTTTTGTCACGTAATTATTGTTTTCAAAATTATACTAACATTATATTTTGGTTTCATTTTAATCAATCACAGTTAAAAAATTAGCATAACTATTGACTTGAAATTATCTTATGATGACACATCAACATCATCGTTAATTTCTTAATGTCAAGTAACCAAAATGAAATCAAAACTAAACATTAGATATGATTTTGAAAAAATAGTTGAGACCAAAATAGAACAGAAGTTATAGTTGAAGTACTAAATGAATAGTTTACTCTAATTTTTATGACAGTAATATATAATACTAAACAATAGTATTAACTACACTTACTAATAACATTGAAGGATGATTTTAACCATGTTAATTAAAATAGAGAGAACGCATAAAATGGTTTCAGTAGTTAAAGAGATTATTGTTCTTTGTGAAATCTTAAGTTCAAATAATTAGGTTTGTGGATATGTGTTCTATCATTAGCTAAGAAAAATTTTAAACAAATTCTATCTTATAATTATTCTAAAATATTAAAAAATATATAGAGAAAGAAATTTTAAACTTGAACATAATAAAAGGACTAAAACCAATTAAATCATTTTACCGAAAGTCAACCTAAAGAATTTTCAAACTGCAAAAAGATTCATCAGCAATGCCATAGCTATATTGCCTACAATGTTAACTACGGCATGAAGCCAAGAAGTGTCATTTCAGACATCAAAGTATGTGGTTGCCATGGGACAACCGACCATGACTTTTTTTTCAGTAAAAATCCCTTTCACTAACTTAATTTCTTTCAAACTTTTTCTGGTTTGAACCTTTTTCACCATAACTGGGGACTTCCCCACCCACCTAATGCATTCATTTTCTACACCACCATTTGAGGAATGGAACAAGGACATAATGGGTACTCGATTTTCTATTTTTTATATTTTAAATTTTTATGTATTTTTTATTTATAATTTGATTTTTCCCCTTTTTGGGACTTCAACCAACTGTTTGTGAAACAATTTTGTAAGGAAAAATGAAAGCAACAAAATCAGACAACTTTAATTTCTTCAAATAAGACGGAGAGGGTTAGGGGTGTAAACGAGCCGAGTCGAGTTCGAGTATTGTTGAGTTCAACTCGAATTCAAAAACTAAAATGGTAAACTCGACTCGACTCGAAAATTCGCGAGCTAAAAATTATTAAACTCGACTCGAACTCGAAATATATTACTGAAACTCAACTCGAACTCAGCTCAAACTCAAAAAAAATATCAAGCTCAATTGAAGCTCAAGACTCAAGCTCGATTCAAGCTCAATTCAAGAAGCTCAATTCAAACTCGATTCAAGCTCGACATATTAATATTCTTTTGTTGAAAACCCATCCCTTTTATATACTCACTTTACCCCTTATTCTCTAAATACCACCGACGTGGGATATCTACTCACAAATGCATAATCTATATATTCGAAGCTTCTTTTCACTCTCATCTTTAATCCCTTTTAAAAAAAAAAAGCTCCCCGAGGAATAAAAAATCAAACTGGTGGTTGAACTGATTGTTCTTTCAGTTCCTATTTCAACCGGTTGAAAATGAATTGCTCTAAAGTTTGGTTTAAAAGGCTGAAACTTTTTGGTTTCCAAACTTGATAATAAACCAAAATCCAGTTTTGCTGGTTTTAATAAGCTTTTTTGGTTTCCAGTTTTCTAGTAAGTTTGGTAGTTTTGAAAGTAATCTGGTTCAATGTAACCGCCTGGTCTTGTTCCTTCATATATTATTCATGTGAGTAAATTTTTCTGGAACGTGTACTATATCTGTTCTTTGTGTTTTCTGTCGTCTTCGTGTTGTTGATGCTGTTGTGCATTCAATTTACGTGATTTCGCTTCTTTCATAGTCAATTTTTTCTTCAAAAAAGTTACAAATATAGTACAAGTAAAACAAAGAATTCAGTATAAAATAAGAACTCGGATTTAGATTAATTTGAGGTTAGAATTGAATTAGGGTATCGATGCGGAGAATATTGAAACTTTTCGAAATCCTTCAATGTCGATCTGAAAGGCAATGGATGGCCAGATGGGATGTCGTGAAGAAGAAAGACTGAAAGAGCAGATTATTTTATGTTATTTGGTAAGTTTCATACAATATTTTATTTCTAATAGTGCTCGGCGCGTGATGCAATTTTCATCACTTTTATTAGGTAAAGTACATAAATTCACTCGATTATAGGATGCTTATTTGTTCAGTCTCTTGACTATTAAAAATTATAAAATAATCTTCTTATTATAGGGCGACGTTTTGTTGAGTCATCGACTATTAAAAGTTAAAAACTGGTCACTCAACTATTAATTTGTTCTAAACTAATCATTATTCATTAAAAACTTATTATCGTTTGAGTTGAACGTTAATATGTTGATTGAGATATGATAAAATATGATTTTGTAATTGTTTGAGCTATGTTTTGTGGTTTGAGTCTCTGTTAAATATGAGTTTAAGTTATTAATAGTAGGTTTAATCTTATATGTTTTATCTAAATGTATGTGCATTTGCATTTCATTCGTATGCATGCATTTATCGTGTAAGCACACTTTAGTTTAGGTAATAATTTAGTCCATGTTTAAAATTGTATATTTATTTTGCATGTTGATATGTTTATGTATAAATATACGAATGATTTATTTAAGAGTCACATAACATCATTTTACATAATTTGTATGTTATCTTCATGTGCATAACTTAAAACTTAAAACCTAAACCCTTAACCCCTGAACTATAAACCCTAAACTTTAAACCCTAAACCATAAACTCTAAACACTAAATTATAAAACCCCAAACCTTGAATCTTAAATATTAAACCCTAAATCATAAATCTTATCACATAATTATAAGGGATGAGATGTCTTAGTTGTATTATAGAATTTTTAATATATTTTAAAAATTTTATAATTATCAATAATGTATTTTTAATAATGTAATTTTAAAAAATCTAAAATTATAATATAACATTTTTTTTCGAGCTGCTCACGAACTTTTCGAGTCAAATATCGAGTAGCTCGTTCCGGCTCGTTAAGAAATCAAGTCGCTCGAGTCGAGTCCATTCGATCCGAGTATTTATCGAGCCTTGATCGAGTCGATCTCGAATAACTCGTGATCTGTATCGTCTCATTTACAGCCCTAGTTAGGGTCACACTATATGGGGCATGGTGAATCCCTTTGAGATATTATTCCCTATCACATTTAGAAAACTATGCAAGCATGCATGTCCTTCAATATTACGTGTCAAACCACGTGCAAGTTTCCTGGTCGATGGAGAGGATGTATATTCGTTTGTTTAAACAATCACCGATATGAAATAGATTAAAACTTTTGATCTTATCTTTTATAATTTCATTATTCATTTGAATCTAATCATTTTATCTATTTATTTATTATTATTTTAAATAAGACAAAAAATCAAATATTTCAATTGTTAAAGTATTTATTGTTATCTCTTAAAATTTAAATTTTATTATGTGTATGCAGGAATATGAACATTTATTGTTAAATCGTTGAAAATTGTTGAACACGTATACCTTATATTCATTTTAGATATATTATATTAGTCCAAATTTTATAATTTTTTAAGAATGCATATAAATTATTAAATAATTTTTTAAGAATGCATTTAGTACCTAAATTATAAGTTTTGACTTATTTTAGTACCTAAACTTTCAATTTTCTCAAAAACATACCTAATATTTAATTTTCATTTCATTTTAGTATCACACCACTAAAAACTTAACGCGTTTAGTACCAAAATTATCAGTTTTGATCCGTTTTAGTACCTAAATTTTAATTTTTCAAAAACTTAACGTTAAATTTTGAACAGGGGTACTAAAATGAAACAAAAACTAAACTTTAGGTATGATTTTGAAAAGATTAAAAGTTTAAGTATTAAAACGGACCAAAAATGATAGTTTAGATACTGAACGCATAATTTACCCTATTTTTAAACAGGTCATTGAAGTTTGCTTATTGGGATGGAAGGATGAAGTCTGAATTGGGTCAACTGAGGTTCTTTTCAGTGAAAAATATTGGGAGGATTCAATGGACTGCAACAATATTTTTGATTTAGTGAGATCTAAACAGTAATTAAATATAAGCAAGATTTCAGATTCAAACTACCGGAAGAGCCGTAGAGCAAAAGGAAGTTGGTTCTCTTCTGTTGTCTGTCTTACCTGTTTTTGTCATCCAAATTTCATATTATAACCTCCTAACAATTATTTTATTTATTTATTATTGTACTAGAAAATATTCGTTTTCTATCCTTTACAAATTAGATTAAATTCTCTAATTTGGTAATTATTATTTTACTAAGCATAATAGTGTAACGATTCAACTATCAAATACAAATAAATTTAGAATAGAAATAGTTATTCTATTCAGACTATGCACATTATGAAATGAATTCAAACACGATATAAGCATATTGAATATAGTAAAAATGTTGCACGAACCAAATAATCTCAGTAGTAAAAGAATTGTTGTTATTTCTTAAGGTTTTGAGTTCACACTAAGAATGTCAGAGTTGGGAGTATTTAATGACAAATAATAGAGAATTATCTACGAATATATATTATCTTGTACTTATTCCAAATTAATAAAAAATAACAGTAAAATCGTTGAGTTTTGAAAAATGAAATAGATATAACATAAATATATAAACATGTTAAATTTTAAGTTTAATATCTAATTTAACTCCTCTATTTTAGGATTCAAGATCTAGGCTTCCAAAATTTGTAGGATACAAATCCAATTATAAAGTAGGGCTTCCAAAATTTGTAGGATACAAATCCAATTATAAAGTAGGCCTTGATAATTATTCGTTAACGCAAAAGGCCTAATGAGTACAGACATTGTGCCGACCCATTAAGTACAATGTCCTCTGTCTTTTATTGATTTATGAAGCACAAGGAGTCTAAAAACGTTGTAATTGAATAATAATAATATCGGAACCGTTTTTCGGGTGGGCCTCGGAATTGGACTTCGACTTAGGAAAATGGATTTGGAGTCGTCACCGATCATTCATTTAAACGTATATAGGTTGACCGGATACCTTATTTCTTACATGATCTGCGTCTTTTACCAGCGATATGTCGGATTCGGGAGTCAGTTACAGTCAAAGAAGGGTTAGCACCCTTGAACTGCCCTTTCGGTACTATGTAATTTCCAGTTGTTTTAATTAAGAAAGTTGTACGTTTAAATTAAAAGATAAAATAACGATCTGAATTGCTTACTTTTGATTGATTTGAAAGCGTACTCTTTTAAAAGTTAAAATATGTGTTAGAAGAGATAAATGAATAATAAAGAACGTAGAACCAATGAAATAAGGAACGTAATAAAAAATAAAGTAAAGTAAATACAAAAATGAATAGAATAAATAAAATAAATAGAATGAAAAAATAATAACACTAACATATGAAACTAACGAGAATAATGCAAATAAATAAATAAACAACACAAATAAAAGGAAGATAAAAAGAATAAAAATAAAAGAAAATAGATAAATAAAATAAAAACGTATATACATATATATAAGTAAGATAATAATGAAAAAATAATAATATAAAATAGAAAACCGAATGTAAATATATATATATATATATATATATATATATATATATAAAATAATGGGAAATATATATATATATATATAATAATAATAATAATACTGATGATATAAATATATATAATAAAGTTAATGAAACGTAAATATATATATTTATAACAAAAATAATAAGAGAAAAAAATAAATAATTAAAAAGAATTAAAATTTAATAACCAAATTGAAGTTAGCCGGGATTAAATTGAAAAGAAAAGAAAATAAGGTGCCAAATTAGAATGAATTCAGGGCTTAGTATGCCATTTTGGGACCAAAATGAGAGTTTTTAAAGTCAGAGGGGCCAAAAGCGCGGTTTACCCTATTTTTAACGAAAACGCGTGGATCCTCCTCGGGTCGGGTCGACACGCGGGTCACCAATGGGTTTAGTATTTAACCCAAAAATTTCGTTTAGTCTCTCATTTTTCTTCTCAAACCAACGAGAGCCTCCCCCTTTCTCCCTTCATCCTCTCCTTTGTTCATCGAGGATGAAGAACACAACCGTGCGCCACCTCGTCGCCGCCATTGAACGGCGACGGCCGCCATTCATCAGCGGCAAAACCCATAAATATTTTACTTTTTTAAAAGCTTTTCCCCTCCCCATTTTAAATATCGAATATTAAAAAAAGGGCCTCGGGAGGGCTAGATCTAAATAGGTAGATCTAGTTGGCCCTCCTGTTAATCGGCCAAAAAGCAATTTTTCGGGTTCAATTAGCACCAAACGACAAAGGAAATACAACATGCAAGAGAGTAGAAGAAAAGAACAAGGTAAAGACTACCTCTTTTATTTCCCCTTCGAAATGTTCTACAAGTGCTTGGACACTCATTGTGTTCGCTATTGTGAAGTTGTGTCTGTGATGATTTCTCTATTTGCTAGCGTATTGTTTTTGCAATATATCCCCCCATTCGATGTTTACAAGCTTATTATTTATAATACAAAAGAAATTCTATTTTTAGAGATATTGCTTCCGAGTGAAACACTCGGTTTTTAACTTGAGGTGTTTGATGTTAACGAGGGAACGTTGGTACCGAGAGAATCGGCGTTAAATGCGGCTGCGTGGCAAGGAGTCCTCGGTTGGGACGGGTCTTTCTTGTTACAGCGCTGGGGGTGAGAAACGACGCATATGTGAGTAGATAGGAAACTAGGGTTTCCAAACCCTAGTTCACCGGTTTGGGCCACTGCTGTTGGACGTGTTACATTTGCTGGGCCACACGTGATCTGGTCTTGGGCTTGACAGACTGCAAACAAATATATATGTAATCACGTGTACGAAATATGTAATAAAAAAATTATATAATATAATATATAATGTAAGTATATTATATAATAGCAAAGGACAAAATTTGATGTCTTCAGCTGCCCCTCTTTGCATTATCGTGTAACGAAAATAGAGCAAAGATTACAAGACACAAATTTCGTCCATATCGGATGTCCTCTGTCGTAGAGTTGAAACTCGCTATTGAAACTAGCTTGTTAAGCTAAACTGAAATATGAAATGACTCACTCGTTACGAGGTTGAGTTAAACTGAAAACTTCTGAGCACAATATCCTTCGTCGTGAAATTGAAATCGAACTCAAGTCTTAGGAGGTAGCTCCTGGATCGTCTTCTAGCTCAAGATATTTCGTCGTGAAGGTGAAACTTGCCCTGAAGATTTCGGTATGGCTGTGTTACAGATGATTCCTTCATCGCAAAGTTGGGTCAATCTGTTTGTGAAGTTGGAATTGTATATGGCCCCTTTGTCGTGAAGTTGAGCCTGAGAATTGGATATCCTTCATCATGAAGTTGAAATCCAAGTATTGTTCCGAATCCAATATCCTCTGCTGTGAAGTTGAGATTGGTTCTGGAACTGGGAAATTGTTTGTTGAGAGTCAGCCGCCCCTTCGCCGTGAAGTTGAGCTTGTGCTGTCTTGAGTCCAATATCCTGAGTTGAAAGTTGTTTGTTGATAATCAGCCGCCCATTCGTCGTGAAGTTGAGCTTGTGTTATCTTGGGAAGTTGACAGTCAGCCGCCCCTTCGCTGTGAAGTTGAGCTTGTGCTGTCTTGAGTCCAATATCCTTCGTTGTGAAGTTGTAATTGGCTCTGAAATTGGAAAGTTGAAAGTTAGCCGCCCATTCGCTATGTTGAGCTTGTGCTGTCTTGTGTGCACGATTCCCTTCGTCGTGAAGTTGAAACCGCGGGTTGTGTGGGTACGATATCCTCCGTTGTGGAGTTGAAATCGTGGATGGCCCCTTCGTCGTGAAGTTGAGCCTTGACTTGAATATCCTTCGTTGTGAAGTTGAAATCCAAGTATTGTATGTTACGGGTGGACACGATTCCCTTCGTCGTGAAGTTGAAACCGTGGATGACCCCTTTATTTTGAAGTTTGGCTTCAAGCTAGATATCATTCATTGTGAAGTTGAAATCTACTCTCGAACAAATTGTGTCGCTTCGAGTTCGAAATCCTCCGCTGTGAAGTTGAAATTGACTCTAGCTACAACCTGGAAAAGTTATGCATAAATGTGATGCTATGAATCCAATACTTTTAGGTGAGCCTAAAATGCATATGCAACATATGTTATCTTGAGGCTCTGGAGAGAAATCTCGATCTCCGGTTACCTGTTGTTATTGACTCTTGGTTTTGAAATCTTGAAGTTCCGATCCTTGATCTTGAATTCTTTAAATGTTTCAATCTGATGTGCACATTCTATTTGCTTCTTGATTTGGGAAATGCTTCTCGACCATCTCAAGTATGTGCATGAGCCTTAATCGGCTTCGGGTACATGTACTTTTCAATGAATATTTGTACAATATTATGCGATTATCTTTTGCATAAGTAAATAAATCATTAAGTTTAAATCCAATTCAAGATGCTCAAGCGGAATTGATTTAGAGGAAAGATTGTCTTTATTCATAAGAGAGAAAAGATCAAATAATACATGACAAACATTTTGGAAAATGAAATGATGAAGTGTGTATATGAATGTCGATAATGTGGGCACTTCTGAGCTGAAAAGCCTTTAAATAACTTTGCGCACAACCTTTGCCAAGGGATCTTTGAGAATGCGACAACGTTCTGGAGAGTGCAACCCTTCTCTGACTTGTTGAGTTTGTTGGGGATTCAGATGCCGGGATACTTCCACTGTCGGGATTTCCTGAACTGATATTCAAATTGCCCTTTCGGGTTTTCAATTTGGACCCATCCTTGGTTGCAAGACGCCCTTTACAGGTTTTCATCTTGAACCTGCCTTATTTTTCTCTTTTTTTTCCTTTTGTTCTTTTTCTCTTGTTTCTTTTTTCAATTTAGGGCGCCCTTTTCGGGTTTTCACCCTAAAAGGTTTTTCCTCTTTTTTTTGTTTTCTTTTTCTTTTACTTTCTTCGACTTAAGACGCCCTTTCGGGTTTTCATCCTAAGCGAAGTACTTTTTGACTGCGTCCGAGTTGATGGGATGTGGCAGTTCAGGTCCGTCTATTTCAGCCAGGACAAGGGCTCCTCCGGAGAAGGTCTTTTTCACGACATAAGGTCCTTCCCAATTTGGTGTCCATTTTCCTCGAAAATCTTTTTGGACTGGCCAAATTCTTTTTAGTACCAGATCTTCCTCGCGGAATATTCTCGGGTGCACCTTTTTGTCATGTGCTCGGATCATTCGTTTATGATAGATTTGACCATGATGAATGGCTTTCAGTCTCTTTTCATCTATCAAATTAAGCTGATCATACCTGGATTGTATCCATCCTGCATCATCTAGTTTGACTTCTGTCAAGACCCGAAGTGAAGGAATCTCTACTTCAATGGGTAGCACTGCTTCCATTCCATAAGCTAGTGAAAATGGAGTTTCCCCAGTCGAGGTTCGTATCGAGGTTCGATAAGCGAATAAAGCAAAATGCAACTTCTCATGCCAGTCTTTGTAAGTTTCAGTCGTTTTCTTCACTATCTTCTTAATGTTTTAGTTTGCTGCTTCTACTGCTCCATTCATCTTTGGTCTGTAAACAGTAGAATTGTGATGCTTTATATTAAACTGCTCATAAGCAGCATTCATCATTTTGTTGTTCAAGTTTGTAGCGTTATCAGTGATGATCCTCTCAGGTAGACTATACCAACATATAATCTATTTCTTCAGAAACTTGCAAATAGTGGACTGAGTGACACTGGCATAAGATGCATCTTCTACACATTTTGTGAAGTAATCGATGGCTACAAGGATGAAACGGTGACCATTTGAAGCCTTTGGATGAATTTGCCTGATAATGTCCATGCCCCACACAGAGAAAGGCCATGGTGACGTCATTACATGAAGTGGATGAGGTGGAACATTGATTTTATCTCTGTAAATCTGACATTTATGACATCTTCTAGCATAGTTGATGCAATCACTTTCTAGTGTGGACCAAAAATATCCGCATCTCATTATTTGTCTTGACATCATATGTCCGTTTGCATGTGCTCCACAAACTCCATCATGTACTTCTTCCACTATCATTTTTGCCTCTTCAGCATCGACGCACCTTAACAGGACTTGATTATGGCTTTTCTTGTATAAAACCTCTCCGTCAAGGGCATATCCAACTGCCATCCTTCTAAGGGTTCTCTTATCGGTTTCAGTGGCCTATTCTGGATAACTCTGATGCTTGATATACTGCAAAATGTCGTAGTACCAAGGCTTTGTGTCTTTCACTTCTTCAATTTGGTAACAATGAGTCGGGTACTCATACGACTGCATGTTAATTGACATCATTTTAGACTCCCGCCAGCTTTGAATGCGGCTTCCAAGACAGCTAAAGCGTCAGCCATTTGATTTTCTTCTCTAGGCACGTAATGGAAGGTGACTTCGTCGAACTCTTCGAGCAGATTCAGTACTAGTTTTTGGTACTCTAACAGCTTTACATCCTTGGTTTTCCACTCTCTGTGGAGCTGATAGATTACTAATGTTGAATCTTCATATATCCGCAAGGTCTTTATGCTTTACCCTAATGCGGCTCGGATTCCCAAGACACATACTTCATACACTGCCATGTTATTGGTGCAATCGAAGTTGAGTCGGCTAGTAAATAGGTAGTGACTCCCTTCTGGAGAAATTAGGATAACCCCGATGCCATGTCCTAATGCATTTGACGTACCATCGAAATGCATTCTCCAGGAACTATCCGTTGAAGTCCCTGCTTCTTCTAAGGAGATAGCCATCAAGTCTTCGTCTGGGAAGTCAAAGTCCAAAGACTCGTAATTCTCATAGGTTCTGCTGGCTAAGAACTCCGATATGGCACTTCCTTTGATTACTTTCTGGCTCATGTACTCAATGTCAAATTTCGACAAGAGCATCTGCCATCAGGCTAACCTTCAAGATAAAGTAGGTACACCCATCATGTATTTCAGAGGATTTAACTTGGAAATCAGCCAAGTAGTGTGGTACAACATGTATAGTCGGAGTCTTTTTGTAGCCCAGACTAAAGCACAGCAGACCTTCTCGATAGGAGGATACCTTACCTCGCAATCGGTGAACTTCTTGTTTAAATAGTAGATGGCTCTTTCCTTCTTCCCGGATTCATCATGTTGTCCTAGGACACATCCCATGGAGTTCTCGAATATGGAGAGATATAAGAATAGAGGTTTGCCCAGAATAGGGGACATCAGGATATGAGAGTGAGACAAATACTCCTTTACTTTCTCGAATGCAATATGACATTTTTCATCCTATGCTCCTGGATTGTTCTTTCGGAGAAGACGGAAGATTGGGTCACACTTATCGGTTAACTGAGATATGAACCGAGCTATGTAATTAAGTATACCTAGAAAACCTCGGACCTCTTTTTGTGTTCGAGGTAGAGGTAGATTCTGGATAGCCTTAACTTTGTCAGGATCAACCTCAATGCCTTTTCTGCTGACCACGAAGCCTAACAGTTTCCCAGATGTCACCCCGAAGGTACACTTGCTAGGGTTCAGTCATAGCTGGAACTTTCTCAACCTCTGGAAGAGCTTCCTCAGATTCTCGACATGTTCATTCTCGGTTTGTGCCTTGACAATCATGTCGTCGACATAAACTTCTATCTCTTTATGCATCATGTCGTGGAACAGGGTCACCATAGCTCTTTGATATGTTGCCCCAGCATTCTTTAGTCCGAAATGTATCACCTTATAGCAGAAGGTTCCCCACATTGTGACGAACGTGGTTTTATCCATGTCTTCAGGATGCATCTTGATCTGGTTATATCCCGAAAATCCATCCATGAACGAAAAGAAAGCATTCCCGGCTGTATTATCTACTAACGTGTTAATGTGAGGCAGAGGAAAATTATCTTTAGGGCTCGTCTTGTTAAGGTCCCGATAATCAACTCACATACAAACCTTCCTATCTTTTTTCGGAACTGGCACTATGTTAGCAACCCATTCTGGGTACTTGGCCACTTGAAGGAAACCGGCATCGAATTGCTTTTTGACTTATTCTTTAATTTTAAGGAGCATCTCATGTCGCATCCTTCTCAGTTTCTGTTGCACGAGTTTGTACTCTGGCTTAATTAGCAGTTTATGAACTACCATATCTGTGCCTAGTCCCGGCATGTCTTGATATGACCAGGCGAACACATCTATATACTCCTGAAGTAAGACTATCAGGTTTTGTCTAGCTTCAGCCGAGAGAGTTGTACCGATTTTAACCTCTTTTCTGTCATCTTCAGTGCCCAAATTCAAGATTTTTATCGCTTCCTCATGTGGTAGAATTTGATTCTCCTCTCTTTCTACCATCCTCAACAATTCGGTAGGCAAGTTACACTCATCTTCAGTGTCGCATTCATCAAATTCCCCGAGGCAAATGGCTGATTCAAAATCCACTTTCGGATCAAGATCATCAGTGCCTACATTATCGTTATCTGGGGTCCTGAAGGAACAAAGAAGGTATGGGTGTGTGAGAGGAAATATCCCACATGAAACGGTCAAAGAATTAAATTTGACAGAGAAATAGAAATGAAGTGCTGAAATGAAGAAAATAGACAACGAATTTAAAAAGAAATAAAAGAAAATTTGTTTGCCATGGACATAGGAAAAAATGCATCTTTTATTGAATTTAGACAAAATGTTTATTCACTCTTACAAAAGATCACCTATTACCCCGGGTATAGGCAAATAGGGATAGTTTGAATATTACTCTGAAGGTTCTTGTAAACCATAGATAGCTCTTCCACCGACCAACTGCTGGGCACGAACCCAGGTGGCAGGCGGCATATCCTGGATTTGTCTTTGTTGTCAACATCTTCTGTGGTCATGACATTAATGTTCAAATCTTTCAGAGCTACTTCTAAATCGGATGAGGTGGTCTCGAACACATAACCAACTGACTTGAATGTGCAGTAAAGAGGCGGGAATGCCATGGGTTCCCGTTAAAGTTCACCTCCAGTTAACTTGGCTAGTCTTCTTTCTCGGTTATTCTGGACTTCCTTTATCTTTTCGTGGTAACTGGTCTGAAAACCGAGCCCAAACTGATCTAACTTCAAAATGGGAAGGACTGGATTAATCCTTCCTTGTAGCTGTTTCCCAAACCCTCTTCTAATTTTAGCACTTCAGCCTAAGGTTTGCTTGAACTCTATCTTTGTGTATTTAGAGAGTCGGGGTTTAGGAATCTTCTTTCCCTTTGCCACGAATGTGGCATTCACAAATTCCAATGAGCGGAATGAGCACTCCACCGCTTCTTCGTCTACTTCGATGTATGGGGCCTCCGTGGTCACAATTTCCACGATATCTTCTTCAGCGTTGATAATTACCAAGGCCCCATCGATAACAAATTTAACTTTTTGATGCAGCGTGGAGGGTACTGCACCTGCTTGATGAATCCATGGCCTTCCTAAAAGACAACTATAGGATGGCATGATATCCATCACAAGGAATTCGACGTCATAGGTGGCAGGTCCGATGGCCAACGGTACCTTAATCTTGCCAATAACCTCTCTCTTAGTCCCATCAAATACTCAGACCACGTTCTGACAGGCTCTCATATGAGATGTATCTATTGGCAGCCTCTTCAATATCACCAAAGGCATCACATTCAGGGCTGAACCGTTATCGATCAACACACTCGGTAAGGCATACCCCTTACAATAGGTAGTGATGTGTAATGCCTTAGTTCGGCCTCTTCCTCCGGATGAAATCTCATCATCTAAGAATGAGATGAGATTATCAGCTTGAATATTGTTTACGAGTCAATCCATCTTGCTGACTGGTATGTCTTGCGGCACGAACATTTGATTTAGGACTCTCAACAGTGCTTCTCGGTGTGCCTCCGAGTTCAAAAATAACGCTAACATTGAAGTACGCGTAAGTAAATTGTGGAGCTGTTCTACAATGTTGTATTCATTGTGCTTCAAGATCTTGAGGAACTCTTTAGCTTCTTCCTCCTTTATGGGTTCGTTGATAGCTAACACATCTTCTTTGAATGGCTCAAGTGGTCTTTGTCCCACTTTGCCATCACATCCTTTAGAAGTACTCACTTGGCATTCGTACTTCCATGGCACTTATCAATTGTCCTTGTATTGAAAAGGTCGAGGTGTTGTGATAACCACCCTAGCTTGTGTTGTTGTTGTCATTTTCGCTTTAGGGGTAATTATTAGAGGACCACCCCTGCCATACTTATTGTCAGATGATTCTTCGGAAGCGCAAACATCTTCTTCCGAAGAATCTTGAATTTCCTTGTAAAATTCCAGCTCTTTCCGGTCCATCATGAGCTGGACTAACGAAATGAACTCTGGGCATTCTTGCACATTATGCCCCTCTTCGTTGTGGTAACAACAATAGTTACCATCTCCTATCCTTATTGCCCGTGAATGGGGTGTAAGAAGCCCCACCTTTACCATTTGGCTCCATACCCAAGCCAAAGGAGCTTTAACTTCTGAAACACAAGTTTTGACTCTCTTGCCATTCTCTGTGGTGATTGCGTTGATCTCGGTCTCTAGATGATTAGGCAAGGGATTTTGGGTAACGTTCGGTGCCCCGGAGTTGAAATGAATCCAATTCTTGTTTCGCATTCGTTGCACAAGTCTCTTGAATGCGAGACAGTTTTCGATTGAATGCCCCTGCACACCTCCATGATATTCGTAGTGGGCATTTTTGTCATACCACTTCGGATATGGGGGCTTTATCAGATCTATTGGGTAGGGTGATAATGCGTGAGTATCGAAGAGTTGTTGATATAACTCTTTATAGCTCATAGGAATGGGATCAAATTGCTCCCTTTCCCTTTCTCTGCTTGGTTCTCTATGAGATTGGTTAGAAGTACCAGATGGTATAGCTGTAGTTGTTTTTGAATTTGAGATCGTAACACCTTTGCTAGCGTTGTAGGTGTTGACATTGTTGATCTCGCGGTCCTTGTTCTTCACGGGAGGCTTTCTACTATAGTCACCCCCTCAATCTTTCCTTGTTTTGTGGCCAGTTCAACCATCTCACCGGCCATGACTAAATCTGAGAAACTTACCGACGTGATTGCTAACAAATGCCTGAAGTAAGGTGCCTTCAGGGTTTGTACAAACAACTTTCTAGTTTCATTTTCATCTAAGGATGGATGAACTTGCACAGATAAATCCCTCCATCTCTGTGGGTACTGTTGAAAACTTTCGTTATGCTTCTTTTCCAAGCTCTGCAGCATAACTCGGTCTGGTTTCATATCATTGATATGTTTGTACTGCTTTAAGAAAGACTTGGCTAAGTCTTTCCACGTCTTGATATGAGTTCGGCTGAGCTGGTTGTACCACCAGATAGCTGAACCGGACAGGCTCTCCTGAAAGCAGTGGATTAAGAGTTGGTCATTTCCCCCGTACCCTGTCATCTTCCGACATAACATAGTGATATGGGCTGAAGGGCAGCTGTTCCCATCGAACTTTTCAAACTCAAGAATTTTAAATTTTGGTGGAAGCACCAAATCGGGAACCAAACTTAGTTCTATTGCATCCACACCATAATAATCATGGTCTCCTTGGACCATCTTCATTTGGTCTTCTAACATCCTGATCTTTTCTTCCATCTTCCTTGCCTTATCATCATCGTTAAAATCCGGGATAGGGCAGTCGTCCGGATGACTGTCAGGTTTCGCCGTAGAAGTCTGTAAATTTGCCGCTGATGCAGTTTTCCCTTTGGCAGCGGATGAGTCACCTTGCAATCCGAGTAAGGTCCCAGATGAGATAACCACTTGTGGGGTTGGTGGTATGGTTAACCCCTCAGATGCACCTTCTCCGGATGCACTTGTCCGTTGTTGTAAACCAGATAACTTAGCCACGATCTGGTCGACTAGGGACTCCGTGCTTTTCTTAATGGACTCCATGGTACGTTGACTGTTCTGAGCCATTTTGTCCTCCAATTCTTTCTGCAGTCTTGCCATGTTCTCCTCAATCCTCTCGATTCTGGCATCCATTTGTTTCTTTTTTGCATGAGTGTTGTGAGGGTGATGCGTATCTAATGCTTGCGGTGGTACACTTGGTGTCTGAGACATGTTCTGTTAGTTAATACGAATGTAAAAACATGAAAAATATAAAATAAAAACAAACATGAAATATAAAATGCAAAAAATGCAATGCATGATATATGCAATTTGGAGGCATTGATCCAGAAAAGTGTCCATTATTATAAACAATCCTTAAACAGACAAAAATGTTTTATCTTTTAAGATACATAAAAACAAATTAAAGGTACATTCGGACTAAATCCTCTAGACCCCTAACAGCTTCTAGTAGGTTGACAAGTCTTCTGCCTTCATCTGTCACTGGTTGAATGCCTTATCGAAACACTCCTGCTTCCCTTGCCAGGCCGTGAAGATGACGAGCCACCTTCTGTACTTGTTCCATGAAATCTCGGATGGTTACGTCTCTGGCCCTCACCCTTCGTTGTGCTTGCTCCCAACGGAAATGCCACTGTAAACCTCCATCAAAGAGCATTATCTGAAGCTCGTTCGCTTGCTTTTTGAACCCATCTACAATAGCTTCTAACTCAGCTATTGTTTTTCCATCCTTTTCATGTTGTTTCTCTAAGTCCGCCACCCGGATTCTCAAGCGTTGGTTCTGATGTTGGCTGTCTGCCAAACACCTTTGAGCAGTCTTCAGTTGTTCCTTCCAAGCTCTTTCATCGGGCCCCTCGAATTTCCTTTTCAGACTGTGAGCTTCGTCTTTCCAGTATTCAGAGCTTACTTTTAACTTGGAGTTATCCTTGACTTTATCTTGATAGCCTTTTCTTAAGTCTTCGAGCTCAAAACGGACTCTTTTCTGTTCCCTTTCCAGTTTGTCTGCTTTATCTTTCTGTGAATCGGCATCGAGCTTCCATTGATAACGTTCAGCTTCAAGTTCCTTAATCCTATACTTAAGCTCATTATTCACAGCTTCAAACTCTGCCTGGCTATCTCAAGTCCAGAAGGGACAGACCTGAGATGTTCCTCCATAGTTCGGGTGTCTTCGCAGTCTGGCACCGAGATGTTATCATTCTTTCTCAATCTTCGCCACTCCACATAGTCCAGAGTAAGCATGTCTCTGGCAGCTACAACATCCATCCGAAATACTTGCTTCCATGACTCGGCTGCTTCCTTGATCATCTTCTTATAACTGTCACCATTATACACAAACTCTAATTTAATTAGTCCGTATGTTGCGGGGACAAACTGACGTGCCCTATACTGTCTCAGTGCCAACAACAAAGCATACCCAACTGCACCCCAAAGTCCAAGTAAAGTTATAGTATCAGAATCCCCACACCGGAAAAGAACGTCACCGAGGAACAACCAGGGGGCTCTACAGGTAATATCCCGATCCTGAAGATGTGTAAAAACTTTCATCCACTTTTCCTTTGAAGCACCTTCATGCCATTTCATTGTGATGAACTCTCCTAAAGGTGAATATGTGGTGCTAAATCGGCGGTAAGCAACCCCGTTAGTCTTCCATAAGTGGCTGTGAATCCAGACTTGAAGGAGCTGAACACACCCAATGAACCTTCCTCCGCCAGATCTACGACAATGATTAAGAGACCGAAAGGTTTCGGCTAAGATGGTCGGTGCTGAGTTGACTCGTCTTGGAAGTTGTTCAAACAATTGTACCACGGCTGCATCAATGCAGCCCAATGCCTTCGGAAAGATAATCAACCCATACAGACCTAGTGCAAAAAGGTCTATAGTCTTCCACTCATCAGGGTGGTTCTTCATTAATTGCCTTATGTGGATCCATTCAATTCCTTCCCCACTGCCTCTGCGCTGAGTTCGGTTAATTACCCATTTTTCGTCTACTCATGCAACTCTGGCCAGTGTATTCTTAAAAAGCTGACTTTTAATGTGTTTAATGTAGGCTCGCTCTAGTTTGATATTTTCACAATGCAGCAGTGTAGTGTATTCTTCAATGGTGGGCACCATGTCCTCCCGGTTAAAAGTGAAGCAACTATATCCCGGGTTCTAGAACTGAACCAGGGCTCTAATTAAGGGCTCATCAGTCTTAACTTGGAGTAAAAGTGTAATGTCACCGTACCGTTGGCTGAACTTCTGTTTTCGATCATTCTTCCAACTGTCCTAGATATCTCGAAGCTCTTGAATTTTGTTCTGTTTTAGGCTGATAGAGGCATAATTAACCAGCTCTGACTCATAGCTTCCTTGAAGACTGTCTCCCTTTTCCTTTTGGGTCTTCTCGGACCATAGTCGTACCTCAGGGTTTTTAATCTCTTGCATTACAACACCTTTGTCCATTAATTCAAATTATTTTGTGTATAACAAACACTTTTTAGGGACCAATAGCCTCTTGTAATGATGCAAATGCTAGAAAACAAACACAAAGGTAAAAACGTTAGTAAAATGAAAACATATAAATAAATATGAAATGACGAAAGAAAAATAAGAAGCGTAAGAAAGAACAAAAACAAGGTTAGGGTAAAAATGTCCTATGGTTTGAAATATGGTTTTGGGGTAGGCTCTATTTCTCCATAGCTTCCCGGTTTAGGTTCTAAAAAATGGTACCCGAGTTCTCCTTGCCGGTGCCCCCTTGGGCTTACTAGACCCTTAGTCCTAAACCCATCACAGGCTTGTGTGGACTAAGTTAAACTCCAGAGGACACATTCCCTTATGCCCATACGGAGAATAAATTCACACGAAGGCATAAGGTATATGAATCCCGAAGGCTACTTGCTAGGCCCATACGGTGAATAAATTCACACGAAGGCGTCGCTTTCACCCCCACTTAAAATGGGTTTGGAGCTCGGGTTTAGAACCTTAAGTGAAAAAAAACTTTGAAGGCTGAAATCATGAGAAAACGATTAGTCAACTATTTACTCGAAAATATAATCAAAAGTAAGTAAAAAGGATCGAAATATTACCTAAAAATTTAAACTTACCCTTTTCGTTAAAAAGACAACTGGAAATTACCTTAGCCTGACTCACTTACCTGTGTCCCCAGCAGAGTCACCAAGCTGTCTGAACCGTCTTTCAGGTGGGCCTCAAAATTGGGCTTCGATTTAGGAAAATGGATTTGGAGTCACCACCGATCATTCATTTAAACGTAAATAGGTTCACCGGATACCTTATTTCTTACCTGATCTGCGTCTTTTACCAGCGATATGTCGGATTCGGGAGTCGGTTACAGTCAAGGAAGGGTTAGCACCCTTGAACTGCCCTTTCGATACTATGTAGTTTCAGTTGTCTTAATTAAGAAAGTTGTACGCTTAAATTAAAAGGTAAAATAACGATCTGAATTGCTTACTTTTGATTGATTTGAAAGCGTACTCTTTTAAAAGTCAAAATATGTGTTAGAAGAGATAAATGAATAATAAAGAACGTAGAACCAATGAAATAAGTAACGTAATAAAAAATAAAGAGGATAAAAAAATAAAATAAAGTAAATACAAAAATGAATAGAATAAATAAAATAAATAGAATGAAGAAAAATAATAACACTAACATATGAAACTAATGAGAATAATGCAAATAAATAAATAAACAACACAAATAAAAGGAAGAAAGAAAGAATAAAAATAAAAGAAAATAGATAAATAAAAGAAAAAACGTATATACATATATATAAGTAAGATAATAATGAAAAAATAATAATATAAAATAGAAAACCGAATGTAATATATATATATACATATAAAATAATGGGAAATATAAATATATATATATATATATATAATAATATTGATGATATAAAAATATATAATAAAGTAAATGAAACGTAAATATATATATTTATAAAAATAATAATAAGAGAAAAAAATAATTAAAAAGAATTAAAATTTAATAACCAAATTGAAGTTAGCCGGGATTAAATTGAAAAGAAAAGAAAATAAGTTGGCCAAATTAGAACGAATTCAGGGCTTAGTATGCCATTTTGGTACCAAAATGAGAGTTTTTAAAGTCAGAGGGGCCAAAAGCGCGGTTTACCCTATTTTTAACGAAAACGCACGGATCCTCCTCGGGTCGGGTCGACACGCGGGTCACCAATGGGTTTAGTATTTAACCCAAAAATTTCGTTTAGTCTCTCATTTTTCTTCTCAAACCAACGAGAGCCTCCCCCTTTCTCCTTTCATCCTCTCCTTTGTTCATCGACGATGAAGAACACAACCGTGCGCCACCTCGCCACCGCCGTTGAACGGCGACGGCCGCCGTTCATCGTCAGCAAAACCCAAATTTTTATTACTTTTTTAAAAGCTTTTCCCTTCCCCATTTTAAATATCCGAATATTTAAAATAAACGGCATCGGGAGGGCTAGATCAAAATAGGTAGATCTCGTTGGCCCTCCCCGTTCATCGGTCAAAAAGCGATTTTTCGGGTTCGATTCGCACCAAACGACAAAGGAAATACAACATGCAAGAGAGTAGAAGAAAAAAACAAGGTAAAGACTACCTCTTTTATTTCCCTTTCGAAATGTTCTATAAGTGCTTGGACACTCCTTGTGTTCGCTATTGTGAAGTTGTGTCTGTGATGATATCTCTGTTTGCTAGCGTATTTTGTTTTTGCAATATATCCCCCCATTCGATGTTTACAAGCTTATTATTTATCATACAAAAGAAATACTATTTTTAGAGATATTGCTTCCGAGTGAAACACTCGATTTTTGACTTGAGGTGTTTGATGTTGACGAGGGAATGTTGGTACCGAGAGAATCGGTGTTAAACGCGACTGCGTGGCGAGGAGTCCTCGGTTGGGACTGGTCTTTCTTGTTGTAGCGCTGGGGGTGAGAAACGGCGCATATGTGAGTAGATAGGAAACTAGGGTTTCCAAACCCTTGTTCACCGGTTTGGGCCACTGCTGTTGGATGTGTTACATTTGCTGGGCCACACGTGATCTGGTCTTGGGCTTGACAGACTGCAAAC
Source organism: Hibiscus syriacus (assembly GCF_006381635.1). Taxonomy (NCBI): domain Eukaryota; kingdom Viridiplantae; phylum Streptophyta; class Magnoliopsida; order Malvales; family Malvaceae; genus Hibiscus; species Hibiscus syriacus. Next base: position 202,133 of record NW_024063434.1, read on the forward strand.
AAATATATATGTAAACACGTGTACGACATATGTAATAAAAAAATTATATAATATAATATATAATGTAAATATATTATATAATAGCAAAGGACAAAATTTGGTGTCTTCAAATAAAATAGAAAGCGAGAATTTGATGTTTGATAAGCATAAGGACGACGATGTCCAAGTCCAAGACCGATGATTCCTGATCCGCTGTTACATCCTCTATTGGCGATGACTTCGAATCTACTAGCACCAATGACTTCAAGGGGGCTCCAGCCCGCCGCCTGGTCGAGGCTGAGATTGATCCTTCTCTAGACTCTAGATGTGAGTCCCAATGGACCTGACTTCACTCTCCCCGCTGACTCGGATTACTCTTTATACAGTGTACAGTGCCGAATCTAAAAATTTAAAAAGATAGTTTACAAATTTTGATATTCCTTTCTTCAACAAAACGGATATACAAATTTTCATGAGGCTGCATCATGATGTTTACGCACATTTTTCTGGACGCGTTCGATCATTGCCATGAGATAACTAAAATAATTCTGTTACCCCAAACTGGGGGCAACTAGATGAGTTATTAGCCCAAAGGTTTGGGTCTGAGAATTGTCGTTTTGTACACCACTAGAGTAGAGACACCCACATTTTAAAGGAGATTTTCATTGATTTGTTACTTATTTCTTTTTTTAAAGCATTTTAACCTTTAATATTTTTTTTTGAAAATAAATCATACTAAATGAAAAATATTTAATTAATCAACTATCAACACATTTATATACGTTCAATTACTAACGTGGATATGCCACATCACCCAAAATGATGATTTAATGTGCATCACATCAACCAAAAACTAATGTAGCACGTATATCACTCAAAGTGATATCGTGACATGCACCACATTAACAATTAAACAAGTAAAAAATGTTACATCAATAATATGTATTGACTGTTAGTCAACTAACAATTTTCATCTGACAATGATTGTCTTAACTAAAAATTAAATCGTTAGGAGTTGAAAAACTCTTAAATACATAGGAGGAATAGCCAAAATGCGCAAATGATGATAATTTTATCATTATGCCATTTTTTTTATATGAGAAACCAATCCTCGGCCTGTGGAAACTGTCGTGTAGAAGTACATTGAGGTAAGGGGTGTATGAATCTAATCTATTTCTCTAGATTCGATTGTCAAAATTTTGGTGAAGATAGACAATCAAATTATGTTATAAAAGTCTGCTTGAAGAGACACAATTGTGATTAATCTTTGAACCCTTTCACCATTGGTTTTGGAACTATGTACTGCATTTTAGTATTTCCGCTGTATAAAACATCAAGATATCCTTAGTATAAAACATCAAAAATGGTGGATCATTTATCAACAAAGAAAAAAAAACTCCAGTTTATGATTAATGATGCGAAAATCAGCAGTTACTGAAGCAACTGTTGAAGAAATAGCATCAGGATTAGTCAAATCACATTAACTAACGGGGGAAAGAGAGTAAAATAGTTGACAACAATTTCATATTTAGGTGGTTCTTATGATTATTGTTATTCAAACTGAAAAAGCCGTTTTCTTAATCATCGTGTTGTGAAGATTTTAAAATTTTTTCAACACTAGAAGTTGCCAACTTGTTTTAGGTGCTGGAGCCATGCAGGTATGAAATAGTTGTTTAGCTAGGATGTTCTTCCCTAAAGTTTTACTTAGAATAATAGATCTAAAGAGCTTCAAACATTCTCGTATAAAAACTTGATAAAGTAACACTCAGACTCCACAATATTAATCTTATCAAGACCCTAATCAATCTTAGTGTATTGGGGATCTCCTGCTATTGAAAATTTTGATAATTTCTGAGTTAGTTTCATTATAAAACTGAGTGTTGTGCCCATAACTGGTTTGAATTACGCCCAAGGCCCCGTTTAGTTCACGGTATATTTCATTTTAGGGAGGAATGTTTTTTTCCCGGATGAATATACTTACGTTTGGATAGGCCACATTACCAAGTGCTAGTAAAAAATTAATACCAACAGTGATTTTTTTTACTATTTTCCCGAGAATATTAATCCCTCATCTCCCTAAGGTATTTGCTTATTCCCGGTTCCCGTTGTCTAAAATAGCCTTCTCCCCACTTCGTTGTTTTCCAGTAAGATTTCCCCCGGTAAGATTTCTCCTCCACTCCCTTTCTTTTATTTTCCTAGTAATGTTACTTGATTTCCATATTTTGTGGTTTTGTTTCTGTTAACGAAAACCTCTTGAATCTTTTCCTAATGTTGCGTTTGATTCCTATTTTTGACCTCTTATTTTGCGTTTGATTCGTTTCCCCTGCGTTAGATTCGTTTCCTGGTAGTCTATTTTCAGAAAATTAAACTGAATTCGACCTCCATGCTTTTGATTTCAGCTTGTGGTGAGTAAAAGTTTCGTCGTTAGAATCCAAAAACCACATGAAACTCATACTTTCTCTAAATTCGCTTCCTCTTTTATTCATTTTGTTGTCCACAAAGTACACAATTTCGTGCTTTCTCAACTAAGCTTGTTGCTTTTCCTATGTTGTTTAGGGTTTCTTTAGTCCTCCATGCCATGGGTTTTAAGTTTGAGACTTTGTTTCATAAACAAAAATCTTTCAATTGCTTCCTGGGTTCTTTTCCCTTTGTGTTCTTGTGTTCTATTACTTTACCCATTTTGCTGTCGAAAAATACAAAATTGAATATAGAGGTCTACTTTTTAATTGCTTTCTCGTTTCATTTCCCTTTGTGTGTTTGTGTTTTAATTTTTTCTTTTGTGAGAATTTTTCAGGCCTGTACTTCTAATTGAATTATTCTCTTCACTCTCTGTGGAATGGTTTTTCTGTTTATCACTGTTAGGTTGTTAACCTATTTATGATATTGCTTGAGTTTGATTGTTGGTTAATAGAGTAATTACATTAATTTATATCATATTTGGTGCTTGAAGATGTATGGTGAGATATGTCATTCATTATCATGAACCTGGTTTTACTGTTAGGTTGGATAGATTGGTTATAGTGTAAGAAATCTTTATATATGAATAAAAAGTTTTTCCTTTTCTGATAAATAAAGTTACCAGCAGTGAAAATGACAAATTGAATTGGTGGTCTTGAGATTTAACCTTTTTTTGGACAAAATCTGTTGGATTACAGAACAAAGAAAACAAGCTGAATGGTGGGTGCCCGACTCTTGAACTTAATTCTGCTTAGTTTATTTATGGTATGATATATATTTTAGAGAAACAAGCAATTCCTTTTATATGTTTTCTATGTATGTCGGGAATTATGACAATCTGATATTTTTATTGCATATATGGTTGGGTTTTTTTTGTGTTGGATAAGTAGTTCATGTTCCGAGAGAATGTTCTTGAACAAAATTAGGTATCGGTGCAAAGATCCCGAGAAGATGTTTGCTTCTTCATGTTCCATTGGAATCACCTAATATTCAAGAAACTTTGGTTATGAAAGGCTTTAATGGAAACCGTCCGAGCATATGGGCTATAAGGTGAAAATGACTTCTACAATGCTTGGTAGCTGAAATTTCTAAGGATTAACTTTACCCAGAAAAACTTTTTTTCATTTTTTTATTTTGTAGGGACTGCCTGTGATGACTTTGGCAAGTTTTAAAGAGATCTTATTAACAGCCAGTGGAATGACCATGAAGGGTTGCCTCTTCTTGGGAGAGTTTCCTGCATGGCTGGTAGAGACCGAATTTGGTAACAAGGTCTGTTCTATTTTCCATAGTTTGTATATGTTCTTTACTTATATTGTTTTTATTTAGGAAACACACCCCCATGTCTGGTTGTCCATTACACAGAAATGGATGGACAATCTTTTCATGAGCAACGGTTTCAAGGTGGAAATGATTAGCTACGATGAAGTAGCTAAACATTTAGGTAAGGTAGTGAAACCGGGAGATTCTGAGAATATACTATTTGTTGCAGATCAATTGCGGTGTTCGGATGATCAAGTACAATTGATTCTTTTTTTCCAGTTCAAATTGTGAAGCGTGAGAGTGCATTAACTTACATACAGATGAAGGTGTCATTAACCCTAATTCAGCTCATATTGTATCTCACATTTCCTTTTATTGGTTGCTTTTGTGTTGTACATAATAACCGTCTCATTCGTTGATTTCGTTGATGGTGTGAGTTTAAGTAGCGTGTAACTAATGACATATTTGCATTTTTGGAAAAGATGGAAACTTGGAGGAGAGAGCTTCAAAGGGTAGAGGAAGATGGCGACGAGGAAGGGTTTGAGGAACTCTAAATGTAAATATGTTTTTTTGGGGTTTTTTTTGGGTTAGAGCCTGCAATGAAATTATCCTTTCTGTTCCGTTATTTCTTGCTAATTTTCCCCTTTACATGTACATAAGAAGTCTTGAGAATATATATATTTTTCCTTTTGGAATACATAAAAGGCTTCTGTTCTCAGTCTCCACGATCTGGAAAGTAATGTTTGTTAGCAGTTTGTGTGCATATGTATAATCGACTTTGATTCTTGAACCTAATATACTTATATAAAAGTGAAATTTGATTCGACTTAGAAAGTATTTTTTTAAAAATGTTGAATTATTAGAGATAAATTATTGAACTACTTGGGTTAATTTACATTTTTACTTGAATTTTTGAATTTTGAGTTGAAAATTAAAATAATATTGTTTTAATCTTTAATTAATTTGATTATTATGTAATTTTTATTTCATTATTTTTTCAATCTCTCTTTAATTTTAAGTTCATTCTTACTAAATTTAAATCACATGTCTTCAACCCCTTTATAATTATAACGTGTAACTTCAATTTTTCTCACAACAATGGTTTTTTTAATTTAATTCCTCAAATTTATACTTTATTTAATTTGATCTTCTTACTATAATTCTTTTTAAATTATTATTTTTAAGTTGAAATCAATCAATATTGTAACATTATATTTAATTACACTCAGGTTTAAATAACATCTCAACAAATATATTCAATTTAACTAAACTCAAATTTTACAAACTTAATTAAAATAAATAAATAAAATTTAAATGATAAAACAATATCTTTAAACTTAATTTCTTTCCCTTAATTTCGTTGAATAATCTCTCCTGATCAGAACATTGCACTAATTTAATTAGACGAGTGAATCAGCTTTTTAAGACAATGATAATATATTTTTAGATAAATAATATAAAAATTAATATTATTTATAATTAAAATAATACGTGATATATTTACTCTTTTATTCTACCCATTTATCTTTTAAATTTTATAAAAAAATTATAGATAAATTTTATTAAAAAGTATATAAATTTAAAATAATAAAGAAATATATTTTTGATGATTTTTTATATAGAATTCCACTTGTAAAAAGTACATAAATATTTAGAATTCCACTTGTAACACATATAGAACACATAGAACAAGGACAATTTGGTAAAATATACGTTTCAATAATCTTTTATTCTTTCAATCAAATAATGCAACCTTACATTTATGCCAAACAAACCAAACAAAGTAATGTAACACTCCCAGTAATGTATCAGGTAATATTACATTTCGATAATCTTATTCCCGGAGATAATGCTACATTCCATGAACCAAACGCACCCTAAAAAGAAGCGATAAATCATCAAGGCAAACATGAGCTGAAAAAAATGAACAAAATTCGGTCTAGAATCAAATACCACGGGAAAGCATCTGGAAATTACCAATCGAAAAAGAAGCAACACGTTCATGGCAAACTTAGAAATGGAACTTTCAGAGTTAATGACTGGGTGAATCTGAAATACCTTTGGGAGATTCTTTCTTATGTCAACTTCACTGGTTTGTCCTTCAAAATGCAAATCATAGATCTTAAAATTACCCCCATATATATATATATATGGGTTAGGATCTAATTACATAGTGTAAAACTATAAAGTTATATACCATTTTAAGATTGTTGGATGAGCGAAAATCAAAGATTGAGATTAACAGCAGGAAATGAGAAGATATTCACTGAAAAAAAAATTAAAATTAGTCTCAACCTTTGATTTCCCCTTACAATGATAGGTTAAATAACACAGAAGGTTAAATCCAAAAAAAGGTTGAAATACAGGTTAAAGTTTTAATTAGGGCTGTAAATGAGACCAGACAGATCGTGAGCTACTCGAGATCGACTCGATCAAGGCTCGATAAATACTCGGATCGAATTGACTCGACTCGGACTCGAGCTCGAGCTCGACTCGAATTCTTAACGAGCTACTTGATACTCGACTCGAAAAGCTCGTGAGCAGCTCGAAAATATAATATATAAGATTATATATATATTTTTAAAAATTATTAAAAATATTAATATTTATGTATTGATTTTTTTAAAGAGAATACATTAAGATTTTCATGCATTTAAGGTTAGGTTCGAGTTCGAGTTTGAGGCTTCAATCGAGTTAAGTTTAAGAAATTTTTTTCTTCATTTCGAGCCTTTTAGAGCTCTCACGAGCTTCAGTTCAGGATTTCGAGTTCGAGTCGAGATTGAAAATTTTAAGCTCGCGAGTTTTCGAGTCGAACTTAATTTCAGAGTTTTTGAGTCGAGTCGAGCTCAGCAATACTCGAGCTCGACTCGGCTCGTTTACACCCCTAGTTTCAATACAATCTTTGTCTCTTGCGGCTTAACATGTAAATGTTGAAGTGAAAGGAAAACACAATCTACTTCTAATTATTTTTCTAAATAGTTCAACATGAGTGAATTAAAATAACTATATAGATAAAAGTGATAAATTATGCACATTGTTTAAAAAAAAACTAAGACCATAATTAAGTAAAATGGACTGGACTACTTCAATCTAATCAATATAATTATTCAAAGTTTTCAACATTAATTGACTCTTTACTTATAGATTTAACAATATTTCAGAAATCTCGTGCATAATTTTTACCATGCTCTTAATTTAAAAGAGAATTTAATTTCACACCAAATATAACTCATAAAAAGAAACTAAAAGATGTTTGATTATAAAAAAAAACCACCTCAAAGCAAAAAAAAATGATTACCTTACACTAACATTTTGAACATTTAAAAAAATAAGGAAATACAAGAAAAGAAAGAATTTATAATTTAAAAAATAAAAAAGTGGAAATAAATTGCTATTTAAAATGTTTATATCACAAAAAGCTTCATATCCATAATAAAATAGCTCACGATCACAATAAAATCTATAATTATATTACTATAAATATGTTTCTCTTAGAATTATCGTTATTTCTTTTGTAGTGAAGTTTTTTACTGATATAAATCTACTCTCAACTACAAAGAGTCGTATGATTTAATCATATCAATAATAAGTTTACAGATATTTTGTGCTACCACTACGTAAAATTGTTCTACAGCGGCGTTTTGAGAGTAAACGCCACTAACTTTAAACATATAACGGCGTTTACATTCAAAATGCCACCAAATGATAAGTTTTGTATAAAAACATCGTGATAGAGTAGTACTTTAGCCACATTTTTATACAAATACTGTAATAGGGTTCATCTATAGTGGCATTATTTTCAATAAACACCACAAAAGAGTAGTACTTTTGCGACGTTTGTGTGAAAACGCCGTAATAGGGTTAATCTATAGTGGAATTTATTAAAAAAATGCCACAAAAGAGTAGTACTTCAACAGATTTTTTACAAACGCCACAATAATTTGGTATGTTTGTGGCGTTTGATTTTAAGATTTTAAAAACGACGTAAATTTTAAAAATGTTATCTCCCTAACCTTTAGCCCGATATCACCTTTTATTTTCCCTAACTCTTCATCTCATTCTCCACGATAAAGCGTTCTGATCTTTTAAATCTCTTTCTCTTCCCCTCTGTGTGAAAAGAGCAAATCTTCTTGTTATTATAATAATATTATCCTTACTTTTGTTGCAAAGTAATACGGAAACCTAATTTCTAGGGTTTTCAAATTCCTTTGTCTTCTTTGATAAGTTTCGCCCAAAATATTACAGAGAATCATTGTTAAATTTGCTTTTGTTTGTTTCTTCATGGTGGTTTCATTTCCCGTTTGTTTTCGAATCGACGAATTTACCTCCAAAAACAGAATCTTAACCCTCCATTCTGATGACTTTCAGCAGAAGTGAATGGCTCGATTTCATTCTCTATTTCTCCATTTTTTTACCTTCCTCTTCTTCTTCTTCACCACCTTTGTTATCTCTCTTTCCTCTTCGAACTTTGAATCGGATTTTTTGATAATTGATTCGGATTCGGAGGTTCTTTTGCTCTATCAAGACTACTCTACTCCAGCACCTCCTCCTACGCCTCCTCACGCCCCGTCAGTCTCTTGTACTGACGATCTCGGTGGGGTAGGTTCTCTGGATACTACGTGTAAGATTGTGGATGATTTGAACCTCACTCGTGATGTTTATATAGCGGGAAAGGGTAGTTTCTACATACTCCCCGGGGTTAGATTCCATTGCCCTATTTCAGGATGTTCAATAACGGTAGTTACATGTAATTTTTTCCTGTTAAGAGTCATTATTTCATTCTTATTTCTCTTATCGTGTAACCCTCATACCGATGAGGGTGACCCGATCCGATCTGGGGTGTCACATTAGGGCCACCAGAGCGACTCACCGTAAAAATCTTGGAAAAATTAAATTTTTTGTTAAAACATGTAAAATCATAAAACAATTTATAAACATAACAGTAAAATTTAACATTATTAAAAAATAAAGCAGATTCCAGACTCGAATATAAAAACAAAATACAAGCTACATGCCCCCAATCATATGCACTGTACTCTGCAAGCAACGTCTGTGGAACTCCTTTACTTATGTCGAAAGCTACACTGGTTTGATTATTTCAACCTGAAATAGAGAGTCAAAGAATGAGCTTTGGGAAGCTCAATAATACAATACTACCAATTGATGCTACATGATATGCAGATAAATGAAAAGCCGTAAAATTTCCTTATTGACTCAGACTTATACATGTTTTCGGGATGAACTGCGGTACCACTGATATTTATTCGAGTAACAAGCATGAAGATTACAATTCATAGGAAGCATTCAAAGATTCAGGTTCAGGGAATTAAAATAGTATGTCTAGTTTGTTCCAACCAAAACCAGTGAAAATATATAAATCTTTTAAAACAAGAATTGTTTAAAACATATTTTCAAAACCATAGCGGAACCCTCCAACCGTACACGGTTATGCAGTTTCCCAGAACTGCATCCATAAGAGCTTACCCTAAGCACACAACAGAGGGAGCCACCCTAAGGGAATGCTTTGGAGCCCGAGAGCCTACCCAAAAAAGTTACTCGAGGCCACGGGGCCTACCTAAGAAAGATCTCGGGGCCTCGTAGCCTACCCAAGGATCACCTTAGGGCCGTAAAGATTTACTAGCTGGATCAGGGTTGAACCTCCATACTCTAGAATCCTACCCATATAAAATCCAATAGAAATCAGTTTTTACAGTAAACCATAATATCTGGATCGTGATATAGTAAAATCTAGTAAACGTGACATTTGAATAAACCATATAATTTCGCTCACCTGTACACCGTATATAGTCTCATGATTAACCCAAGGGAGTGCATTGCGGATTGAGAGCCTACCTAAGAAAATTTCTCGGGGCCTCATAGCCTACCCAAGGGTCACCTTAGGTCCGTAAGTATTTACCAGCTTGATCAGAGATGAACCTTCAACCTACCCAGATAAAGTCTCAATAAAACTATTCATGTATAACTAGTGAAAAAAGAAAACCATAGTTCATAAACCAGTAATTTCCATGATTCCATAAATTAGGAACGATTCATATGTTTCGGTGGGAACCGTAATCGGAGAACGCATGCCATGTTGCCATGGTTCATAAACTAGTAAATCAATAATTTCGATAAAACTCATTTTAAAACATATAAAACTGTCATGTAGTACATGTGGAACACACTAGAGGATCCAAGTATTTACCAGAGGCACTTGGTAGTTTATTAGGAATAGAAAACATGAAACTTATGTAATTTGACCAGATTCCAGGAACGATGTCCTATTGAAAGGGATCGGTTACTAATGGATCTAATCAGACATTTAAAGTTGACACTTTAGAACCTCATTAAGATTCAAAAGAACCATGAAGGTAATCAGGAACCTTTATACTAAATAAATTATAGATTCAAATTTACGGAGAGTGATTCCATTACTCAACAATCTGGTATATTCAGTATTTTATATTGAATTAAGTCCAAAGAACCAAATGGGGTATACAGTATCCTTGCATCAGAGTTACTTGTGTGATTAGCTATGATCGAAGTGATTTGAGCTGATAAGGGAGAAACGAAGATTTAGGACATTTGCAATATGTGTAGATCTATCAGATTATCGAAATAACTCGAGCTGAACAACTCCTAGAACTAATGCATGTCGATCGATCAATTCATTTCCTTCTAGGGTATTCACTCTTTTATACCAACAATTCTTGTCCATATATCACCTTTAGAACCACCTTTGAATATATCTTAAAGAGGCGAATAGATATTCCAATGGTTTTTAATTCATTCCCACGTTGCAACACTATCAGAAAAAGTCAACATACTTGATTCGTGGTTCATAACCCATGAGGACAGTACATCCTGTAAGCCCATCACTGTTTGAGACTTATCCAAGTCACTCACTTAGTCCTAAGTCATTGAGTTTACATAAGTTATTTAGTATTGAGGTTGATTTATTCTTTTCAGAGTTGAAAGTATTATTTATTATAGGGCTTTGACGTTCCTTTAGTCATTTTACATTTCAGAGGCATTCCAATAGATTCGAACTTTATTTCGATGATTCCAAAGTTCAAGTGAATCAAGATATGCTTTTTTATGTCATCTCCATTATCATAGCCATCCATTATGCTTAACACTTAAGTGTATCATCCTTATTTCATTCAAATATGTCAGTGGCATACTTTCGATAATTTAGGCTTGGATGAATTCTAGTTCCTTTAGCGCTCATGGTATTTTGTTCCTTTGATCATTGTAGGTTATTACCAATATTACAAAGTTTGAGGACATTTCAATAATTACTTTCAATTTGATCATATGCAATTTTTCTGATAATTAGTCAAGTTTATCATTTCAGAGTTATTTTTCGCCATCCGGAGAAGTCTTGTTATTTTTCCATTACAATGACATTTTTGTAATTTTATCTCGTTTTGCTCTTTTCGATAACTTCATATCTAGTTAATCCCGGTATTTAACCTTTTAAGAGAATTTATCAAACTTCATGGATATTAAAACCGATTTATTTATTATTGGATCACTGAACTTATTATTATTATTTTCAATTAATCTTCCAATTTCTCTTTATCGAGCCGTCTGAGTCTTGTACCATTTTTTGTCCTTATTCCAATTTTACGTCTGAGTCCACTGATAATTAAATACATCTAATGTATCAATCCATTCCATTCATGCAATTACCCCCGAGGTTAACACGGTCGCTCCGAATTCCGTACACCCGAAATGGAGTGGACTGCTGGTGGTATTGCTCTTATGATTGGAAATTACTCAGAGAGAACTCAAAGAGATAACTGTAGAAATCACTTTTGTAAGTGAATTGTGAATGTTTGAGAGTTAGTTGAGAAGATGAATATAGCTCTCTATTTATAGGCTAGAAATATGGTTAATATCGTCCATAAAATTTCAGGATTAAATCTCTTCTTTTGTAACAGCTGAAACGTCTAGATGAACCTGATTCAAAAATAGTCCAGGTTCATAATTCCAATATAGCAGCAACAAAGAATATACCTTTTATGATCTTATTTTTCCTTTTTATTAACTCTTTCATATTTATCATAATTCTAAACTTATCAAAGTCACTCATTGTAAATAGGTGTACACTCTATTACATAATGATTAAATTAAATTAATAATGGTAAACTACACAAACGATAACTAATGTTTGAGTAAATTTTTGTTTTTCCTACTAAAGTTTTGAAACTAACAAATTAATCATTAACATTATCAATTTATTACAAATCAGTCACTCAACGTTAACGGACTTTAACATGCGTGGCAAAAAATGTCGACTGCTACGATGGCAAATTAACCATTTAATTTATTTCCTTTTTATTTGGTTTCCTCATTCAGTTATCACGATGTTGCAGGTTTTGGCACTAACAGTCGTCTCAACAGGCGTAGTGATAGGCCGGTAACCACCCAACACTTGTATATATATATATATCACTAGGTCATTACCTCAACACCAGTTTTCCCAGTGATGATTATAGAGGTGGGCATCCCTAGAAACAATCCATGTTCCACTACACCTTTCAACCCAAAAATCTCTTTCCCCAGCTTCAAACTCAACTTTAATCGAATTTTGGAAATACAAATCCTCTTAAGTAATTCCCACTATCAGTCACATATGGTTTTTCACTTCCATCCACCCTCTACTTTGCTTCACAAAGCTAGTTCTTTAAACAACCCTTAGAGACTAACTAGATTGTATCCTGATAAAATTGTACAACTTTAAAAGGCATGGTTTCCTTCAAGTCAAGAAATGAAATTTCTGTCATCAATTACCAAGATAAAGGAAAAAGAAGTTACTTTCACTCTTAGTTTTAAAAAGTGCGCCCAAGCACGCCTAAAGCGTCAGGAGCATGTGGGCGCCAGAAAAATCACCTATAGAGGCACATGCAAAGCACAGTAAGACGGGCACACGCTTTTTCTACTTTTGGAGCTTTTTGTGCCTTTGCAGAGATAGGGGTGAGGGAAGAGAGAAATAAGAAGAAATGGAGAAAGAATAACGAAGAGTAAAGAATCAACATAAACAAAAGTTAAGCATAAGAATATTAGATGAAAGAACGACTGGGAAGAACATTTCATTAGTATTTTTCAAATATCTTTTAACCCTAATATTAGGTTTTATAACCTATTATAAATAATAGTCCAAACATATAACCCAAATATAATACTTATTTAAATTTTATAACCTATTACAAATAGTAGCCAAAACTTAGAGGACATGAAAAGTAGGTCGTCTAAGATCGAGGCCGACATTGCAAACTTGCAGCTCGAAATGCTAAAAAATATAGATGATATATTCAAGAAACACACGACTATTGAGAAAGTTCCTGCTAAAATCCCCGCATCATCTAGCCAAAACCCCAATCATCCTTCGGGTTCTACACCCATTCACATCACTATCGATACCCATGTACACCAAAATCTTAACCTCAAGCGTTCTTCACCGATGAGAACCTGCCATAATATCAGGTTGGAACCTCACTCCACACTAGCTATCCTATTGCACTTGGGATGACGTCAAAAGAGTTTCATGTTGACGATGAGGTCCCTGATCTAAATGAATTAGCTAAAAAAGAAAAACTTTCTCAGCAGATGAAGAATTTAGAGGAGATGATAAAATATAGGGAAATGGCTGAGTTATTTTATGGGTTTGACACCAAAGAGTTGAGTTTGGTCCTCGACCTGGTCATTTTATCAAAGTTCCAAACTCCTAAATTTGAGAATTATGATATGACCACCTGTCTTTAATCCTACATCACCATGTTCTATAGGAAAACGGTTGGTCACGTGGAGAATGAGAAGCTGTTAATCCACTACTTTCAAGACAGCTTAACTGGGCCCATTTCTAGATGGTATAATCAACTAAGTCGTACTCAAATCCGTTCTTGAAAAAACTTAGCTCGGACCTTCTTAGGTCAATACAAGCATATGACTAATATGGCCCCTGATCGAACAATATTGCAAAATATAGATATAAAGCGCAATGAGAGCTTTCGACAATATGCCCAACGATAGAGGGATGTTGCAGCCCAAGTGCATCCATCAGTAACTGAAAGAGAGTTCACCATCATGTTCATCAATACATTAAAATTTCCCTATATCAAACACATAATAAGAGCTACCACTAAGAGTTTATCTAACATAGTCATGTGTGGAGAAATGATCGAAAGAGCTATGAAGTATGGTAAGATAGGGGGCACTGGTTGTGTTGATGTTGAGACAAGAGTTGAGGTCAACATAGTGGGATCTTATTCAACTAATTATGAGACCATAGGTCATAAGGTGAACCATACTCATATTGATTTGATTCTGATAACATATGAGGAATTGCTCCCAACACTAGTTGAGATGAACCTTGTGACTCCAATGCAATCCAGGCCAAAGAAACCCCCGTTTCCTGAAGACTATGATGTTAATGCAGTGTGTAGCTACCACATAGGAAGCTCAAGGCATATAACCAAGAATTGTGGGGTATTGAATCGTAAGGTTCAAAATTTGATTGATTCAGGGGCATGGACCTTCAAAGAGTGATATAAAATTCTACTAAGAGTAAAGAAAAATTCATTGCATCCACCATGAAGCTTTGCTGCACTTGCATGAAAAAAACATTTTATCTTGTTTGAACTTGTTTGTCGTTCTTTCTTTGTAAGTTACCTGACGTTCGAACATATTAAATAAAGTGTTACCTTCTTAGGTTATGAACAATGAGCAAAGTTCAATCTTGAACTTCTTTAGATAACAACTGAATTAAAAGCTCTTTAAATAATTAAGGTTATAAATCTTTAGCAAGTGACATGATTAAACCCTGGTAAACAAAGACCCTTGATCTTACTCCAAAAGGTACAATAGAACACCATACCATTCTTTTACAAGGACCAAGATAGCCTTTTCCTATCACGAAGAGACAATCAAAGGGCTTGACATTCAAGTATGTCCAGGAGCAGACAAAATGGGACATCTTGCATATGAGGTTGTAAAGCTGATTGATTTCTACTTCCGTTGATGATGTTCGATGATTACATAGTCTTTTATATGGAATGGTGGAGTAGATGAATTTAGTTTAGGTCAGTTGCTTGGAAATTGATCTATATGGATGAAATTTTCTGACTTTCACTAACACCTAGACTATAACATATACTTCTTTATGAGCTTAAGAAATCTTAAAATAAAAATACAATACCCCAAACATCGGGTTAGTGACTAAAGAGTAATAATTTAAAATTAGTGGTTTGATTTTGATAAATTAAAGTATTCAAGGATTGATTTGGAAATTTTTGTTTAGGATATATAATCAAAGATGGAAGAATTGAAGGGAAAAATGCTCGTTTGGAAATTAGTTGGTTGTTCCTTTCATTTTTGAGTTGGTTTTGAATCTTGGGTTGGTATAGAAGCTTAAGAAAGCTTAAAGATTCTTAGAAACTTTGGGATTGAGGAATTAATGGTAATTTGGTAAAATGGTCTTTTAAGGGAATAGATGAAATTTGATTAGTAATTTGATTTTAAAGGCATATTTGACTTGTCATAGGTTTGAATAAGGTATTTGAAGTATTAGAAAAATATTGGAAACATGTTTGAAGAATGTGTGTAAAATTTAGTTTTAGATGTTTGTTGGGATTTTTGAAAGCTCGAATTGGCAACCAAAACGGTTTGCAAAGAGGGATCGGAATGGTTTTTATGTTTAGGGAGTAAGGAGATTGAAAGATAGAGAATTGCACAGTGATTTATAGTGGTTCGACTTCTCAACCAAGTCTACATCCACTACCTTAGCTCCTCACTAAGGATTTTCCAACAAATTCACTAATTTGTTCTTTCTTTTTAAGGACAAAGAGATAACCTTTGCAACTCCCTAGTTTTTCACGGTATAAACTAGAACCTTTCACTAGCTTTTACACGGGGTAAACTGGAACCTTTCTCCTTTACAAAAGGATAAGAAACGTAAACAAGAAAACCTCTCTAAGGTAGGTGTTCACAAGATTGAGCTCACAAGAACAAAATATTTACAATATAAAGATGAAATAAGAATGAAAAACTCTTTTCTTGTGTTTGATTGCTTGGATAGTTGTTCTCTTACTTCTTTAAGTGTCTTTAGCTTGTATTTATAGCTTGGAATGTGTTTGATGTCGTATAAAACCGTTGGGGATTTTTGGATCCGTTTGGGGATAATTTTTCTACTCAAAAAGGCTGCCCATAACATGGTGCATCGGTGCACTATCAAGGTGCATCGATATCCCTTCATTAAATTCAAATAAACTAGTCGTTACAGCCTTAGTGCATGGATGCACAGCAGGGTGCATCGATACACTAATTGCATTCGAAATGGAGTGAATGGATGCACTACATGGTGCATCGATACAGTAGTGGCAGATGCATGGATGCACTGCAGGGGTGCATGGATGCACTGCAGGAGTGCATGTATGCACTTTGACACCTTTTAGCATTTTTGCTCAAATCCGAATTTAATGGACTTTGAATTATTTTTGAAACCTTTTTAAAAATTTGAATAAATTCAATTCAAGTCCAAAAACATTTTGCCTTTAAATTTGTTATATCGAAACATAATTCGTTAATCTCCCCCTTTCTGGTATAACAAAACATTTGAAAAATTGTTTTTGGCAAAACTCCCCCTTAATAAAATATTTAATGAAAAAGATAACAATTGTTAACAAAATGATATCAATTGTTACCATTTGTTTGAAAATATATGAAAATGTTAAGCTCCCTTTTTTTCATTAAGAAATTGAATTTTTCAAACCAAACTTCTCCCCCTTTTTGTTATATAAAAAATAATTCAATCTTTGAAGTTCAAAATAACTTTGGAGAGTAAGTAGTAAATTTGACATTTTAAAACTTATTTGAAAAATCAAAGCTCCCCCTCAATAAATGCATTCCAAACAAAATTTAGCTTTAAGAACTTGACACTTAAATAAAATTGAATTTCAACAAAGAATAACAAACATGTTAGTAGTACATGAAATTCAATATACCCAAGTCTAAAATACTTTATGCAATATTAATTATTGAAATTAAGTGCATATGCATAAAGTTTTCCAAAAATGTTATGCATTTGAAAATTTTGATATCAATTGTTAGAAAGATATCATTTTCATTTAAATCACATGCATAAACATTTAAATTTAGGTAAAAAATTTAAAATTTGTAAAATCAAAGTTTTTTAAAAATTGATATCAATTGTTAGAGAGATATCATTTGCATTAAAACTAATTTTGACCAAAATTTTATTATGATGAACTAAAAATAAAAAAAAATCATTCAAAAATTAAAATGTTCATCATAACCATTTTTTTAACATACATGAGATTAAAAACAATGCATAATCATTTAAAATCAAAACTCATGCATGCATAAATCCTATAAGCAACCAAATAACTAAAATTAAAAACATTAAGCTTAGAGGTTACCCATTCCTTTTCATGTGTGGCTAGAACATCTTGAATATCATCATTTTCATCAACATTGCTCCCACACACCTACAAGAGACATTTAAGTAGATTTTGGTATCCAAATTGCTTTGGATCCTTGAACGTTAGTTTCAATGCCACTTGTTCCTTTCGGAACCCATACTTGTCTAATTTTAAAACGTTTTACTTTCTTCAAAGGACAAGTATGTTCCATATGACCATGATAATGGCAATGTGAGCATTTTTCCATATTTAAACATAATAGGTTGTTTTTAGAAATTAATTCTTTTTCTTTTATTAAGCTTTCAAGATTAACTCCTAACTCAAAATTTTCTTTTTCTAAATCATTTATTTTGATTTTTGAAAGCTCTAAATTATTTTTCAAATTTTATTTTGATTTTCAAAATCAACTTTTTCTTTCAAAATCAAATTATCTTTAATTTTGAGTTTTGAAATTAATTTCGTCTATTTGTAATTCATGGTCTCAAATCCCAAATACAACCTATTATAATCATCTTGTAACTCATCAAAAGTAAATGAATTAAATTCATTTGAGTTAGAAGATACCTCGAATTCTTCTTGAGCGGTCATGAGGCATAGGTTAACTACTTCATCTTCATCATTGGAATCATCTTCATCACTCCAAGATGCAACAAATGCCTTCTTCCCCTTTTTCTTTAGAAGAGGACATTCATACTTGACATGCCCCTTTCTTTGACAATTGAAACATATCGGGGGACTCTTCTTCTTGGTTGATTCATGTTTCACTTTATTGGAAATCATGAATCTCTTGAGTTCCTTCAAGAGCTTGACCATCTCTTCTTCTTGTTCATCATCGTTTTCATCCACCTCATCACTTGAATCTTGATAGCTTTCATTGGTGGATTTGAAGGCAATGCCTACCTCTTCCTCCTCCTCCTCCTCCTTCTTATTTTTCTTCTCTTCCATTTCTTCATCTTCCTTCACCATCATCTCATGAATGAGAAGGGAAGCAATTAGCTCATCGAGAGTGAGAGACTTTAGGTTTCTTGCTTTGATAATGGTCGTCTTCTTTGATTGTCACTCCTTTGGAAGAGAGTAGATCATCTTCCTCACAAGCTTCTCATTTGAGATTACTTCTCCATATCCCTTGAGACCGTTGACAATCATGAAAAATCTATCTGTCATATATTTGATGTCTTCATCGGGTTTCATCTTGAAGTTCTCGTAGCTATGGTTGAGAAGACTTTCTTTTATTCCCTCACTTCATCGGTTCCTTCATGAGTAACTTGAAGCTTATCCCAAATCTCTTTGGCACTGGAATAAGATGAGATTCTTCCATATTCATTTGGGCCTAAATCACATAATAGAATATGTATAACCTTAGAATTAAGCTGAAAATTTTTATGCTCTTCTCTACTCCAATCGTTGTACTTGCCGGGTGGAGAAGAGTAACCGTCCATGATTGAGTTCCAAGCTCCTAGATTGTAGGATTGAATAAAGTACATAATCTTATTCTTCCAATGTGCATAATTTGCTCCATTGAAAAAGGGTGGCTTGTTGATCGGTTGTGAATCCATAATAGGATATTCTTCAAGATAATAAGCACCGGAGGAAAAAGTCATTTCTTTGTCGGTTACATCAGAAATTGGCAGAGCTTCTTCAAGGATCATCTCAAGGTGGTTAAACCTTCTTAACAAGTTAGGCTTTGATGCCAATTATTGGGATTTTCAAAAGCTTGAATAGATAACCGAAACAGTTTGTAAAGAGGGGTCAAAATGGTTTTTGTGTTTAGGGAGTAAGGAGATTAAAAGATAGAGAATTGCATAGCGATTTATAGTGGTTTGACTTCTCAACCAAGTCTACATCCACTACCTTAGCTCTTTACTAAGGAATTTCCAACAAATTCACTAATTTGTTCTTTCTTTTTAAGGACAAAGAGATAACCTTTACAACTCCCTAGTTTTTCACGGTATAAACTAGAACCTTTCACTAGCTTTTACACGGGGTAAACTAGAACCTTTCCCCTTTACAAAAGGATAAGAAACGTAAACAAGAAAACCTCTCTAATGTAGGTGTTTACAAGATTGAGCTCACAAGAACAAAATATTTACAAGAGAAAGATAAAATAAGAATGAAAAACTTTTCTCTTGTGTTTGATTGCTTGGATAGTTGTTCTCTTACTTCTTCAAGTGTCTTTAGCTTGTATTTATAGTTTGGAATGTGTTTGATGTCATATATAATAGTTGGGGATGTTTTGGAGCCGTTTGGGGATGATTTTTCTACTAAAAAAGGATGCCCATAACATGGTGCATCGGTGCACTATCAAGGTGCATAGATACCCCTTCATTAAATTCAAATAAACTAGTCATTACTACCCATTGCAGCCTTGGTGCATGGATGCACAGCAGGGTACATCGATGCACTAATTGCATTCAGAATGGAGTGCATGGATGCACTACATAGTGCATCGATACACTAGTGGCAGGTGCATGGATGCACTGCAGGGGTGCCTGGATGCACTGCAGGGTTGCATGGATGCACTGCAGGACTGCATGGATGCACTTTGACACCCTTTAGCATTTTTACTCAAATCCGAATTTAATGGACTTTGAATTATTTTTGAAACCTTTTTAAAACTTTGAATAAATTTAATTCAAGTCCAAAAACATTTTGCCTTTAAAATTGTTATATCGAAACATAATTCAACAATGTTCTATAGAGAAATGTAGATGTTAAAAGGGATTTATTTGATGTAAATTGGTTGGGATAAGTTTTATTGAGTTTAAGGGTATGAATGAAGTTAAAAGTATGATATTTAGGTGAATTTGGGGCTAAATTCAAAGTGAAATAAGTGAATTCTGGGTAAGGGTATCGATACTGGAAGAACAGTATCGATACCATTTGAATCGGATAAACATCATCGGTCCTGAAGGGGTAGTATCGATAATGGCTGATAGTAAGGTATCGATACCAGAATCAAAAAGGAAATTCCAGAATGTAAAATAGGTATCGATACTGAGGTGGGTATTGGTACCATAGAAGGGAAGTATCGGTACTGGGTGTAGAGTACTTATACTAATCAGTTTAAAATTTTGAATTAAGTGTTTTATTTCATTTAAGTAAATATTGATTGGTTATCAGCTATTTGAGATCTGATTTTTATTTTGGTTATGTTCTTATGTAGACTTTGATCAAGAGCAAGTACCGAACGACTCAAAGTAGTAAAGAGATTAAGCGAAAGTGAAAAAGGATTTTACTTAGGACTTAAGTGAGGAAAAGGTGAGTGCAACTTATTTATTTTGTATTAGATGTGAGGACGGCTTGTGATAAGCCAACCTCGAAGGTTTTCGATCGAAAACAATTTTATTTATTTTAAGCAATATCTTTATAATATTTTATATAAAATGTATTTCCGAAGTATTGTTTTGATTTTATTATTATGTGAATATGTTATATGTGAAAATGTTTTACGTGAAAATGTTATATGTGAATATGTTCTATGTGAATGTGATCTATGTGAATAAATGTCTGATAACTCCGTAAAAAGATTATATTTTAGGTCTTTTTACTTAAGTTATTGATTGTCTAAAAGCCATTAACATAGCATTTTAGCTGCATATAGTTGTATTTAGGACATATTTTCATGTGGTGGATAAGTTTTGTCGAGGCAAGTTTTATTTGATTAAACTGATGTTTCTGATGAGAAAGGTTGTTTGTTGATTGTGATGATGCAGGAAATTACTGAGGAAAAATTTATTTACCGAGACAAATTAATTTGCTAGGGCCAGTGGAACAAAAGACGACGACAGTGAGGAACAAATTTTCTTGCCAAGGCAAGTTTTATCTCACCAGTCTGACGTAGTACGAGACAAAATTACTGACATCACATGGCCAACTGTTCATTCTACTTCACGTGCAATCATGCCCTCATCAAGGAATTTGAGACCACCGTAAACTGCTATGTTATTAACAAAAAGAGTTTAACTTCAAGGGTATTTAGGGAATTTTCAAGAGAACTAAACCCTAGAAATTCTCACTATAAATACCCCATTATAACTCTTCATAAAGTGTTCAGAATCATATAGAGAAAATACCCTAGGCCTGGAAAAAGGTAGCCGCAACGTCCTTTTTTCCACCGTTCCCCACTCGTCTATCCTTGGTGCCCTCCATAGCCATGCTTCGTCGGAGTAGCGACTAGGCCCTCGAGAGAGGCTAGTGCGCTAGAGCAGTCATGGTGGTGGTCTGATGTCACGGCAGAGCTCTATTCTAGGATTTTTTCTTCCTTTTGTTCTTCATGTTTTATTTTTCTAAGGGCTTGTACTTAATGAATATTTTTGGGATGATGTTAACCACACCATAAATTGTTTTATTTGGTGTTGGGAATGCTTGGATGATATTTTATTTTACCGTTAATGAATGATTAAGTATGTTTTTGTTAAGTGTTGTTTTGTTCACTGTTTTAACCTTTTGCCTTGACACTGTAAGAGCGTCGAGAGATTATCTGGCGCCTAGGTGAAACATTTCTAGACATTTTAAGAGCTTTCGAGAGATTCCATTTTTCTAGAAATTGATTCTTATATTCGAGAGAATTAAGATAGATCTACGTGAACAATGGAATAGATTTGAGATGGTGATATCCTAACTCACCTTAGAGATAAAGAGAGGGTTTTAATCGACTAAAAGGGATAAACGCTTGAGTAGGATAGACAACAACTATAGTTCACGTTGAGGGGTATTGCTGCAACAATATTTTGACAAACCAAGGGTTGTAGTTCACGCCGAGTAATATTTCCATAGCAACCGTCCTTGAATACTCTAGTAATCCTATTCGGCAGCCTAAGCATAGTGTATCAAATCATTCTTAGCATAAAATAACTTCTCGCCATAGCAAAACCAACCTAAGTGCACTGTCAGAAGTCTGATTGTATGAGGTTTCTAGTCTATTTATAGGGTTTTGATAACTTTAACCTTGACAACTTTTATTTGTTTACCTTTGCATATTTTTCTTGCCTCGACAAAACTTTTATGCTCACTTCACTTTATAATTTTAATTACCTCGACCAAACTTTTTCAATGTGTTCATACCATTTCCATTGCATATTTTCCTTGTTTATACCATTATACTTATATACTTAGGATTAGTTAGTGACACCTATTCCTAGTTGTAGCAATCTTTTAAAAGCCCTTCAATCCTGTGGAGACGATACTCACTCACTACTATTTTACTTGCATCGATTGTGTATACTTGCACATATTTTCTTGCCTTAGCATATACACTTACAAGCGATCAAAGACACTTTAAATAATGTAATGTGAAATAATTATATGGTTAAAGCCCAAAGTATATGTTATGAGAATTAGAGGTATAGTTGGCATGCCAAGAGTCGATGGTTCTACGCGGTCCTTCGGGACAAATCTATGTGGCACTTAGGTACATATTCTACGTGGCACTTCGGTGCAAATTCTACACGGTAATTTTGAATGCAATTACAGTGCACAACCTCAAAGTACTCACATACCTTGAGTTCTTAGTGATATGCGTTGGGTTTTTAAACAAATTGATATGAATTGAACATTATATAATATTATAAGTATTTTTATACAATGAATATTGGGTTCCATATTCAATGTTTCTTTAAAAATGTTTAAGTAAATGCTTTATTGTTTTATTATGCTCATTTAAGCCTCACTAAGTCAATGTGAGTGTTTTCACACGTAGGTCCAAAGAGATCCGAAGAGTAAAGCTAGGAAAGCACATCATACGTTTTGAAGAATATCAAATCAGAACGATTTGAACAGTATGTGTTATTTTGAAATTTTGTTGGCATGTAACATAAATGTACTACAAAGGTTTAAATCGCAAATGCTTTGATTTGTTTTGTAATTATACTACTTAAAGTTTATGTAAATATATATTAAGTATTTATGTTCATCGTGAAATATATATTTTTATATTAATTTTTGTATGAGGGTTTTACCACTAAAATAAAATAAAAATAAAAATTTTAAACTGATTTTCAAAGAGTCAAAGCTTTAAAAAGTCAATGTGACACCTCATATTCGTATCTGGGTACGGGTTGGGGGTATTATATTTATTGGTATAATAGCTAAGGTTTAACTGATTTTAAGCTCAAAATGAAGTAAAGAGTGTTTTAAAAAAGTATACATAAAAAATAAAATATTAAAAATCAATGATCTAATAGGGTATTGAGTATGTTGTCCTTGCTAATATAATTCAGTAATCATATCTTACTAGATGTCAGACTACGAGGGCTCCCGAAGTGATGCAGGAGAAGGAGCTAATAAGGGTAGTAGCAATTCACTGTCTCAGTTAGGCAAGGTGAAGAACAGACGCCTCAGGGAGTGCCTGTGCATGATCAAGGAATATTCTGCAGGACATTAGACGCAATTCTGACGCTTTTCCAACCGTTTGTTCCTTCAACTCTTAGGATGAATGTTGCTAAGGAGCTAAAATATTTAGGAGCACCTGAGTTTAGGGGAGAAGCTGAAGAAGGTCCCATCTCTGCGGATATTTGGCTTAATGACATAAAGATCATGCTTGATGGTCTCTATTATTCTTAAATGGAGATGATGGATGGAGTAGTCTCACTGCTATGAGGACAAGCACATATATGGTGGACTAATGTGATGATGAGAGCATCTAGGGATCAAGTGATGTGGTTGTTCTTTGTGGACGAGTTCAAGAACAAATATATTGGTGATCAATTTATTATACAAATGAAGTAGGTTTTTATGAATTTGAAACAAGGGAATCACAATGTGTATGAATATGAGTGCCATTTTAATAAATTGAGTATATTTTTAGTGGAATTGGTCTCGACTGAGAAAGATTCATGTGAATGGTTTGTGGAGGGTTTACTCCCCAGATTGAATGAACTGCTAATAGCTTTGAATCTTTCTATATTTCAAAGGGTAGTGAATTGAGCTAAAGCCTGGGAGCGAGCCCAGAATGAAAGATTTGAGGAGAAAAACACCCAATTAACCAAAAGAGCGGGTGCCTTGTCGAGTGCATCACAATCGAAGAAAAGTCGAGGTTCAGGTTTTTAACCTCAATATAGATTTGAGTCAACTATATCCTCAGGCAGATAATCAAATCTTGTAAGAGCTAAGCAGACTGAATCAACTGAATCTGGAGCTGGAAGGCCAAGTCAATGTCAGCATTGTGGAAAAAATCATAGTGGCGTATATCGAGTGGTATCTGAAGCATGTTTAGATGTGGGGACATTGGAAATTTTATGCGGGATTACCCGTTAATGACCGGAGAGCCTACACAATCAGAGAGATCTGCTATTGTATCTCATAGAAGTAGAGGTAGAGGATGAGGCAGGGAAGAGAATCAGTTTGAATCGGCCACTCAACCTAAAATACGGGTGACTACTAGAGTATACAACCTTAAGACTAATTAAGATTACGATGATCTGGAGATCATTGCAGGTACTTTACAATTAATCGATAAACTTGTTTTGGTATTGATTGACCTAGGATCAACTTATTCCTATATATGTAGTAAACTAGTGATGTGATTGTGACTAACCCGCTATGCCATAGTGCTCGGGTAAACCAGATTTGCCGAGGGTGTCCTATAAGGATTCAGGGAATTGAATTCCTGCTAATATAATGGAATTACCCTTTGATGAGTTTGAGGTCATATTGGGAATGAATTATTTATATCGTTACTATGCTAATGTTGAATGTCGATTGAAGCGGGTAGTTTTGAGAAGTTCTGATGGATCATAGGTAATTGTGGTCTGTGATAGAATTAATCCACTATCTAATGTGATATCAGTAAAGTTGACTAAGAAGCTAATGTTGCAAGGATGTCAAGCTTTCATCGCCAATATTATTGATACTCGAGCCACGAAGATGAGATTGGAGGACTTTCCGACGGTCCGAGAATTTCCAAACGTGTTCCCATATGAGTTACCGGGATTACCTCCAGATAGAGATGTTGAATTTCAAATTGAGGTAATGCGTGGAATGACACCAATTTTGATAGCTCTTTATAGAATGGCCCCAAAGTAATTGAAGGAGTTAAAGGCTCAGTTACAAGAGCTACTGGAGAAAGGATTCATCAGACCCAGTGTATCACATTGGTGTGCACCTGTGCTATTTGTAAAAAAGAAAGATGGTTTGATGCGTCTATGTATTGATTATCAGCAACTCAACAAGGGAATATAATGAATAAGTATCCTCTCCCAAGAATCGACGATTTATTTGATCAACTCAAAGGAGTTTCGGTGTTCTCCAAAATTGATTTGTTCTCTGGCAATCATTAGCTGAAGATACAAGAAGAGCATATTCCAAAAACGGTTTTTAGGACCCAGTATGGCCATTATGAGTTCGTAGTAATGCCGTTTGGATTAACTAATGCACTGGCAGTATTTATGGATCTTATGAATATGTATTTCAACCGTACCTCGATCAGTTCGTGTCTTTATTGATGATATATTGGTTTATTCAAAGACGAATGAAGAGCATGATGCCCACCATCGAGTGATTCTTCAAACATTTTGAGATAAGAAGCTTTATGTTAAGTTATCTAAGTATGAGTTTTGGTTATTTGAAGTGGCATTCCTTGGACATGTAGTATCTGCAGAAGGGAGTCGGGTGGATCCTCAGAAAGTTAAAGCTATATTAGATTGGGAAGTTCCAAGAAATGTTTCCGCAGTACGGAGTTTCTTAGGATTAGCTGGATATTATCAAAGGTTAGTAAGGGACTTTTCGATGATTGCCTCCCCATTAACAAAACTGTTAAGGAATAATGTGCCATTTATTTGGACGGATAAATGCCAAGAGAGTTTTGAATCTTTGAAGAAGGTTCTAACGGAGACTCTAGTGCTAGTACAACCAGAATCAGACAAAGACTATACAATTTATAGTGACACTTTCCATAATGGTCTGGGATGTGTTTTGATGCAAGATGGAAAGGAAATAGCCTATGCTTTGAGACAACTTAAGCCACATGAAAGGAATTATTCAACACATGATCTTGAGTTAGGAACAGTGGTGTTTGCACTGAATATATGACGTCACTATTAATATGGTGAGCGATGTTATATTTACACTGAGCATAAAACTTTAAAGTATTTGCTGGCTCAAAATAAGCTAAACTTGAGACGAAGGAGATGGATCGAGTTACTTAAAGACTATTATGTAATTATAGACTATTACCCATGAAAGACTAATGTTGTAGCTGATGCACTTAGCAGAAAGACTTATACAGCTTTACGCTAGATGCTCGATTTTCTTTAAAGGACAATTGTGCTCTATTGGCTGAATTAAAGCTAAAGCCTTTATTTTTGGAGCGAATAAAGGAGTTGCAAATGAGAGATGATAAGTGTTTGGCAAGAATAGAACAAGTGAAAAAAATATGAAATCAAGGATTTTTATGTAAAGTCTGGTGGATGCTTGTACTACAGAGACCGAGTTTGTGTTCCAAATGATGAAGATTTGAAGAAAAATATATTTTCTGAAGCGCATTGTAGCCCGTTGACTATGCATCCAGGAGGTAACAAGATGTATCAAGATTTAAAAGGAAGATACTGGTGGCCAGGTATGAAAAGAGCTATTATAGAGTTTGTTGCAAAGTGCTTATACTGTCAACAAGTAAAAGCTGAGCATCAGGTACCTTCAGGACTTTTACAACTGATCTTTACTCCTCAATGGAAATGGGAAAAAGTCATGATGGATTTCGTAACGGGGTTACCATTGACACCGAATAAAAAGGAATCAATTTTGGTAATTGTCAATAGGTTAACGAAGATAATACATTTCATTTCTGTTCGAATTGATTATTCAATGGATAAGTATGTTTGAATTATACATAAAAGAAATATTTCGATTACATGGAGTACTTGTTTCAATAGTATCTGAAAGAGATCCAAGATTTACTTCGAGGTTTTGAAAGTCTTTACATGGAGCCTTGAGTACCCGATTGAACTTTAACACAACTTTTCATCCTTAGACAGATGGTCAGTCCGAGTGGACTATTCAAGTTTTAGAATATATGTTGAGGGTGTGTGTAATAGAATTCAAGGGATCTTGGGAAAAGTATTTTCCGTTGGCAGAATTTGCTTACAATAATAGTTATCAATCGAGTATCAAGATGGTGCCCTATGAAGCTTTATATGGAAGAAAATGTCGAACGCCATTAAATTTGTTTGAATTGAAATATCAAGACATATTGGGGCCATATATGATCAAAAAAGTTGAAGAGAAAGTGAAGATTATTCAAGATAATCTTAATATAGCCGCTGATCGAAGAAGTCTTATTCAGATTTAAAGAGAAAGGAAATTGAATACCAAGTAGGTGATAAAGTATTTCTCAAAGTATCACCCTGGAAGAAGATTCTCCATTTTGGACGCAACCCTATGAGATTTTAAAAAGAGTTGGACCAGTACCATATCAATTAGCATTACCACCAGAAATGTAGAAGATCCATAATGTTTTTCATGTTTCTATGCTCAGAAGACATCGATCAGATCCTTCTCACATCATAGCACTGGAAGAGATAGAAGTCCAATCTGATCTGACCTATGAGGAAGAACCAGTGCATATTTTAGCACATGAAGTCAAACGACTAAGGAACAAGACGATTCCATTAGTTAAAGTTCTTTGGAGAAATTATAAAGTGGAAGATGCGACATGGGAGCGTGAAGAGGACATGAGAAGACAATTTCCTCATCTCTTTATGCAGTAAAAATTCGAGGATGAATTTTCTTAAGGGGGAGAATTATAAACCCCAAACATCAAGTTAGTGACTAAAGAGTAAAGTTTTAAAATTAGTGGTTTGAATTTGATAAATTAAAATGTTCTGGGATTGATTTGGAAATTTTTGTTTATGATACATAATCCAAGATGGAAGAATTGAAGGGAAAATGCTCTTTTGGCATTAAATGAATTTAAAATTCATTTTATGTTAATATAACATGTGATGAAATAGAAAAGGTAAGGAAAAGCCTAGATAGTTCTCACTTTCTCTTCTCTTATTCATTCCATCATGAGCTCCCAATTGCTAAGGTAAGTGATTTAAAGTTGGTTGTTCCTTTCATTTTTGAGTTGGTTGTTCCCTTCATTTTTGAGTTGGTTGTTCCCTTTATTTTTGAGTTGGTTTTGAATCTTGGGTTGGTATAGAAGCTTAAGAAATCTTAAAGATGAATAGAAACTTTGGGATTGAGGAATTAATGGTAATTTGGTAAAATGAGCTTTTAAGGGAATTGATGAAATTTGATTAGTAATTTGATTTTAAAGGCATATTTGACTTGTCAAAGGTTTGAATAAGGTATTTGAAGTATTAGAAATGATTAGAAACATGTTTGAAGAATAGGTTAAAATTTAGTTTTAAATGTTCTTTAGAGAAATGTAAATGTTAAAGGGGGTTTAATTTATATAAATTAGTTAAGATAAGTGTTATTGAATTTAAGGGCATGAATGGAGTTAAAAGTATGAGAATGAGGTGAATTTGGGGCTAAATTCGAAGTGAAATAAGTGAATTCTGGGTAAGGGTATTGGAACTAGAAGAACAGTATCGATACCATATGAATCGGATGAATAACATCGGTATTGAAGGGGTAGTATAGATATTGGGGGTATCGATACCAAAATAAAAAAGGAAATTCCACAATGCAAAATAGGTATCGATACTAATGTGGGTATCGGTACATTATAAGGGAAGTATCGGTACTGGGTGTAAAGTTTGATACTGTTTAGTTTAAAATTTTGAATTAGGTATTTTATTTCGTTTAAGTAAATATCGATTGGTTAACAGTTATTTAAGATCTAATATTCATTTTGGTTATGTTCTTATGTAGACTTCGATCAAGATCAATTACCGAATGACTCGAAGTAGTTAAGAGATTAAGCAGAAGTGAAAAAGAATTTTACTTAGGACTTAGGTGAGGCAAAGGTTAGTGTAACTTATTTATTTTGTATTAGATATGAGGACGGCTTGCGATAAGCCAACCTCGAAGGTTTTCGATTGAAAATAATTTTATTTATTTTAAGCAATATCGTTATAATGTTTTATATAAATTATATTTCCAAACTACTATTTTGATTTTATTATTATGTGAATATGTTATATGCGAATATGTTTTACGTAAAAATGTTATATGTGAATATGTTCTACGTGAATGTGATCTATGTGAATAAATGACACTTTGAATAATGTAATGTGAAATAATTATATGGTTAAAGCCCAAAGTATATGTTATGAGAATTAGAGATATAGTTTGCAGGCCAAGAGTTGAGGGTTCTACATGGTCTTTTCGGACAATTCTATGTGGTCCTTTGGGACAATTCTACACGGTACTTTGGGAAAAATCTATGTGGCACTTCGGTGCATATTCTACGTGGCACTTTGGTGCAAATCCTACGCGACAGTTTCGACCATAATTACTGTGTACAACCTCAAAGAACTCACATACCTTGAGTTCTCAGTGATATGTGTTGGGCTATTTAAACAAATTGATATGAATTGAACAGTATATAACATTATAAGTATTTTTATGCAATGAATATTGGGTTCCATATTAAATGTTTCTTTGAAAATATTTAAGTAAATGCTTTATTGTTTTATTATGCTCATTTAAGCCTCACTAAGTCAATGACTTAGCGTGTGAGTGTTTTCACACGTAGGTTCAAAGAGATCCGAAGAGTAAAGCTAGGAAAGGAAAACATACACTTTGAAGAAGATAGGATCGGAACGATTTGAACAATATGTGTTTCTTGTTATTTTGAAATTTTGTTGGCATTTAACATAAATGTACTACATAGGTTTAAATCGCTAATGCTCTGATTTGTTTTGTAATTATACTATTTAAAGTTTATGTAAATATATAAGTATTTATGTTCATCGTGAAAAATATATATTTTATATTAATTTTTGTATGAGCTTTACCACTAAAATAAAATTCAAATTCAAATTTTAAACAGATTTTTGAAGAGTCAAAGCTTTAAAAAGTCAATGTGACACCTCAGATTCGTATCCAGGTCGTGGACGGGTCGGGGGTGTTATACAAAAACTCAAGGAAATAATTAAGGCCAATTTTAACTTTGTTGGGGGCACTCCACTTAAAGTATTAAGTTGTTAATTTTCGGAGGTAATGTCTAAAGTAACTATAGAGGTAATTTCTGAGCTTTACGAAGTGAGTTTTGTTCGAGTTATCAAGTCGAAGACTTTTTGACACTTAAATCCTCTAATTAGGGTATTCCACTAAAGTAATGGGATACGTCAAGAGCCCTAACTTTATAAATAGAATTACATTAAGATTATGACACTAGTCTTTATGGGTCGAGATGAATCTCCCAGCGAAATCAAAATGAATACAAGAACACCAAACTTAACGAAGTATAATTTAAAGAAAGGCATTAAGGCCTAAAGTAAATTTGAATTGTGAAGAGTTTCAATGAAAGGTGAACTAAGGGAGTTGAGAAACACTTGTTATAGTCAACTTCACACGAGCACTCAAGAATGTTGCCTTTAGACTGATATTTATCCTCTACCTCTTCTGAAGGATTCTATGAAGCTTGAGCGAATAAAAAACTTCATAGAATTGAAATATAAGTGTTCGAAAAGGTCTAGCAATTGATTATGCTAGTTGTGTCACTTTATCCCATCCGATTAGAATCCCAAGACAAGAAAGAGGGGCATGTCATAGTGTCGGCATGGACAGAGAAAACTTATTAACTAAAACCTTAGAAAAATAGGAAGTTGACCTGAAACCAACCCATCAATTCTGACACTTGTCAAAGGATTATAACTTTGAAAATTTAAAGAGCATTTGATTCTTTTAATATTCAGTGAACTCATGTTTTGTTATTTTATTCAATTGTGAGCCTAAAAAGGTGCATTATTTTGTTTCTTCAACAAAATTTTCAAATGAAGGAAAATATTTTTCAAACAACATAGCTTCCCCATAATGGTATCATAGAAACCTGAAAAAGTCCATTCAAACTTAGAAGCTCATAACTAGAAACGATAGTAAAGAAATTGAAAGTTGAAGGCTAATATTGTTGAGGGAATGAGAAAAACTTGTCACGAGATAAAGACTCGGTGAAGGCGAAGGCTCAGCAAAGGGAATAAAGCAAAGATTCACAAGATAATGGAGCTCCCAATACTAAAGTGAAATCATGCATGCATTTAGGCATTTGTAAAAAAAGGATCATACACATTCATTTTTCATCAGGTTTTGAATTTTTTTATAAAATTCAAGAAGTCAACATAGATTTCATTTCGTGCAAAAAAAGAGGATCTTAGCAAAGATTTATTTTTCCTTGTCACTGGCGAAAGAAGTGGATCTCGGCAAAAAAATTAAGGACCTTTGAGTACTTTAAATACATATCAATGACACATGATGATAGACCAAACATTTCCAATTTAAGAGTTCATAATGAGAATAACTCATTCAATGAGGGAGAAGAAGTTCCTAATGAGAAAAACTTGTCACCACTGCACTCAATTCCATCACATAAGGAGTTGGATCAACATTATCACTTCGCTCGATTCCATCACAAAAGGAGTTGGATCAATATCCTCTCGCTCAAGTTCAAATTCATCATAGAAGAAGTTGGATCAAAATTTCTGAGAGAATTCATAATGAGAAAAACTTGTTCAACCTTTGCTCGATTCCATCGCAGAATGAGGTGAATCAACATCCTCGAGAGAAAAAGTTCATAATGAGAAGAGATTGTTCAACATGTTCTTGATTCTATCACATAAGGTGTTGGATTAGCATTACCACTTCGCTTGGTCCCATCGCATAAGGAGTTGGATCAACATTATTTCGCTTGAGATAGTTTCCTTTGAAATATAAAATCATTTCACTAGAGATTTTTATTCTTAAAACATATTTTATCTCATTCGAGATTGTTTATCTTAAACCAAATTTTATCTCACTAGAGATTGTTTTCTTAAAACACATTTTGTCTCACTATAGATTGTTTTTCTTAAAATCTCACTTAAGGTTGTTTTCCTTAATAAAAAATTAAAAATATTATTTTAAATGTTTCTCTTGAAACAAAAATTTTCTCACTATGGGCATTTGTTTAGAGTTTTTCTTGAAATCACTTCATTTGAAAGTCAGATTTCATCTCTCTCGAGATCAAAATATCATTTACAGTCTTATATGAGACAATATTTTCTTTAAAATAAATATTCAAACGTGCTAATCAAGAACATTTGTGTCTTTCGTAGGTTCAAACCCAACACAAAAGGAGGAGGATTAACACTTCCAGTGGAAGGGTTCATAATGAGAATAACTTATCAAATGAGGGAGAAGAAGTGCATATAGGAGAGCTTGTTTGACCTTAACTCATCCATCACAAAAGAAAGTGGATCCAAATTTCCGACGAAGAAGTTCATAATCAGAAGAACTTGTTCAACTTTGGTTCATCCATCATATAAGGCATTTGATCAGTATCACTTCGCTCAATTCCATCATATAAGGAGGTGGATCAACATCATCTCGCTTGAGATAGTTTCCCATGAAACTCAAACTTCAGTATCATTTCACTTGTGGTTTAAATCCATCACATAAGAAGTTGGATCAATATTACCTTTTGGCTCGATTCCATTACATAAGTAGTTGGATCATCATCATATCACTCGAGAGAGTTCTCATCCATTACAAAAGAAGTTGGATAAATATTTCTGATGAAAAAGTTCATATATGAGAGCTTGTTCAACCTTGACTAATCCATAACAGAAGAAGATGGATCCACATTTCTGATCAATAAGTTCATAATGAGATGAACTTGTTCAACCTTGCTATGTTCATCGTAGAAGGAGGTGGATTAACATTCCCAGCAAGAAGTTCATAATGAAAAGAACTCAAAGCTCAAGAAGTACAGTGACACCAAAAATGGTGCTTTAGGTCTTTGATCCATTCTAGTTCCACCACAATGGGCAAAGAGGGGCAACTGTAATCACAATTTTTGGTTTACAATTATTATTATTATTATTATTAAACAACCCAAAAATTGTTATTATTATTAAATAAAAATCTTTACAAGCCCAAATACAAAAAATAGAGCCCCAAATAAATCAAACTTATCAGGGCCCATGAGATACAACCCAACTAACTTAGGGTTCTTTAATTAACCCTTCAACCACCCCAGTCGCCCGATGACACCAACTGTTAAACCTGCCTAGATCCAACGGACCATATAAACCATAAGTTGGGTTTCCTCCTAAACTCATCACCATTCATGCACTAAGTTATCACCAAGCGCCTGAGGCCTCCCGCGTGTCAGGTAACCGCCGGTCTCTCATGACTCGCCTGTGACTCCTCTATTCCCGAGGACTATCATTGTCGTCAGATTATTCGTGGATCACCCCGAAAATGATGAAAGTAGCTTGGGGGTAAAAAACAAATTACCCTGACCTTACTCACATTATCCGCCACATGTCAAGCGTTAACCCCGCCGAATTACCCCCACCTCGGTTAAACCACCAAAGCTAAAAATAGGAAAAAAAGAATCAAAGGATTTTACATGCAACCCAAAACAAGCACCAAAACAGAAACCTTTTCGATTTTAAAAAAGAAGACTTTTGGAAACACAAAAAGGGGAAGAAGGAATAAAGAAAAAGGATAAAAATAAGAGATTATCACCATTTCAAGTGCTCGGTTTCTCTCACCAGAGTGAAGAAGTCGTCATTATCAATAGTAATAGCCTTGCATGTCATAGATCTAGGGAGATAGGCAAGGAGTTTCACAGGTAAGTGGTATTTAGTGTGATGTTTAAAAGGTTTGGTTTTATTTGGGTAAGAAAATGGTTAGTTTTAGGTTTTTTGACAACCGTAGACGGTGGTCGACAACGGTGGCTGGAGCTCATTTGCAGAAATCAGAGGCTTTTGGCCTTCCTTGGTCAGGCGGAGGGAAAGAGGGGGTTGAGAGAAAATCACTCTCTCTCTTTTACAAACAAGATGGGTGAAACAAAATGAGAATTTTAAACCAATTTAGGCCAAATTCTAGGTCGTACGATGTCGTTTTAGAGGGTGAAGTTGTGCGTTTTAGTGCATGGGTTAATCCTTTCAGCAGCCACCTGAGTTTTGTAACTTTGCAGTTTAGTCACTCAATGTATATTTGGTTTATTTCGAATTTAAGATACTAAGTTTTGTTGCTCTACGTTTTAGTCACTAGCCATGCTTTAATTTGTTCTTGTTTGAATGTCTGATGTGATCCTTCAAATGTTATGTTCATTACACTTTTGTCCTCAACTGGTTATGCATTAAAAATTGTAATATTCACACTTTAGACCCCCATAGGTTTACTATATGTTTATTTTGGTCATTGCTTAAGCTTGGTTACTAAACAAAATGAACTATTCACTTATAGGTCCATATAGTTCTAGGTTAGTTCTAATTTAGCCTATTAATTTATTCATTTAGTATACATACTTGTTTGAATTCATTACGAATTGATGTAACCCACATGCTAAGTATTTTATTTAAAATGTTAGAATACCCCTAAAATTATTCGATAACACCTATTCTTAGATTTATTTAATACTAGTATCAATTTTCAAGAATATATTTCGTAGAATAGGCATGGAAAGTGCAACCTATCATGGTGGTATGATTCAATACGACGTTCGGAAAAAAAATGAACTTGAAAATAATCAAGGATGCTTTGATAAAAATAAAAATAGTAAAAATAAAATCATCATCATGTTTAAATAATCAAGGAAAAATATTTGTTTAAATAAAATCATGTTTAACAAATAGCTTGAAATAAATTGATCATTTTTCCATAAAAGGATTTTATTTTAAATGTCAACTTGAATCTACAAATTTCTCTATTAAGAAAATGTTTAAGTGATCAAGTACCATTTTTTGGGCATTGTAGGGGGGTTAATCCTTCCCCACATGTAACCAACTCCCTAGCCCTTAAAAACGAATCTTTGGTTAACGCAGACCCATTTAGTCTTTTTAAATGATTTTTTTTAAAATTGTTTTAAAAGATATTTTAGGTATTCGACCTACCTAACCCAAAGGTCAATGGTGACTCTCATCTTCATTTTAAAAAATTCGATATAAAATTTTTGTTTTAAAAAAATGGTTACGACACATGTCGTAAGGTATTAGCAGTACCATAAAAATAAAAATGCATTTACAATTAAAGTTGTATTTATGAATCCATCAAGTGGCCTCGGTGGTAAAGAGAAATATTGATCTCCTAGAGATCTTGGGTTCTTGCAGCGACATTTTTAGGGTGTGGTTAAGAAAGTTTTGAACATATATTACCTTGTAATCACCCTATACTAATAAAAAAATGTTGTATTTATAATTTGAGAAGGGACAGAGTAATACATACAATAATTGGTTATTAAATCAATTATATAAATAGGTTATAGCCCTTAAGAAATAATCTGCTTGTATTTTCTTTTATCTCATGAGATAATTTTTACTCAATAGAAACATATCATCTTATAAGATCTCACTTCAAGGTAATCTCCAAATTTCAATCTTGTAGGTAATCTCAAATAATTGATTCAAGTACGCTTTCGCAAATCTAGTATCTTATTCTTGATGATTTGGTATAAAAGATTTTAATTCTTGATTTTATATCAATTAAATTTTGATTCTAATAAATGGTATCAGAGTCTCGTTATATTTAATCATCAATAATCAATTAATGTTAGGGTTTATGATTTAGTATATTAAAAATTTTGGTATAATTCTTATAAATTTTAATTATATAATGTTTAAGGTTTATAAATGAATATTAATATTATTAGACTAGTATTCATCACCTTTTTGATGAGAAAATTGACAAATCTAAAAAATTGATGAAATCCAAATCTACTAACTGATGATTATATTTATCTATCATGTTGATTTATAGACAACAATAATAATCTTAGATCTATCACCACTACATATAAGGGATTAATATGTAAACTCCTAGTCATCTGAAGATGAGGGTCTCCTAGTCACCCGAAAATGAGGGTCTGCTTGCACTAAATAGCTTATTTACGATTCTTTATATCCTCCGCACAGCTACAACTTTTGATGTGACATCAAATTGACTCATGGTCTATGAATCTAAGATTTCACAGTTAAATCTATTTAAATTTATTAATTCACGAGTAACTATCATGACTCTTCATTAACATCAATGAAGATGGTTGTTTGGATCTTAATTTTTTATATTTGTGTTTGATAATATATTTAAAGGTAAATTTTAATTTTTTTAATAAATTTAATTATAATTACTAACAATCACTTAAAATATTATTTATTTTTACCTTCTTTATAACCAAGATACACGTCATTAATTATTTTCCTTATTAACAAAAACATTTATAACGAATATCTAAAATTTAATATGCTAAAAGCATTAAAATTTAGAGATATTCAATTTTAGTCAATAAGCAGAGTTTATTTAGACTAGGTTACAAAGCTTATTCCCTTATTAACATAAGTTTAATTTTTTTTGTGACATGATTTTTTTATATTTTTAATTTATCTCGTGATATGACAATTACAAAACAATAATTTAATACTTTAATTCTAAATGTATTTACTTAAATATTAAATTATTATATTTATTATACATATATTTTAATTTAATTTTACGAAAGCATATCCTAATATATATTAATGAATTGATGGGAAATTAGTTTCATAAATGGTGAAAGTGGTGTTGGAAAAATGGTGAATTTAATTGATAGATTTAATATTTATATTAAATTCATATTTCTTGTAAATTAAAAGATATTTTTTAATTTGAATATTAGTAGGATAATTACTCTTTGAATATATCAAATTAAAAAGTATGTGTTACTTTTTTAACTTTGAATATTAAAGGTAATTATATACTTTTGTACATTTCAAATTAAAATAATATATGTTTAAGTTTGAATGGTAAAAGGAGTTGATCTCCTGAATATATCAAATTAAAATATATTATT
The DNA here is from genome assembly GCF_006381635.1 of Hibiscus syriacus. Taxonomy (NCBI): domain Eukaryota; kingdom Viridiplantae; phylum Streptophyta; class Magnoliopsida; order Malvales; family Malvaceae; genus Hibiscus; species Hibiscus syriacus. The sequence goes on from NW_024063434.1 coordinate 239,189, forward strand.
ATATGTTTACATTTAAATATTAAAAGATATGTCGTTAGATTAAATCTCTCTTGAAAATCCCCTATAAATTTTGAGTTAACCTGCTAGGTTATTCACAAGTTTCAAGTTTCATAATTTAATAACGTTTACTTTCTTGAAAAGTTTTCTCTCTTCAACTAGTTTTTTCGGTGATAGTTGAAGGCAATGATAGTTCGTGATCTCTACTGTTATGTATTGTAGTTGATCATCAAGTTATTGTATCATAGGAGACAAACAATCAACAAACTCGAGCACAAAAGGAGTGGCCAAAAATCTGTCTTAAGGAAAATGTGTAGCGACATGCCTCAATTGTTTCCGATCGATTGATCAAAATAAAAAGAAGATTGATTTCGTCTTAAATTTTCTTATTTCCTAGATATTTCTTCTTCAAATTTGAATTTATAAATTTCAAATTTTTTGAGGAATATTTGTGAGTTTAATTTTAATGTGAGATATGGATCCATTAATTTCGTTGTATAATTCAAATAATTGGATACCAGAATCTTTGCAAGATCTTTATGGTTACGCACTTTGATTACAATGGTGAAGTTAATAATGATGATCAAGAACATAAGTTTTGGTTGACAATGATAAAGTCAACCAAATTTCAGAACTCTTTCTTCTACCTTTCTTTAATCTGAAATGAATCAGATGTCATGGGAAAAATGAGATAGTGAACAAATTTGTTTCAGGATTTATCTTGTTGTTTTAACGAGTTTTCTAAAATCTCAAAGTGGATAAATCTTTTTAACAGAAATTGTCGTGGAAGTAACTTTGGTTACTGATTTTATTTCAAAATTTTGATTATGTCTGATAACAAAATCGAAAATAAACAAGAATTATTTTTTTGTTTATTGGAATCTTTGGTTTTGTATTTGAAATCAATTGTGTTTTTTATTTTATCGCATACCAGAATTATTTGATTTCTATTTATAATAGAAATTGTTGGAAGGTAACAACTTTGTTATAAATTTATTTCAGGGTTTTAGTTCATCTACTGATAGAATAAATCAAAATTTAATAAAAATTTCAGTTGTTTATGTTTATCATGAACATAATAAATTTGATTGATTTCATGTTAAATTTGATTAGATATCAGATGATCCTCTTATTATTAGAGAGGATGAGTGAATGTTGTTACCGCATTCACATCTATTAAAATTTGGAAGTATTATGAGTTCATATATTGGAAATACATCTTGGATGTATTATCGGATACACTTTATAAGGTGTAAAATATCCATAAAAAAATATGGATAACATTGGACCATAGATACGAAAAGGAAGATGTTGGTACTTATGAATTATTAGTGAACAAGTTCTTAAAATTCGTAATAATGGCACAACCAAAGGGGATACATACTTTATTTCTCCATTGATGATAGCAAAAGTATTGCTATGTGTATTTGCTAAAAGAACAAAAGTGAAGTTATAGAAAAAAATATTTTCTATAAACATAAAGTTGAAAATCAACTTAATAAATAGTTTAAGATGGTAAGAAAGAAGTGTGAACAACATGATATTATTCATGAAGTGACATCACTATATTCTCCTAAAATAAATGGAGTAGCAAAGCGGAAGAATTAAAGGAAATAATTAACACAATGCTAAGAAGTTATAAGTTGTCACAGAACATGTGGGGGAAAGGAGAAGTTGTTCTATCAACTAATTACCTTTTTATATAAGGTAACCAAGAATGAAAAAAGGACAAGACACCATATGAGTTATGAAAAGGTTGAAAACATGTATCATACAAAATGTGGGGATGTTTGGAAAAGGTAATGGTCATATTACCATAACAAATAAAAATAAATCCTAAATGATGGATTGTATTTTCTTTGATTATCCTACAATCTTAGAAGGATAGATCGATGCTAGTTAGAATTTGACAAGTGAATATGTTTCACATTGGGAAGAGAATTCATATTATGGAAATCCTTAAGGAAAATGTTATAACCATATTGATAATGAAATATGAGTTTTTAGTTCTAGATAAGTCTAGAGAATAAGTTGAATAGCTTTGGAATTTCTTGGAGGATATTCTTGAATGGTTGAAACATGTGTCCACGGTATGCATATACAGTGACTAGCATAGATTTCAAGTATAATGGTAAATTGAAACATATGTGTTGTTGACATAATACCATAGACAACTGATCTCATATTGAGTTATCTCTGTTGATTTTGTAAGATCAAAGGATAACATTGTGGATCCGCTAACCAAAGAGTTAAACTGAGATCAAGTTGAGAAAACATCTAAAGGAATGTGAACAAAGCCCATGAAATTTAAAGGCTTTATGTGAAGAAAATAACCCTATCTTGTTGACTGAATATATCAAGATCTAGGTTCAAAGGGACAATCTAATTGCATAAACCATGTACTGTCACTATGGGGTTTTTTTATCCCAAGTTTGTTCTTATGATGTAAACAATGATCAAAGTGGTACAGGATAAGCTTAACTTTTAATGACCATTATGTATTGCAGTGAGCTGAGCAACATAAGTCATTTATGTGAGAGTGAAGTAGGGCCGCTTTAACGAGACTATTGGGGATAGTTCTTTCAAACTCTTACAGAACCATACATTTTCCATGGCTTTAAGGGCATACCCATGAGAACTAAATTCTTATCAGAGGGGTAGTTGTGTGAAGTATGTCATCGTTTACACAAACAACAGAATAGTTCAAGGACACCGCGTCTATTGTTTAATCAGTAAAGTAAATATACTTCCACAAGGGGAGGTTAAAAGGAGGACACCTACCTATTCTATGCAACTATCAAACTTAGAGGCTATCACCATACCGAGTCAAAATGTTTTGATAAAATTATCAATTTCATTCATGTGAAATATTGTTGCAAAATGGGTGAATTTAATTAATGGATTTAATATTTATATTAAACCCATATTCCTTTTTACTATTGCAAATTAAAAGATACTTGTTAAACCATGTTTTATAATATTTTGATATAACAAATTAAGGCAAAATATTTTTGAACTTGATTGAATTTGTTCAAAGTTTTCAAAAATAATTCAAAGTTTTCAAAAATAATTCAAAGTCTATTAAACTAGAATTTGAGCACAAAAATGATTTTCTGGGTACGTAGTACCGATACTGTTCTTACAGTATCAATACTGCATAAACAATACCAATACTTTTCATGTGGTATTGATACCAAAGGTAAGAGAAGTATCGATACTCTCTAGGTAGTATAGATACTACCATGTGTTTTCCAAATTGCTCAAATTCCATAATGCAAAATAGGTGTCGATACTCAAAGGAGTATCGATACTACTTTACACAGTAGTATCGATACCATGAGCATAATATCGATACTGGTAAAGCTCAACGGCTAGTAACAGCTAGTTGATTTAAAAATTATAAAGGAAGTTCTAATAGTCATTAAAGGAGTACCGATACTCCCTGTCCTGGGTAGTTATTTTGCAGAAATTTAATCCCCAACGGCTAAAAACGGTCACAAACTCATTCCAACATATAAAAACAAGTTGAGGACACTTGAAGAATGGTTAGAACACCTATCCAAGCAGTCAAACACAAGTGAAGAGTTTTTCTTTCTTATTTTTTTATCTTGTAAATATTTGTGTTTTGAGCTTATTGCAAATCTTTATTTTGTTCTTATGAGCTTAATTCCTTGTAAACACATACCTTAGAGAGGTTTTCTTGTTTACAATATATTCCTTTTGTAAAGAGGAGTGGTTCTATCTTAGCCATTGAAAAGACAGGGAGTGTAAAGTTTATCTCTTGATCCTGTAAAAAGAAAGAACAAATTAGTGAATTTTTTTAGAAAATTCTTAGTGAGGAGCTAAGGTAGTGAATGTAGACTTGGTTGAGAAGTCGAACCACTATAAATCCTTGTGCAAATTGTCTCATCTTTATACTCCTTACTCACTAATCTCAAAAAGTCAATCCACCCCCTCTTGGCAAAATATTATGTTGATCGTTTGAGCTTCATCGAATATCCCAACAATACTTTTTAATTTGAATATTAATAGGATAATTAATCTTTGAATATGTCAATTTAAAAAGGTATGTGTTACCTTTTTTACTTTGAATATTAAAGTTAACTATATACTTTTGTATATTTCAAATTAAAATAATATTTATTTAAGTTTGAATGGTAAAAGGAGTTTATCTTCTGAATATATCAAATTAAAAGATATTTTTATCTGTTTACATTTAAATATTAAATGATATCAGGTTGAATTAAATATCTCTTGAAATTTCCCTAAAAATAGTGAGTTAATTTCCTAGGTTATTCACAAGTTACAAGTTTCATAATTTAATAACTTTTACTTTCTCATAAAGTTTCTTTCTCCCACTAGTTTTCCGGTAATAGCTTAAGGCAATGATAATTTTTTTTCTCTACTATTGTGATACTGTTGTTGTGTCCTAGGAGACAGTAGACCAACAAACTCGAATACCAAAGGAGCGACCGAAAATATATTTTAAAAAAACTGTGTAACGACAAGACTCAACTATTTCCGATCGATTGATTAAAATAATAATAAGAATGATTTCGTCTCAAATTGTTATTTCGGATAACAATCTCAAAATAATATTAAAATCATCCTTTACCTTTATCACTTTATTTCCCTTGATTTTATAATAATATTTTTTATTATTTTCTATATTAATATCGGATTTAACGCTATTTTTCTAACATGTGGCATATCCATCAATGACATAAGCTAAGATATTAGTTAATTGGGGTATTGGAAGAACAAAAGTCCATGTTTTCCTACTCAACGTGCCATTCGTGTTCTGCTCAAAATGCATCGATTTTTAATTATATTTTGGGAAGAGAAAGAGATGGATGGAGTCGGTGCGGTCTCTTTTACTTATTTGGGTAAACTACATATTTAGTATCTCAATTATCATTTTTGTTTTATTTGGGTTCATCTAATTATTTTTCCTTCAAAATCATGTCTAACGTCATATTTTAGTTTCATTCTAGTCACTCATTGTAAAAAATTAATGATGATGCTAACGTGTCACTATAATGTAATGTCATGTCATCTTTGAAAAAATTTAAAATATATCATATAATCAATGTTATTATTTTTTAACGGTAAATAACCAAAATAAAATAAAAACGTAATATTAAATATGATTTAAAAAATAATAAAATGAGCAAAACAAAACAAGTCATAGTTGAGGTACTAAACTTGTATTTTACCCTATTTTATATTTGAAACTCACGTCTTACACTTCATTTGAACCATCATTGATGAAATCAACACCATAAATTAGATTGTGGTTAACCATCCAAGTAGTAGTAAACCTCAACTATTTCGTTCGAATCACAAAGCTAACTCCAACAAACACCATTTCTCTTGGTTTTATTTGGTAACCGGTGAGATAAGAAAGGTTCATTTTACTCCACCCAATAACTCTTATTCCATCAACCTACACTCAACCACAATTACTAGAAACTTATAAGTTATTTGATAAAATTTATTGACGGATCCAAAAAAAATACTTTTAATAATAAATACATATTTTTAATCATAGAAAATTTTTGTACATAATAAATACAATTGGTAAAATAAATAATTAATATAAGAAAATTCGAACTTTAATACTAACCCTTCCTTAAGAGTGAATCCACCACAGATGAAAATGAAAATTAAGCCCCAAGTAGGATAGAAATTATAATATAGATTTTTTTTATTAATATGGGGTGCTTACAAGTAGAAGCATATGATCTAAAAAGTCTCAACCATTTTGATAATAAGCATTCAAATATCATGCAGTTGTTGATGTTCGAATCTAGACTTATGTGTTCCGAGACATATACGATGTTGCCCGATCGTGATTCTAGTAAGAACTTCGCAGTGCTTTGATTGAAGATTGAAAATGCACAAACAATGTTACAAGAAAGAAATTGATATAAGTAAATTGAAAATGAAAGGTTGTAGGTTATGATAAAGTGGTTTGATGGTGATGGAAGAGTGAAGGTTGTTGTGGTTTAAGGAAATGAATGAAAGTGGAAGAAGTGTAGTGGTGATAATAGTTTATAGCGTGGAAAGAATGGAAGTATGGTGAAGGTAAAGATGTTATGGCGTGGGAGATGAATGATGAAATAAAAAGTATGGATTGTGACCCGCTAGCTATATGGAGCTAGGAACCAACAATATACAATAATGGAATCGAAGCGATAGGGGTGCAACGTGACCCACTAGCTATATGTGAGCTAGGAACCAACGTTATAATAAAATGAAATGGAGGAAGGCTTCAAGACTGACAAGAAATCAATAGAGTTCTAATCCAAGAACTAAAATGAAAGCAACCTTTCAAAGAGTTTATTATGCAAAAAGTTCTAAGTACAAATGCCATGGAGGTGCCTATTTATAGTGTTGATAGGCACCATATGAAAAGATTTTACAATTAAAATAAAACAATCACCTAAATGCAATTTAATTCATTTAAATGACTTGTCATTCTTCTTATCCTTTGATGACTGGCCATGTAGATTGAAAATGGATGAATTAAGCTTCAATTTGAGATAATTCTAGCCTTAAATTCGTCCAAAAAAGGAGGGTGACTCTTGGGTTGCCTTGCCTTGCTTGCAAATGGAAGAAAAGAGGATAAATGAAGTCATAGGATGAATGTGGACATCCTACATGTCCAAATCAACTTGTCTCTTCAAATTCCTTACTGAATTTATTACTTAATTTGGTGTTTAAATGAAATAAAATCAGCCTTCATTGCTTGTTCCCTTGTAGAATATGATCAGCCTTCAAAAGATGATAAAGGCCTTGAATTCTGGTTATTGCATGTCCCATTGCTTGAACATGAATGACCTTCAATGGGTGATAACATCAACCTTGAATTCCTTGAATTGGTGAATTAAGATGGCCATCAATTTCTTGTCTCTTGGTAGAAGATGAAAGGACTCTTCCTTAGCTCAAACTCATCCAAATCATCCTTGTATAAAATTCCCGTAATGAAAATTTCAGCGTGCACTGTCTTCAGTAAATCGATCATATCTCAAGCTCAAGATATCGGATTGAGGTGATTAAAAAGGCATTGGAAAGCTAAGAGATAGATGAATAATTTCCAATTGATTTCTAGACCCAAAAACGTTTGTATCTCATCCATAATTAGAAGACATTCTTACTGATATTCTTGCATCTGTTGAAACCGTTCAACTTCTCTCATACACCTAGACACAATGGTGAACTTTATTTAATATTTAATTGAAAACATGCATGAAACAATTAAGAGTTAGTTTAATAAATGAACTAGTTTGATGAATGAACTAGTTTAATTAATGAACTAACTTTATTCAATGAACTAACTTTATTCAATGAACTAGAACTTTATTCAATGAACTAGATGCATGAATGAAGTAGCTTACTAAATGATATAAATATGCATAAATGAACTACTTCCCTAAATGAACTAGATGCTTTAAATGCAATGCATGCTTAAATGAACAACACACTTATTAAATGTAATGAATGCCATGCAACTAATAAAACTCATGCAATGAATTATATCATATGATAAGCATATCCTAAGAGGTAAATACAAACATATGATAAAATATAGTGCATCAATGAGAAGGTATAGGATGAAGTAAGGTAGAACTCCCTTTGAATCAGCTTTGGTGAACTTCAATGATTTAATCAGATCAAAACAAAAGTTAGGGTTGATTGGGACCACATTAGCTTACAAGTAGAAGCATATGTTCTAAAAATTCTCAGCCATTTTGATAATGAGCATTCAAATATCCTGCAGTTGTTGATGTTCGAATCTGAGACCTCTAGGAATAACAATAATTCCTTTAAGACTTAAATAATATAAATTAATTATTTAATATTATTTGGTCTATTTAACTTAAATAATATAAAATTAATACTTAAATAATTATATTACATTTATATCATTTGGTCTATTTAAAATTTTTATTTTTAAATAAATTGAAAATTTAACTTCTAATTTAATAATGATATAAGTATTAAATTGAGCATGATAAAAAATTTACACTATAGTTGGGTGACTAAGCTTTCGGTGATTAATTTAAAATGTCTCAAATTTAAATATTATAATCATAAAAAAATATTAATTTTGTGGTGATATTGTCATATAAATTAAATTCAAAATATGGTGAAATTTACCCAAATGACTAATTTATCTCAATGGTTAGATGATTTGTTTCACATGTAAGATACTTAAGATCAAATCAGACTAATAGCAATAATGATTTCTATCTTTTTATCTCATAGGTGTTGACATGTGTCACTGTGTAATTGGTTGAATAAAATTAATTAAAATAAAAAAAAATGATGTAGTAATTAAAAATTGACATGTCTAAGTATTATCGTCAATTGTTTTTTAAAAAATGAAGTTTAAATACTTAAATTAAACAAAAATGATAATTTAGGTATAAAAGTGTAATTTATCCTTTTTAATATTTATTTAATAAGGATAATTTAGCTAGTGATATGTTTCGATACGTTGCTTTATTGGTATGTTGCGGTATGCAACGTGCGTTATAGACTTTTCTGAGTATGAATATTTTATTTGTTCGAATTTTGATATGATTCGGATTAATTTAAAATTTTAAGTTTATTTGATATTTATTTTAAATATTTTATTGATCGAATATTATTGTTAGATTATTCTATTCACTTTATCTTTGTATTTATATTATTAATTTAGGATGGATTTACGGTGTACACGGTACATTTAAACACACTACTAATACAACATAGTACTAACTAAATTGTTTTTCTCAAGTAAATATTAAAAAATTCAAGAATCGCTCCATAGTTAATCCACTAATTTTGTAACATAACATTTTTAAATGATCATTAAATTATATTAAAATAATCTTTTTAGATATTAAATTTTCAAAAGTTATATAATAAATATTACACTTTTTAAAAGTTATATAATAAATATTAAACTTTAATGATCTTTTTTATATAAAATAGATACAACAACTTTAATTACCATAACTAAAAAGGTAAAATGATATATTAAATTAATAAAATAATCTCATTTACTCCCCTCAATTATAATTATGATCAAAGTGTTATTTTTTTATAATTTTTCAACATTTTTAAATAGAATTTGTTAATGCATCAAATTATTTTATATATCTTTTATTTGGTTATGATTAAATTTATAAAAAAATTGTAAATTTTAAGATCAAACATAATAAATTATCAGTAACTGAAGTCAATTTTTTTAAGCAATTTGATTCAACTATTTAATTTTGTTTAATAAATTTAAATATAATTTTAAAATAATTTTAAATTTTCAAAAATAAATTTTAATTTTTTTTTATTTTTTCTTAAATTCTTATTTAAAAATATCATATGAGGAATCAAAGTAGATAGTATTTTTTTTATTAATTTAAATTGTCACATCCTCCTTTAATGATAATTGATTATTAGTGATTATATTTAAAAAAAATCTAAAGATCAATGATTGTTTTTAACTTATAAAAAATTAAATATTATAAAATTATTATCGTAGTTTGATTATTATTTGTAGATTGACTCTATTTCAATTTAGTTAATAGTGTATTTTAATATGTCATTTTAGTGATATTTTTCGTTGTACGACATGCACGGTAAAAAATCTCGTTCATTTAATGAACATTCTTCTGATAAAAGTATTTTTTCAGATTTCTAAAATATAAATTAAATTATACTTAATAAAAATATAAACCAAAATTTTCAGTTTTTTTATTCATTTTAAATATTATTTTGAGAAAACGTACTTCACTCAATTAATAAAATACATGATAAATTACAAGTTCAGTATCTAAATTATTATTTTATTATATTTTTATATTTAAATTTTCTTTTCTTTTAAAATCATATCTAACATTTAGTTTAAGTTTCAATTTAGTACTTTAATGTTAAAAAATTAATAGAACTGTCAACGTAGTATTTTTTTATATTTTCAGTGATGATATGTCATTATCTTATGATGATATGTCAACATCAATGTTAAGTTTAAAATGATGAGTACTAAAATGAAACTTAAACTAAATGTTAGATATGATTTTAAAAAAATAAATTTGAGTATTGAAACGGAACTAACGTAATAGATTAGGTATTAAATGTGTAGTTTACTAAGACGAAAAGGAAATGACCGTAGAAATAATTTAATGATTTTGAGAAGAAAAAAAATCTCTTTTCCAGTAACCTAGCTTAGAGATTAGCCGAAAAAGACATGAATTCCTCGTTTTTAAACACCCTCTAAAGTCTTCTTCTACCTGCAAAACCAAAATTCTTTTTTTTTTTAACAAAACCTCAAGTGATTTTGAAAATCATTCCTTTTTCTAATGTAAGTTATCGTAGTTGTTGATGTCAAGGCCTCATGTTAAGCTCCTATGCCTTTCATCCCCACTTCTTGCACCTTCTCTGTTCAAATTTCGGGTTCGGACTCCACCCTCTAACTTTTCTTTTAATGGCATCTTCCAATCCAATCTCAAACTCACAAACAAGGTAAGTATAAATCTCAAGCTTTTCTTTCCTTTCTTGTTTTCCCATTCTTTAAAAAAAATCACTTTTATGATAAATTTTGGTTTTTTAGAATCTGGAGTTTAGCTTTGAAATGGTTTATGTTTGCTTTCGCGAAACTTGAGGAAAAAGTTAATTTGAAGTTATAAAGTTGACAAGTTATTCCATTTAAACTGAACTATAGTTAGTTTCTCTATGCTTGGTTGCTCAGAAAATTGGATAACAAAGAGAGGGTAAATTGTGTAGAGGAAACTTGATATAACCACTTATTAGCAGGGATTTAAATTGCGGGTTGTGTTTTCGGTTGCTTTACTTTTATAGATATTGCGGATAAAACGGATGCTATTGCAATTATTTCGGCACAATTATAGTTTCGGACGGCATCAATTGTTTCATAGTATACCACTATTTAAATCACTTTTTATTAGTCCATGATAAATGCTAGAACTTTGTAGCTTTAGGTCGGTTGAGTTCAATTGAGTATCTCTTTAATTGTGGTCATGTTGATTATGCCGTCTATACCCTTGTTGCACAATCAATTCTGGCTTTATTTTGTTTTTAATTTGCAGAAATGGAAATTTCCATGCTTTAGGCATGAAGGGTTTTCCCCAGAAACCCCAAAATCTGAATGTATTGATCATTTCCTGCTTGAAGAAACTGAACAACCTGAGTTTGACAAGTCTAGTGCTCGATAAAGAGACTGGAAATCATCTCTTCAGGAGGTAATGGATTGTTTTAACTGGATTCAATGTGATGGACTAGGATGTTTAATTGTCTACATGTGCGATATGTCACCGTTGTTAGCCATTGATTGATCATTGAATCTATCAGCAACTGGTATCTACGTATGCTGGACGAAGAATTTGTTGGCTAAAGTTTAGTCAGAGATGGTATCGATGGGAGAATTTAGCTATTTCTCATGTGTCCTTGGTGAACTTACTGGAACATGACGAGAGAGTAAGTTATATGGGCTGTTTTACTAAATCATCTGCTCTTTGGCATATGAAATAGGTGGTTTTAGATCATGGAAAGCAGTAGAGTTGGTTCATGTGGTATTCTGTGATTGTGAGTTAACAAATCTGCCCAACCTGTTTAGTCTCGAAGCTCCTTACTGAAACTGAATCGATACGGAGCAATTGGTATTGAATGACTTGTTATCTGATGTGATTGAGTGCACATTCAAGCTATGAAAGAACAACTGCCTGCATTCTTACTAGTTTACAAGAACAACTTGCATAATTGTCAAATATGTCAACATGTTCCCCAATCTTTTCACATTTTCTTTTCTCTTTTAGTTTTATAGGGGAATGATGAAATAGATTGGTCGTAATGCAGGCTGCGGATACAGTTTCAAGAGCAGTTGGCAAGAGGTTGAGTGTACCATGGACCGTAGAGACCATTGTGCAGGTTAGTTTGTTTTACTTGACATTCTGTTGCAAACATATTTGGCATCCGCAACCATCGTCTTAGCTTTTTATAGATGCTAAGCTTGCTTTTCAATGAATTATACAGAAATAAGCACTGTAAGCCTTTGAACTCTAAATGTGAACATCATATGTGACTCGGATGAAATGGAAACGTGTCGAATGGTTGGCATGATAACATTTTGTGTGCTCACACACAGGTTATGCTTCTCTGGGTAGCTGCATTCTGGTTCATTGGGTCTTGGATAATTCCTTTAGCTGCTCACATGCCTGGGTTGATCAAGGAATCTCTAACATTCAGGGGACAGGCCTTGTTCAGGCTTGTGACGGACGTAAGTGAAGGCCTTGCCGGGATTGCAATACTGCACCGTTGTATGTCTCGGTTCCATCCCCTTCCATTGGATTGGTTTAAATTTAGCTTGAGAGGAAAGTGGTTTATTGATGTTGTGATAGGATGCCTCATGTTTCCGGTCATCAATCGATTGTCACAGTTCAACCTCAACTTGCTGCCTGTTATACCTTCTACGCCCGTAACCCTTTCAAGCGTTGAACAATCAATCTTAGCAAGGGATCCACCAGCCATAGCATTATATGCGATTGTAGTTTCGATATGCGCTCCGGTATGGGAGGAGGTCATCTTCCGGGGGTTCCTTCTCCCTTCGTTGACCAAGTACATGCTCGTATGGTGCGCGATACTGGTGATTTCGATTGCGTTTGTGCTGGCACATTTTAATGTACAGAGAATGGTACCACTTATTGTCCTAGGGATGGTGATGGGTGTCGTTTTCGCACGAACACGGAATCTATTGCCATCTATGCTTCTCCACAGCCTTTGGAATGGATTTTTATTCTTGGATTTAATGAGATGAGCTTGTTTATTATGCAAGTGAAAGTGAAGCATAGGTTTCAGGTTTGGGGAATGGTTGCTTGCAAGGGTTTTAAGTAGCGATTCAAGTCGCAGTCGCGTTTTCGGTCATGTCTCGTTTATCGCTTTTGTGGTCATAGCGGGCGCTATTGCGGTCATAGAGGGCACTTTTGTGGCTATAGCGGGTATATCAGAAGACAACGCTACCACTATTTCGCGGGCGCGGACCGCTATTTAAAATCCTAGTTTTAAGCATGTTATCGGCAACACAATCAAATATTCGAATGGCTAGAAAAATTGTACACAAAGAGATCCAACAACTGTTGGGGCACACAGTTCATAAATGTATAGCATAGCTCAAGAGTATTGATCCATCAGTTCTGTTTGTCTGATGGATCAATACTCTTGAGCTATGCTATACATTTATGAACTGTGTGCCCCAACAGTTGTTGGATCTCTTTGTGTACAATTTTTCTAGCCATTCGATTATTTGATTGTGTTGCCGATAACATGCTTAAAACTAGGATTTTAAATAACGGTCCGCGCCCGCGAAATAGTGGTAGCGTTGTCTTCTGATATACCCGCTATAGCCACAAAAGTGCCCTCTATGACCGCAATAGCGCCCGCTATGATCACAAAAGCGATAAACGAGACATGACCGAAAACGCGACTGCGATTTGAATCGCTACTTAAAACCCTTGCAAGCAACTAGGGCTGTAAATGAGACGAGACAGATCGTGAGCTACTCGAGATCGACTCGATCAAGGCTCGATAAATACTCGGATCGAATGGACTCGAACTCGAGTTCTTAACGAGCCGAAACGAGTTACTCGATATTCGACTCGAAAAGCTCGTGAGTTATTCGAAAAAAAATTATATTATAATTTTAGATTTTTTAAAACTACATTATTAAAAATATATTTAAAATACATTATTGATAATTATAAAATTTTAAAAATATATAAAAAATTCTATAATACAACTACCATCAAATTTTATTTTTTTTAATTAACTAGCTCAAGTCCAATTGTTACATTGTATATTACTAAAATAAAAGTTCATTTAATTAAGCACATGTTAAATTACACGTGTTTGGTTGATTTTTTTTCTTCTTTTTTTAACTTTTTACTGCACAAGTACTTGACAACGTAGAAAAATAAAATAAAAAAATAGCCAAACAATAGAAAAATTAAAAATGGTTAAAAATTATTTTTGAATAAATATTCTTATATTTATTTTAAATTAATAAAAATTATTTGTCTAATGACAAATATTTAATATATTTCTAATGATAATATTTTTAATAACTAATTTTTTAAATTATTATTATATTTTGAGGTTTCGGGTTCAAATATCAAAGGTTTGAGCATTTAATATCAATATATATATTGTACTTACCTCATAAATCATTACCAATTCGATTAATTAATGTATTTGACTATTTGTAATGAACCCTAAATCCTAATCTTTAAATCTTAAACTATAAATACTAAACCTTAAACTATAATCCCTAAATCTTAAGTCATAAACACTAAACCCTAAACTTTAATCTTTAAACCCTAAGCCGTAAGCACTAAATCTTAAACCTAAACCCTAAACTCAGTTATGTGATAGGAGTTAAGTTATGCACATGAAGGTAACATACAAATTATGCAAAATGATGTTATGTGACTCCTAAATAAATCATTTGCATACTTATACATAAATATATCAACATGCAAAATAAATATATACAACTTACTGATTGAGACATGATTTTATCATATATTAATTATGACTATCGACACTGTTTATAATCGTCTGTTTATTTTAAATTATATCATTCAAGTAATTTCTATAGATCTACCTTATAAAAAATGGCGGAGAAAGCTAAAACCAATCAACCGGCTTTTCTCCATGGAAAATACGAGCTTGGTCGAATGCCATGAACTTTGCCATGAAAGTTGTCATGAAAGGTTTCTACAAATCAGTAAGGAATCCATGTAAAACAATTAAATGGATTAAGATCTACAGAGAGAATCAATCTAATAACTTACGTGGAAGGAGCCTGCAGCAAGCAATAAGCAAGAATAAATGCAATCATTGCCCATACACCCCTATAAAAAAGCACATGGGAGATACTTGATATATGTCAGCAAGTAAAAGGGCTAAGGCATTACAATGGCATTAGAAATATATAGAAACCTTTTTACAGATGTTACAAGATCACCAGATTCGTTGCTCTCAGGATCAAGGGCTCTACTTGCCCAACTGTTAAACATATAGAGGCCAAACAAATGAGTCTTAAATATAATTTAAATTTAAAGGAGAAAGAAGTTTCTTCTTAGAAAAAAATGACAACCAAATGATTCACACAACTCAAAACAAAAACATAAGCATGAATTTAAACCAGGAAATACGAATTCTAGCAACAATATAAAAGATGTCTGTAAATCGAAAAAGGGACAAAATGCAGAATTTACAGTCAACCATATGCTAAAAGGAAGTATATATTAAGCAGGGAACTTACATAAGAAAGCATGCACCAATGAACCGGCATCTTCCGACGGGGAAGAGCGTTGCCATGAAAGTTGTCGGCAAAGAGAAGGTGATTAGAGTCGGGATGATGGTTCCGTCATTAAGATGGTGAAACATCCCTGTGCTGGACAAAACTGCCACCGCCAATAATGCTCGGGACCTCGCGAACCATAGTACCAGACAATCCATGGGAGATTTTTGAATAAATATTCTTATAGCTGCTGACACCTTTCTTTTTCTTCTTTATTGCAATTCATGGGAGATCAATTGGAAGTGGAATGTTTGGAACCAGGATTTATTAATTCAGAGTGTTGAGTTTCGGGAGAGAAGAAGAGGAGGAAGAAGAAGAGGAAGAAGAAGATGCATAGTATACTATATTTAGCTTGAAAGAGGGATATCCCACATCGATAGTTTTGGGGAATAAGGGGTAAAGTCGAGTTTATAAAAGGGATGGGTTTCAGAAGTTGAAAATTAATTCGTTTTCAAGCTTGAATCAAGTTTGAATCGAGCTCAAAATTGAGCTTGAACCGAGCTGAATCGAGCTTGAATCGAGTTTTGAGTTTTAATTGAATTCTTGATTTTTTTTTGAATTCGAGCCTTTTCGAGTTCGAGTCGAGTTTCAAATATATATTTTGAGTTCGAGTCGAGCTTAATAATTTTTAGCTTGTGAGTTTTTGAGTTGAGTCGAGCTTGCGTTTAAAGTTTTCGAGTTCAAGTCGAGCTCAGCAATACTTGAGCTCAACTCGGCTCGTTTACACCCCTACACACACATATATATATATATCCATTTTGGCATTAGATAAATTTCTCAATTTTAAAATATAAAGGCTCTTATAATTTTTTGTGTGAAATATAATCTTAGCTTTGGCCTTGAGGTACATTATAAGATGTATGCTTTGTAGATTTGGTAAATATAATATAAACTAAGAGACGATATTAAATATTTTTGGGTGAATTATACATATGATCACTTATGTTTGTGTTTTGTTCACTTTAGGTTATTGATTTTCAAAAACATAAGATATGATCACTTTCGTTTTTATTTAATTAAGATGTGGTTATTTTCGTTTTTATTTATAAGATGTGGTCATCTTAGGTCAATTGTTGTTAACACTTAAAAAATATGCGACATAATAGTTGGTATAATCACATATTTGATCTCTATTTTTACATATTCTCTCAATTTAGTCATATTCTTAAATAAATTTCAAAATAAAAATATATTTTTAAATGACAATAAAAATAAAATATTTTTAAATTAAGTTAATAATAAGATATATTTAATAAGTTAATATAAAAATATTTTTTAATTTAATATATATAAAATATTATAAATTTAAGTATTTATACGCTAAGATACAAAATATATACACCATGTTATCTACTTTAGACAAAGCAATAATCTTGACTTAATGGTTAGATAATGTTTAGTTTCTTAAGTGACCAAGGTTTGATTTTGTTTCCTAATTTGCTTTCCTTTGTTTTGTTTCAACTTCATGGTAACACATGTCACTCTTTGATTGGTGGACATAAATATATTAAATTAAAATAAAGTTAGTCCTCCAATCGAATGTTGGTATGTGGCATGACATGTGACATCATTCAATTGGAGGATTAAATTTATTTTAATTTATTAAAAATCTAACTAAATTGAGAGAATATGTAAATAAAATGGATCAAATGTGTGATTATATTAAAATATTTAACTATTGTTAACAGTGATTAACTCAGAGTGACCACATCTTAAATAAATAAAAACGAAAATAATCATATCTTATGGTTTTTTAAAATTAATGACCAAAAGTAGACAAAACAAAAACATAAATAATCATCTGTGTAGTTAACCTAATATTTTTTATGCAAAAAAAAGTCTCAAATTTTATTAAAAAATTATAAAAAACTCGAATAAAATATAGATACGAACAAATCTAATTACATCGGTAAAAGAACTATAATAAGAGATCAAACTACTAAAAGATCACAAACAATCTTAAATCAGAGTTAAATATCATGAAAAACAATCATTAAATGCAAACCACGTATCACAAATATAATCCAAGAGACAAAAGCATGGAATATTAGTTAGAGAACAAATAAGTTTCATTTTGATTAGTCGAGACGATGTCAAATCTAACCTTAAAAAAATTAAACAAAGAAAACAATTAAACAACCGATAAAGAAAATTAATGTGTCAAAATATAAAGAAAAATGTACCATAAAGATATAGAAAAGTGTTATAAAAGTAAAATAAAATAAAAAGTGGGGATTCATTACTTAGAGCAAGGGCTATTTCGTGAAGTCGAGGAAGAATGAGTATTAGTCCTGGCTTTTAAAAGACTAGTTTTTGTCTTGTCTGTCTCTGAGAGAGTAGCAAAGCCCCCGGAGCGGTATAAGAGAAAGAAGTCGGTGCTGCTTTTGCTGTTACAGAATCTGCATTTTCTAGTTCAAATAGTGTTCTTTTATCGTCGCTGGGGAGCTCTTGGCAAGGAGACCTTAAGAAAAGTATCTAAAACAAATGGAAGGGGAGGATTGACCCGTTCATATAATTCCATAGAAAGAAAACAAAGAAAAACTAAAATATAATATAAGAAAAATAAAAGTATAAACCGTTGATGATCAACACTAAAAATAGTTTCCGAACAAAGATGAAATATAAAATTAAAATATCAATTTATAATTTGAAATACAATATATGTCGAAATAATGAACGAAGTAGGCCCATGTGCATTATATTATCATCTGCAATCTGCAATCTGCAATCTGCAATCTGCAATCTTTAACTAGTAAATAATACAAGTGATTGATCCTTTTCTTAAGGGTTTAATATAAAAATAAGTGACCAAATTATACATAAAATTGATTTTTGGTACTGAGTTTTTTTTTGTTAAAAATATGTGTATAATGTTTTTTTTTTCGTTATACTTTTTGGTTTATAAATTTAGTTTGTTTTTGCAAGTGATAATTGTCTTGTGCCTTTGAAGCATCATTAAGTTCTTCAAGTTTTTTGTGTGAGAGATCTTCACACTCCGATTTTCCTTCTCATTGCGATTAGGAGGACTTATTAAAGTTAATTATTGAGTTTTGTCTAGTCAACTGCGACTATGAGGATTTGTAGGACAATTATCTATCAATCACCATCATCATCAAATCATCATTATCGCACATTACCACCAAATCCCTAATTTTAGCTAAGTTATCTCTATCCTATTATATTCTTTGCCTTCTTTCATTTTTTTGTCTTTACTATATCTTGTTATCTTAATCTTATTTCCTTTGATCAATTTCTAGCAATCTTAAATCTCTTAAAACTCTGATTGTCATTGCCCTTTCAATTCTTTCTCCTCTTGTTCTTTGATTGAGTCTAGATCTTTCTAGGTTTGATTATTCGATAAGAGAAACATTCATTCATCCTTTACCACATCTCTAACAACTACACGCTAACGTAACTTTACACACTAAAGTGAGGTCATCCCCTCAATGGTTGCTAACTCGCTCATTCTCTCATCTAGAACGTTATGCAAGGGTTTATTAGTATGTTACATCTATTAGTCTATTAAGCTACTCTATTCTGGCCATTTAACAATGAATGGTGTTTTAGTCATCTTTGTCTCTAATGTCTCTAGGTATTTTATGGGTTTACAAAGAATACTGTTATTGTTGTTCACTAGCTATATTATTTTGCTAGCCCGGCGTTTGACTCGGGTTCGTTACTTGGAAACGATACATTATTTGTTCTTACCACACTTCCCTTTTGTTCACCCTTAAATTAGAGGGATGACTTTACTTCCTTGTCTCACTTACGTTCTCATAGTACACGATTCTCCTATTATGTAATATGATTAGCTTATTATACTGCTTGTCGGTACATCCTTTACAATGATCCTTCATTCTTAATTACTCGATATGTGCTCGACTAAAAATACTTGGATGAATTATGCCTAATATGCTTACTTTGGTCATAACCCCCTTCTAAGCGTGTTTTTAGGCACTTTTTTCCAACTAAGTTCTACCATTATGGGTCATCCTAAAATCTTACGGGTCTTAACGAAGTCGACTTTAACCATCCAAAATGGATAGTACCAAAACCCTACATATAATATCAATACTCCAGGTTAAGTATCGATACAACCTTGAGTATCAGTACAAAAAACAGCTTCTATTTTGCTAAAATTGACCTAGTATCAATGCCAAACACCTTTAGTATCGATACGAGAGGGGCAGTGTCGATACTTTTCCCCTCAGTATCGATACTCCCTACTAAAATTGCCTAGAAATCATATCAATTCATCTAGTATCGATATTGTTCATCTAGTATTAATACTCGAACCTAGAACCTTATTTAAGCTTGGAAAACACTCAAGAATCATCCTAAAGGCCTTAATTTGATCACAAATCATGTGTTAAAGCTTAGGGAAGTTACTTATGGTCATCTATCAACCTAAAAACATAATCTAAGAAACAAAAATGTCATGTATGGCATGAATTAAGTAAAAACCCCAAAATGATTAAATACTCCAATCTCAACAAATCTTCATGATTATGGAACCCTTAACACCACAAAGGATTAGAAATACACTATTTTGATGCTAAAATCTTGAAATGAAGCTTCTTTTTTAGCCACATACTTCCTCTAGGACAGTTGATTTTTCTCCCTTTTCTCTAGCCAAGCATGAAAGATAATTATTTCTTAATACAAGATGGAAATGAGGAAATTTATTGATGAATTTTAAAGCTTAAGAGAGTATGAAAGAAACCTCAACCACTCATATTGAGTTACGCACTTGCTATGGGGAGGAATATGGAGAAAAAAATAATAAAGAAACAAGAAAAGATATAGATGGGATACCCCATGCCCAAACCACAATAAACCTAAGATATCAACCTTAAATTTTTAAAGATAGTCTAATTAAACTCTTGGCCATTCCTTATCTGCCTACTATGCAAAAATCCTTTTTATGACATTTTGGGCTTGATTCCAAACCAATTAAGCCCAAACTTGACCCAACAACTTCAACTATGAACTCCACGATGTTCACATACCTCTCAAGTAAACTCGAAACTACTAGCACAAAATCACTATCCATCTATAGGAAAATGTACCGAAGGGACAAGTAAAAGTCGTTTTCTCTTGATCCTCGGGTGCTACTAGAATTTGGAAAAAACCTGAAAACCCATTAAGGCAACAGTAATGAGTTTTCCTAGCTAATATTTCAATCATTTGGTCTATAAAGAGAAGAGGAAAATGATCTTTTTGAGTAAGAGAGTTCAACTTCCTGTAATCAATACAAACTCGCCATTCATTTTGAACTCTTGTTGGCACTAACTCACATTCTTGATTTTCAACCACTGTAACTCTCGTTTTCTTGGGAACCACATGAATCGGACTTACCCAATTACTATCCGATATCGGATAGATTCTGTCAGAATCAAGGAGTTTCTGAATGTCATTATTTACTACTTCAATCATCAGTGGATTTAATCGGTATTGTCCTTCTCGTGATGGCTTTGCTCCTTCTTCGACTTTGATCTTGTGCATGCAAGTCGAGGGACTTAATCCTTTAATGTCGGCAATGGTCCATCTTATGGCTTCTTTGTGAGAGTGCATCACCATTACCAAAGCTTCCTCTTCTCTTTCGGATAATTTACTTGAGATGATCACCGGTAAGGTTCCATTTTCGCCCAAAAAGGCATATTTCAAATGTTCCGATAACTGCTTCAATTCTATCTCAGGAGCCTGCAAAACAAAAGGTAAATTTTAGTTTTAGATGAAGGTAAAGATAAATCATAATTGATTGAATGAATATTTTCTAACTCTTTTTCTTCCTCTTTGTGGTAAAGTTCAGGATCCTTGGAAAGATTATAAGAAATATTAGATTCAATATATTCATCAATTAAGGGATCTATAACATCAACAGAATTAATTCTTTCATCACGATTCGGGTGTTTCATTGCTTTGTAAACATCAAATTCAACGATCTCACCATTAAATTCCATTGTCAGTTTACCACTTCTAACATCGATCTTTGTATGTGCGGTGCTTAGGAAGGATCAGCCTAAAAGTACTTTGGAATAAGTATTCGACCTATCGTGTTCCATGTCAATGGCATAGAAATCTGCAGGAAAAAATAATAAATCGACCTTTACTAAGACATTTTCCATCACTCCCACTAGATAGATCACAAATCGATCAGCCAACTGTATAGTTATTCTTGTCTCCTTCAAAGGCTTGTTAGTAATCATTTTATAAATAAAAAATGGAATAACGTTGATTAAAGCCCCTGAGTCACACATTGCATGTTTAATTTTAAAATTACTTATTTTACAAGGTATAGCAAACATACCTTGATTCATCATCTTTGGTGGGAGCTTTCATTGAAAAATTATAGAGACATGTTCTCCCAAATTTACCTTTTCATTCCCCATTAATTTCCTCTTTGTAGTGAAAAGTTCTTTTAAAAATCGAGCATACCTTGGTACTTGTCAAATTACTTCAAGAAGAGGTATGTTAACTTGAACTTTTGGAACACCTCTAAGATCTCCTTTTATTCAGCTCTTTTATCACATTTTATCAACCTTGATGGGAAGGGTGGTGGCGTGATTTCATGGGAAGAAAGAGAATGATGTGCGTCAGACATACCTTATATTTGTGAAGGTGGTTTTCTTCTTGTTTTTCCTGATATGCGACTATTTCTGCTAGAACTTCAGGTGAGATGATTGTTCCACTTAGGAGTGTGATGGAACTAACATTCTCTCTCGGATTTAACTCTGTTTGAGAAGGTAGCCTTCCTTGTGATTCCAATATCCCCACTGTTTGAGCTAGTCGACTCACTTGGTTATCCAAATCTTGAAGATGTGTCTCGGTTCGACTTTGGAACTTTTCCTGGGATGCAACTAGCTTTTCATGGGACGTAACCAACTTTTCTTGTGAAATTGCTAACTTTCCTATGATTTCCTCCAATGATGGCTTTTATATTTACTGTTGAGGAGGAAGTCTTGGTTGATAAGTTGGCCTTTGATTTGCTGTATAGCTGAAGTTTGGGTGGTCTCACCATCCCGGATTATAAGATTGCTATATGGGTTGTATGGACTTTGTGGAGGACCTGGAAAGTTTCCTACGACATTTATTTATGCATTGCCTCCTTCTTGTATCATCGAGCAGTAGTCCGTCGGATGGTCTAGCTTCGTACATATCCTACATGCTCTTGTTGCTTTAGAATTTCCTGTAACAAGTGAATTAACTATTTCAATTAATTTATCTAACTTATTTTCAATGGAAAAGTTACTTATCTCGTGAACCCGTCGGTTGGGTTCACTTGAAAACTGTTGAGTGTTGGTTGCCATGGTTGGAATTAATTCTCTCGCTGTTGTTGGGGTCATGTTGAATAATGGTCCTCCGCTGGCAGCATCTACCATTTTCATTTTCATTAGTAAAAGACCTTCATAAAAGTATTGAAGTAATGTTTGCTCACTTAATCAGTGTTGCGGACAACGTGCACAAAGTTTTTAAAATTGTTCCCAATAGTCATAAAGACTTTCTTCGGTCTTTTTTTTAATGGAAAAAATGCTCATTCGTAACTCATTTGCTTTAGCCGCTGGGAAGAACCTATCAAGAAAAAATCAACTTATGTCAGCCCATGAATTAACTGAATTTGGAGGTAAATAAATTAACCAATCTTTAGCCAAGTCGGCTAAAGAGAAAGGGAAAGCTCTCAATTTAATTTGATCTTCAATAACTCCCTGTGGTTTCATGCTAGTGCAAACTACGTGGAATTCCAACAAGTGTTTGTGCGGATCTTCGGTGGGAAAGCCGTGAAAAAAGGGAAGAAGATTAATAAGTCTCGTCTTTAATTGAAACGAAGTCCCGTCACTAGGAAAATTGATGTATAATGGAGTCTAAGTGACAGGAGCTGCGGCTAGCTCTCGGATCATTTGTTCTTCTTCTACCATCGAGATTTGATCTTCGTTATATGTGTATACTTTAGAGTTTGTCTCCGAATTTGATTCTGTTTCTGAACTCTACTCTTGTTCTTCTTGTCTTTTTCTTTTTTTCTCGAAGTGTTTGTGCATGGATTCTTTGTACTCGTGCTTCGATCTGCGGGTCAAGATCTATCAATTCACCTGGGTTTCTTCTAGTCATAAATAAAAAACAAGCAAAATAAATCAATACTTGCTTAGTCCTCGGCAACGGCGCCAATTTGATAACCATCATTTTGCTATCAAAATAATTCCAGCTTCTTAATAATTAGAAAGGGAAAGTAGTATAGAGAAGAAAGGTCGATCCACATGGATTGTGGTGTTTCTGATTTAGTGAAACTCTCTCTTGATTTATAAAAAGATAGAATTCTAGATAATGATGAGAAGATAGAATAAAATAAAATAAATAAATAATTATAAAAAGGGAAAAATAATAAAATAATAAATAAAAATAATGATAAAGATAAAAAGGGGTTTTTTTTTAATTATTTAAAGAATTAAAAAGATAAAGATTAAATAAACAATTAAATAAATAAAAGGGATTGGGATAAAGAAAACTTATGGTAAAAACAACCTCAGACTTCAGCTTTGCCTCAAATTCCTTGGATCATCGAAACAGATCTTTACTTCAAGATTCACGTCAGCTACCTGTCTACAAGGACAAATCCTTATGACTATGCTTTATGTACAATATCTATTGCACTCTTAAATTTCATTTTGTGAGTTGATCTAAGAAACAACAATGTTGTAAATCTTAAAACGTTGAAGTTCGAAAAAGTTACCGACTCGGATTATGTTGTTTCAACAATAACTGATTC
Organism: Hibiscus syriacus; assembly: GCF_006381635.1. Taxonomy (NCBI): domain Eukaryota; kingdom Viridiplantae; phylum Streptophyta; class Magnoliopsida; order Malvales; family Malvaceae; genus Hibiscus; species Hibiscus syriacus. The sequence goes on from NW_024063434.1 coordinate 263,308, forward strand.
CGATCTCAAGTTCCTCTTAGCAAACAATTTTTCTAAGTGTGTTCATAGGAAGTCAAATGTGCTTCAATAAGACAATCCTTCTTCCAACGTTAACCATAACAACATCCATACCAACGTTGACTTTTGGTTTTGAAAATTGATTTGATTTGAAAATAAACCCAGAAAACAAAGAGAGAAAATACGAAGTTATCGAAGTGCCTTACAATTCTCATGTTTGGAATTGAGCCTTCGCTTTAGCCTTTGGCTTAAAATAAAATTAACTAAGCATGACCAAAGTCGTAGTATATTTGAAAACAAAATTTTAAAAGAAAATAGAAGAAGTTTGCGCAAAATAGAGAGAAAGCTGGAGAAAAAAAGAATATTTAATTCTTAGATGTGAGAGATATGTTTCTAAGCTTGCCGTGAGAGGGTATTTATATCCTTCAAATTCCTAAAAACAAGCTAAAGATAATTCTTAAAATAATATCTTAAATCCTAATTAGAACAATAAAAACTATTTAAACTAAAATTCCTAAAACAAAGATAAGATAAAATATAATAAAAATAATATCATAAATCTTAATTAAAATATTTAAAACTATTTAAACTAAAATTCCTAAAGATAAAATTAAAATAATATCTTAAAACATGAGTTTAATTCAAATTCGAATTGCAGAAACGTGCTTCTGATCTATTCGTTCTTCTAAAAGTACTGATTGAACCTTCTAAAAACTGTCACGTCAAACCGTGTCATCCCCAGAGTCGTGCCCATGTCTCCAACCATGACCAAATAATAAAAAAATTCAGAATGCGCCCGTTTTACTACTAATTCTGGAGAGTAAGACCCTGCACAAAAATAAGCATAACACAACCAAATCAGCGGTAATAATCTATAAGATCCAAGAATTAACGAGAAAATATTACTGATTCAGAACACTCGTCAAATTCCCCCTCACTTATTCAATGTTTGTCCTCAAGCATTCATCAATTAAGATATTAAAATCATAAGTTTCCATCTCTAATTTTAATTTATTTCCCAAACTTCCAATCAAACTAAGTCCATGACATTTGTCGAATTCAAGTTACAATCAAGCAAAGACACAACTAAGAAAATTTAAAGTAAGCAATATATCTCAATTAATTGCCAACTTCAATGAAACATGACTCAATACCTCACAAAGATTTATACATTTCCGCTCAAAGTGTTTGGGGGTAAATGAAATCACACAAACCGAAACTAACCAAAATATTACCATAGTCTTGAAATCCAATTAAGTCTCCACTACAAAAAATGAACATAATGTAATAATCAAGGGGTCTTAAATAATGTGTAATGGGGCTTAGGTTAGGGTAGGGAAAATGCAAAAAAGAAAGGTTTAAAATACCAAAACAAGAGATCAAAATAATTAAGAACAATCCACGAATTAACATGAAGTCCAATGAAAAACAAGGAAAAAATAGATGAAAGGCAATTCAAACGATCGATTTTTCCTTCTTCTTTTTGAATGAAGGGCATGATTTTTCTCTTTTTTCCTACTGTTCTAAATAGTGAACAACGTTTTTCGTGGAACAAGAGATCACAAGATCTCAAGTCTCGGTAAGGGTGTGAAAAGAGAGAAAAACTAAAAAAAGGGCTTCGGGTTTAATTATGAGGTGTAAAACAAAGAAAGGGAAATAAGCTCAAATATGGTTCACTAGTGGATATATAAACGGGTAGGAGTTTTGGGAAAAGTGGGTTTATCCTAGGTGTCCCTATCATGTTAAAACATTACGTTCAATATGTAGTCTCGATATACATTGTGATTACAAGTTCTAGAACATCCTAATCAGTCCGGTACACACAAGTCAAACAATGACCAAGAAAGAAAATGTATTCTTGTTAGGCTCAAATCTCACAAGAAAAGTTTTATATACACTGAGTCAAATTCATCTATATTGATAAAAGCATGAAATATCAATACTCAAAAAAAATTCACCAGCTATACCAATCACCAATCATGCAAATTTCAATCAAAATATGATCACAATCCAAAAGGAAGCAATAGTATAAAGTGAAGTTCAAGACTAGCAACCAACGATCTCAACATATCAATATCAGAAAAACTTAATTTCAAACAATCAAATGAGTCAAGGAAATATTTGACGACATGCTTATCCTTCCCCCTTACTTAATCCATTTTGTCCCAAAACGTATATCAAATTTAAAAACAAAGAGAGGGAAAAGGAATACTCCCCAATCTAGTACCGACTGTAACACCCCCAACTCGTATCCGACCCGGATACGAATCCGAGATGTCACATTTATTATTTAAAACGTTTAAAACTTATAACAATTATGAAAATTCAAACTTTCATTAAAATAAAGTTAATAATTTACATAATTATTGTCAAAATAGTACAAACATTGATCACAACATATGTGAATTACACTTTCCTATATGCCAACATCTATTATACAACAAAATACATACGGTGAATTCACTTCTGATCTGATCTGCAAGTGAAGATATGCTGCTCTGCCGAACCTAAGCCTGATCCTCTTACTTCTCAATACCTACGTGTAAAACACTTACACGCTAAGTCATAGACTTAGTGAGGCATAAACGTATAATAATGCATTTCTTATAAATATGAACATGCAACACAAATATTTAAATAAAATCATCACTATCATTTCATGATTCTATCACATTACTTATGCTTCATGCTAACCAATAATAATATGATAACATATAAAGCAATATACACACTTTTCATATTCTTTATAGGCCCTTTGAATGTCTTCCTAAACTTTACTCTTAAGGTATCGGTACTTGATGAATGGATACTGATACCCCTTGCCCAGAAATCACTTTTTAAGCCCGAAAATTCACTCAATTCAACTCAAACACTTCATGACTTAGCTCCTTTAATACCCTTAACTCAAAAATACATACTCAAACACATTCCTAAACCTTTAACACATCTTTAACATCAAATTCTCATCCTCCATATGAAATTTAAGAATCATACCAAATTTCTACTTGTTCTAAATTCAATTCTAACACTTCATACTTCTTATTTATGTTGATGACAAGTCAAATTTAGTCTTCGAATCTAGTTACTATATTTCTATCAAGATTTCATTAAGAACCCTTCATCTTAAATCCTTTCTATTCTCTTCATCTTATGGGTTTAAAACAAATTAAGCTTTCCTTAAGCTTAATTATCACTTAATGATAAAAAACAAACTTGAATTTCAAGTAATGCTCAACTAATAGAAAATCTCACCTTTTCTTTGAACCTTCACGTATGAAGAAGTGAGAAGAAGAAAGAACTCTGGAAGCTTAATTTCCCCCTTCCACTTCGACTGTGTCCATATAACCATTCCCCAAATAATTATCTTGCGATCAAATAACCATTTGTGTCCTTCTATTCTTCATTCTTTATATTTCAATCCTACACAACATTTCTCATATAATTCCTTGAACTATTCAATTATTCTACTTTAATCACCAAATTCTAAAATTTTCTAATTTAGTCACTAACCCGGTATTGAGGATGTTATAAATCTCCCCCTTAAGAAAATTCATCCTCAAATTTTCATTGTGCAATGAGATAGGGGTACTGCTTCTTCATGTCCTCTTCACGTTCTCACGTTGCTTCTTCTATCTTATGATTCCTCCATAAGTCTTTGACCAATGGAATAGTCTTGTTCCATAGTTGCTTAACCTCGTGAGCTAAAATTTTAATTGGCTCTTCTTCATAAGTCAAGTCAGGTTAAACCTCGATTTCTTCTGATATCATAATATGGGAGGGATCAGATCTATATTTCCGAAGTATGGAAACATGAAAGACATCGTGAATCTTCTCCATTTTCGGTGGCAAAGCTAATTGGTATGCCACTAGTCCCACTCTTTTTACAATCTCATATGGTCCAATAAACCGAGGACTCAACTTTCCTTTCCGACCAAACCTCAACATCTTCTTCCACGGAGACACCTTTAAAAACACTTTATCTCCGACTTAAAACTCAATTTATTTCCTCTTCAGGTCTACATATGATTTCTGTCTATCTGCTGCAGCTTTGAGATTATTCTGTATCACATGAACTTTCTCTTCCACTTCCTGAATCAATTTAGGACCAAAAACTTCTCGATCCTTAAGCTCATACCAGTTCAAAGGTGTACGACACTTCCTCCCATATAAAGCCTCATAGGGAGCCATTTTGATGCTTGACTGGTTACTATTGTTGTAGGCAAACTCGGCAAGTGGCAAACATTTTTCCCACAATCCTTTAAACTCTATCACACAGACTCTCAACATATCCTCTAGGATTTGGATAGTTCGCTCGGATTATCCATCGGTCTGAGGATGAAATGTTCTGCTAAAATTCAATCGAGTTCCCAATACTCCATGTAAAGACTTCCAAAACCTTGATGTGAATCTAGGATCTCGATCAGAAATAATGGAAATTGGTACACCATGTAATTGTATAATCTCTCTAATATACAACTCAATATATTTATTCATGGAAAAATCAGCTCGCACCAGAATGAAATGAGTTGACTTAGTCAATCTGTCTACAATCACCCAGATGTAATCTCTTTTGTTCGGAGTAAAAGGCAACCCCATCAAAAAAACCATCGTAACATTCTCCTATTTCCACTGAGGAATAGACATTAGTTGCAACAATCCGGATAGAACTTGATGTTCAACTTTGACTTGTTGGAAAGTTAAACACTTGGATACGAATTCCGTAATATTTATTTTCATTCCAAGCCACCAATAACGACTCTTGAGGTCATATACATTTTGTTTCCTCTCGGATGCATCGCTAATGGACTACAATGAGCTTCTGTTAACAACTCATTTTTTAGTTCATCATTATCTGAAATTACTAGTCTCCCTCGATAATACAGATTCTCATTGGCTTTAATCTCATAATCAATAAGCTCTCCATTCTTCACTTGCTGTAACTTCTTAAAACACTTTTCATCTATGGTTTACAATTCTGTAACTATATCTCAGCTAATATATCATCTCTCGCTTTACTTCGGAAGTTATCTTGTCCGGACATCTAATAAGATATAACCAAATAGTTTTATTAGCAAAACAACATACATATTACCCTTATCAGATAAGAAGTTTTCACATTTATGTTGGCATGTACACCTGTAAAGACACTCTAGACTTCGGCTTATGCCTAGAATCGGCTAAACCATAGCTCTGATACCATTAAATGTAACACCCCAACCCGTATCCGACCCGGATATGAATTCGAGATGTCACATTTACTATTCAAAACGTTTAAAACTTATAAAATTATGAAAATTCAAACTTTCATTCAAATAAAGTTAATAATTTACATAAGTACTGTCAAAATAGTAAAAAGATTGATCAGAACATATGTGAATTACACTTTCCTATATACCAACATCTATTATACAACAAAATACATACGGTGAGTTCACTTCTGATTTGATCTGCAAGTGAAGATATACTGCTCTGCCGAACCTAAGTCTGATCCTCTTGCTTCTCAATACCTACGTGTAAAACACTTACACGATAAGTCATAGACTTAGTGAGGTATAAACTTATAATAATGCATTTCTTATAAATATGAACATGCAACACAATATTTAAATAAAATTATCATTATCATTTCATGATTCCATCACATTACATATGCTTCAAGCTAACCAATAATAATATGATAACATATAATGCAATACACACACTTTTCATATTCTTTATAGGCCCATGTAAATACTAAGAACTTAAGGTATTCGAGTAAATGGAGGTTGTGCACATCTGTTGTCACCAAAGCTCGTATAAGCCCCACTAAGTGGCATATGAAATTTTTCCCTAAGGATCTATGAATATGTCTCGAAGGACCTATGAAACCCTCGACTCTTCATATGCCAACTATACCTAGAGCTCTCATATCACATAACATGGGCATTAGTGTTATACTTCGTATAAACATGCACTTATGTCATTTCCCTTGTAATCACATATATCTTTTATTCTATCACATTTCACATGTGCATATAACCATCAGTCTCATATCATGTAACATAAGTATTTAAGTACATTCACATGACTCATAAAACATGTATCAAACCATATGTAAACATAGATAACTTATGCATGTTTTTATAAAGATCATAATGTATGCATGTTCATAACTATTAGACTATGAAATCAACCTACGAAATAGACTTATCACAAGTCTTATTTCCATTGAATTATACCTATATTATGTACTCACCTTGGCCTCACTAAATTCCAATCTACTTCAATGATTTCCTTCCTTTCGATCGAATCTTAACTCGGTGATCGTTCTGAAACTTGTTAACGCTCAATGTCTACATAATCACACATTTATACATATTAGTATTCCAAATAGCATACTCTGATTTTTCATTTCTTAAACTAAAGGAATAAGAGAATTTCATTTTCTATTTAAAGTAGGTATCAGTACCCTCTATAGGGTATCGATATATCCCTTAACTGAGGTATCAGTACCATGCCTAGGTATCGATACCCATATTGTATTCTGTAATTTTTTTCGTTCAAGATGGTATCGATACCTTCCTCAAGGTATCGGTACCCTTGGTATCGATACTGTTCTTCAGGTATCGATACCCTTTGAATGTCTTCCTAAATTTTACTCTTGAGGTATCGGTACCTGATGAATTGGTATCGATACCCCTTGCCCAGAAATCAATCTTTAAGCCCAAAAATGCACTTAATTCAGCTCCAACGCTTCATGACTTAGCTCCTTTAATACCCTTAACTCAAAACTACATACTCAAACACATTCCTAAATCTTTAACACATCTTTAACCTTAAAGTCTCATTCTCCATATGAAATTTAAGAATCATACCAAATTTTCTACTTTTTCTAATTCAATTCTAACACTTCATATTTCTTATTTATGTTGATGACAAGTCAAATTTGGTCTTGGAATGTAGTTATTATCTTTCTATCAAGATTTCATTTAAGAACCCTTTATCTTAAATCCTTTATATTCTCTTCATCATATGATTTTAAAACAAATTAAGCTTTCCTTAAGCTTAATTATCACTTCATGATCAAAACCAAACTTGAATTTCGACTAATAATCAACTAAATGAAAATCTCACATTTGCTTTGAACCTTCATGCATAAAGAAGAGAAAAGAAGAAGAGAACTCTGGAAGCTTAATTTCCCCCTTCCCCTTCCACGTGTGTCCATATAACCATTCCCCAAATAATTATCTTGCTATCAAATGACCCTTGTGTCCTTCTATTCTTCCTTCTTTATAATTCAATCCCACACAACATTTCTCATATAAGTCCTTGAACTATTCAATTATTCTACTTTAATCACCAAATTCTAAAATTTTCCAATTTAGTTATTAACCCAGTATTGAGGATGTTACAGCGATCGCGACCACGGCCATGTCGAGACGAGCTCGGGCGAAGGTAAGAAATATTTTATCAGAATTCAAATCTGTTCAGAGAAAAATAAAATAAAATTAAGCATCTGATAAAATAAAATAAATAGAATGAAATATATTTTGCTAAAAATAAAGTGAAATTAAAATGAAAATAAAACGAAATGGGTTGTCTCTCATCAAGTGCTTTTGTTTAACGTCGTTAGCTCGACGACCTGATTTTTCAGACTGTGGGTTCCTCTAAATTGATTTATTCGATTAGACCAACTGGAGCATTTTCATAATACGGCTTCAACCTTTGACCGTTAACTTTAAATCAAACTCCTGAGTTATCTTCAACTTCAATAGCACCATAAGGAAATACTGGAGTTACTGTAAACGGTCCAATCCATTTTGATCTGAGTTTTCCTATAAAAAAGTTTAAATTTGGAGTTAAATAACAAAACTTATTGACCGACAGAAAAAGTTTTAAAAGAAGTTCTACTATCGTGAAATTCTTTTGTTTTTTCTTTAAATATTTGAGCACTGTCAAAGGCATTTTTCAGATTTCTTCAAGTTCTTGAATGTGTAATTTTCAAGCTTCACCAACCGCATCCATGTCCATGTTATATTGTTTAATAGCACAATAAGTCCGATGTTCTAACTCAACTGGTAAATGGCATGGTTTACAAAAAATAAGTCAGTATGGTGACAACCAATGAGACCTTTGTAAGCAGTTTGATATGCCCAAAGTGCATCAGTTAATTTTAAACTCCAATCCTTTCGGTCATGTTTAACAATTTTTTTAAGAATTGTTTTAATTTCCCGATTTGATACTTTGGCATGTCCGTTTGTTTTTTGATGGTATGTGGTAGCAATTATTTGAGTTACTCCAAATTTCTTCATTAGTGGTTCGATTACTCGGTTGATGAAATGACTTCCTATATCACTTATTATAGCTCGTGACATGCCAAACCTAGAAAAATAATAATTTTCAAAAAATTAATTGTAGTTTTAGCATCATTATTCCGAGTGGCCTTAGCTTCCACCCATTTAGAAATATAATCTACAGCTAAAATAATATAGGTATTTCCAAATGACGAAAAAAAGGACCCATATAATCAATTCCCCAAACATAAAAAAATTTACAAACTTATAGAGAATTAAGTAGCATTTCATTCCTACGGCTTAAATTACATGTACGTTGACATCTTTCATAAGTTTTACAAATTAAATATGAGTCCCGAAAGATGTTAGGCCAAAAGAAACCACATTCAAGAATTTTATGAGCGGTACGTTTTGGCCCAAAATGACCACCACAAGAGTAAGAATGACAAAATTGTAAAAATAAATTTACCTCACTTTTGGCAATACATCATCGAATTACCTAATCCGAGCAGTGCTTCCATAAATAAGGATCGTACCAGATATAGTATCGAGATTCATGCTTTATTCGATTGATTTTAGCTCTCGATAAATCTAATGGTAACTTACTTGTGGCCAAATAATTAACCATATCTGCAAACCATGGAGTTATTCTTTTCGCAACCATAAGTTTTTTTTAGGAAATTCTTCTCTAAGTGGTGGGTCAGATGTGGAAAGGGGAATTCAAATCAAGTGATCCGCTACCAGATTTTCGCATCCCTTTTTGTCTTTGATTTCCAAGTTAAATTCCTGTAAAAGCAGGATCCATCATATAAGCCTCGGTTTTGCTTACTTTTTGCTCATCAAATACCTTAAAGTTGCATGATCAGAAAAAAAAAAGTAATTTTAGTGCATAACAAATAAGATCTAAATTTTTCTAAAGCAAAAATTATAGCAAAAACGTCTTTTATCGTGGTTGAATAATTTTTCTGAGTCGTGTCCGAAGTTCAGGACACATAGGCTATGACATGTGGCTCTTTCCCTTTTTTGGCCGAGAACAGCTCCAACGCTAGTATCCGATGCGTCACACATAAGTTCGAATGGGTAATTCCAATATGGTGGCTGAACAATTGGAGCTGAAATAAGCTTTTCATTTAATGAGTTGAAAGACTCCTTGCATTTTGAATCAAAATTAAAGTCATGATCCTTTTGGAGAAGATTGCATAAAGGTTGTGCTATCTTCGAAAAGTCTTTAATAAAACTGTGGTAAAATCATGCATGGCCAAGAAAAAAATGAATTTCCGTCACAGTTGTGGGGTAAGGAAGTGAGCGTATAATATTTGTTTTAGCTTTATCAACCGCAATCCCTTTAGAGGAAACAATATGACCTAAAATTAACCCTTTATCAACCATAAAATGACATTTTCATAGTTTAAAACAAGGTTATATTCTAGGCATCTTTTAAGCACATTAGTTAAATTATCAAGACATTCATTAAAAGAATTACCATAAACCGTGAAGTCATACATAAAGACATTGATGCCTTTTTCCACATAGTCAGAAAATATACTTAACATGCATCTTTGGAAGGTAGTCGACGCATTACAAAGACCAAAGGGCATCCATCTATAGGCAAATGTACCGAAATGACAAGTAAAAGTCATTTTCTCTTGATCCTCAAGTGCTACTTGATTTGGAAAAAACCTGAAAAACCATTAAAGCAACAGTAATGAGTTTTCCCAGTTAATCTTTCAATCATTTGGTCTATAAAGGGAAGAAGAAAATGATCTTTTCGAGTAAGAGAGATCAACTTCCTGTAATCAATACAAACTCACCATCCATTTTGAACTCTTGTTGGCACCCTTCTTGATTTTCGACTACTGTGACTCTCGTTTTCTTGGGAACCACATAATCAGACTTACCCAATTACTATTCAATATCAGATAGATTGCGTCAGCATCATGAAGTTTCTGAATTTCCTTCTTTACTACTTCCATCATCGGTAGATTTAATCGGCATTGTCCTTTTCGTGATGGCTTTGCTCCTTCATCAACTTTGATCTTGTTCATACAAGTCGAGGGACTTAATCCTTTAATGTCAACAATGATCCATCATATGGCTTCTTTGTGAGAACGCATCACCGTTGCCAAAGCTTCATCTTCTCTTTCGGATAATTTACTTGAGATTATCACCGATAAGGTTCCATTTTCGCCCAAAAAGGCATATTTCAAATGTTTCGGTAACTGCTTCAATTCTATCTCAAGTGCCAGCAAAATAGAAGGTAAAATTTTAGTTTTAGATGAAGGTAAAGATAAATCAGAATTGATTAAATAAATATTTTCAAACTCTCTTTCTTCCTCTTCGTGGTAAAGTTCAGAATCCTTGGAAAGATTATAACAAATATTAGATTTAATATATTCATCAATTAAGGGATCTATAACATCAACATAATTAATTCTTTCAACACGGTCTAGGTATTTCATTACTTTGTAAACATCAAATTCAACGATCTAACCATCAAATTCCATTTTCAGTATACCACTTCTAACATAGATCTTTGTATGTGCGGTGCTTAGGAAGGGTCAACCTAAAAGTACTTCAGAATAAGTATCCGACCTATCATGTCAATAACATAGAAATCTGCAGGAAAAAATAATACATCGACTTTTACTAAGACATTTTCCATCACTCCCAATGGATAGATCACAGATCGATCAGCCAACTATATAGTTATTCATGTCTTCTTCAAAGGCTCGTTAGTAATCATTTTATAAATAGAAAATGGCATAACCTTGATTGAATCCCCTAAGTCACACATTGCACGTTTAATTTTAAAAGTACATATTTTACAAGGTATAGCGAACATACCTTGATCCTTCATCTTTTGTAGGGCTTTCATTGAAAAATTGTAGAGACATGTTCTCCCAAATTTACATTTTCGTGCCTCATTAATTTCCTCTTTATGGTGCAAAGTTCTTTTAAAAATTGAGCATACCTTGGTACTTGTCGAATTACTTCAAGAAGATGTATGTTAAATTGAACTTTTTGGAACACCTCTAAGATCTCCCTTTCTTCAGCTCTTTTATCATACTTTATCAACCTTTATGGGAAGGGTGGTGGCATGATTTCATGAGAAGAATGAGAAGGATGTACGTCAGACGTACCTTGTATTTTTGAAGGTGGCGTTTCTTCTTGTTCTTCCAGATGTGCGACTTTTTCTGCTAGAACTTTGGGTGAGATAATTGTTCCACTTCGGAGTGTGATGGTACTAACATTCTCTCTCGGATTTAACTCTGTTTGAGAAGGTAGTCTTCCTTGTGATTCCAATTTCCCCACTGTTTGAGCTAGTCGGCTCACTTGGTTATCCAACTCTTGAAGATGTATCTTTGTTCGACTTTGGAATTTTTCCTGGGATGCAACTAGCTTTTCCTAGGACGTAACTAGCTTTCCTTATGAAATTGCTAACTTTCCTATGATTTCCTCCAATGATGGCTTTTGTATTTGCTGTTGAAGATGAGGTCTTGGTTGATAAGTTGGCCTTTGATTTGTCGCATAACTGAAGTTTGGGTGGTCTCGCCACCCCGGATTATAAGTATTGCTATATGGGTTGTATGGTCATTGTGGAAGACCTGGAAAGTTTCCTACTACAATGATTTATGCATTGCCTTCTTCTTGCATCAGCGGGCAGTAGTCCGTCGGATAGTCTAGCTTCGTACATATCCCACATGCTCTTGCTGCTCCATATTTTCTTGTAACAAGTGAATTAACTATTTCAGTTAATTTATCTAACTTATTTTCAATGGAAAAGTTACTTATCTCGTGAACCCGTCGGCTGGGTTCACTTGAAAACTGTTGAGAGTTGGTTGTCATGGTTGAAATTAATTCTCTCGTTGTTGTTTGGGTCATGTTGACAAATGCTCCTCCGCTGGCGGCATCTACCATTTTCATTTTCATTGGTAAAAGACATTCATAAAAGTATTGAAGTAACATTTGCTCACTTAATCATGTTACGGAAAACATGCGCAAAGTTTTTTAAATCGTTCCTAATAGTCATAAAGACTTTCTTCGGTCTTTTGTTGAATGGAAAGAATGGTCCTTCGTAACTCTCTTGCTTTAGCCGCTAGGAAGAACCTGTCAAGAAAAATTCGACTCATGTCAGCCATGAATTAACTGAATTTGGAAGTAAATAAAATAACCAGTCTTTAACCAAGTCTGCTAAAGAGAAAGGGAAAGCACTCAATTTAATTTGATCTTCGGTAACTCCCTGTGGTTTCATTCTAGTACAAACTACGTAGAATTCCAACATGTATTTATGCGGATCTTCAGTGGGAAAGGCAAGAAAAGTAGGAAGAAGATGAATAAGCCCGTTTTTAATTGAAATTGAGTCCCGCCACTAGGAAAATTGATGCATAATGGTGTCTTAGTGACAGGAACTGCGACTAGCTCTCGGATCATTTGTTTTTCTTCTGCCATCGGGATTTGATCTTTATTGTATATGTCTGCTTCATATTTTATTTCCGGGTTTGATTATGTTTCTGAACTCTGCTCTCGTTCTTCTTGTCTTTTTCTTTTCTTTTCTCGAAGCGTTTGTGCGTAGATTCTTCGTGCTCGTGCTTCGATATCCATCTAGATCTGCTAATTCAACTGGGTTTCTTCAAGTCATAAATAAAAAACAAGAAAAATAAATCAGTACTTGTCGTTAGTCGCCGACAGCGGCACCAATTTGATAACCTTCGTTTTGCTATTAAAATAATTCTAGCTTCTTAATAATTAGAAAGGGAAAGTAGTATAGAAAAGAAGGGTTGATCCACAGGGATTGTGGTGTTTCTAATTTAGTGAAACTCTTTCTTTATTTAGAAGAAGATAAAATTCCAGATAAAGATGAGAAGATACAATAAAATAAAATAAATAAATAAATATAAAAGGGAAAATAATAAAATAATAAATAAAGATAATGTTAAAGATAAAAGGAGGGTTTTTAAATTATTTAAAGAATTAAAAAGATAAAGATTAAATAAACTGTAACATCCTCAATATCGGATTCGTGATTAAATTATAAAGTTTTAAAATTTGGTAATTAAATTAGAATAATTGAATAGTTCAAGGACTTGTATGGGAAATATTGTGTAGGATTGAATTGATAAGAAGGAGAATTGAAGGACAAAATGGTCATTTGGCAAGTAAATAATTAAGTTTGGTTATATATTAACCGCGTGGAAGTGAGGGAAGCAAAAACAAGCTTCCAAGGTTCTCTTCCTCTTCCTCTTCCTTCATGCGTGAGAGGCAAAGCTAAAGGTGAGGTTTTTGATTAGTTAATCTCTTGTTGAATTTAAGTTTGGGTTATGATCATTATATGATAACTAAGGTTAAGGAAAGCTTAAGTTATCTTAAAATCAAAGAATGATGAAGTTAGGAGAGATTAAAAGAATGATGAAGTTAGGAGAGATTAAAGATTAACAGCTATTGAATGAAATCTTGGAATATAGTTTATAATAAGAATTGGAAGTTGGATTTGACTTGTCATCAAGCTAATTAAGGAATATGAAGTGTTAGAATTAAATTTAGAACATATTGCAAAGTTGGTGTAATTCTTGAATTACATATAAAGGATAAGATTTTGAGGTTAAAGAAGTTATTATTGAGTAGATATGAGTTTTAGTATGAGTAGATGAACTAAGAATATGTAAAGGAATAAAATAGGAAGTGTTGAGCTGGAAATGAAGAAATTCTCGTGCATAAAATATGAATTATGGGTTGGTATGTATCGGTACATATTCAACATGTACCGTTACATCAAGGGTAAGTTTCCAGAAATTATTCATGTGTACCGATAAACAGGAAGTGTATCAATACGCCCCTTAAAATGAAAACATCGAATGTAATTTGTGTATCGATACATAGGAAGTGTATCAATACACTTCTTGTAAAGAAAAACATCGAATGTAATTTGTGTATCGATACACACGTTAAGGAATGTACCGATACACTGTAGAGTGTACCGATACCTACCTTAATTAAGAGATAAAAGTAACATTTCTTTTAGTCTAAGAGGTGATAGATTAGAGGATATCAATTAGAATACTAATATGGATCCATGTATGTTATGTAGATACTAAACGTAATCCCATTCCGGAACAATCGAAAGATTAGGATCGATTCAAAGCAAACAAGGCTAAGGTGAGTGCATAATATAGGTACAATTTAATGGAAATAAGACTTGTGATAAATCTATTTCCTAGGGTAATTTTATAGTCTAATGGTTATGAACATGCATACATCATCGTCTTTATTAAACATGCATAAGTTATTTATGTTTCATATGATTCAATACATGTTATATGACTGATATGGATGTATTTCAATTACTTATGTTATAGAATATGAGATGAATGATTATATGCACATGAGAAATGTAATAGAAGAAAAGATATTTGGGATTACAAAGGAAATGACATAAGCACATGTTTATATGAAGTATAATATTAATGCCCATGTGATGTAATATGAGAGCTCTAGGTATAGTTGGCATGCTAAGAGTCGAGGGTTTCATAGGTCCTTCAGGACATATTCATAGGTCCTCCGGGACAAATCTCATATGCCACTCAATGGAACTTATACAAGTTGTGGTGACAGTAGATGTGCACAATCTCTATGCACTCGAAAACCTTAAGTTCTCAGTATATACATGGGCCTATAAATAATATGAGAATGTGTGTATTGCATTATAGGTTATTGTATTAGTATTGGTCTTAATGAATCATGAATGAAATGGAATCATGAATGATAGTGATGATTTTATATGAATGGTATGTTACATGTTCATACTCATAAGAAATGCATTTTTATAAGTTTATGCCTCACTAAGTCTATGACTTAACGTGTAAGTGATTTACACGTAAGTACAGAAAAGTAAGAAGATCATCTTAGGAGTGGCAAAGCAGTATACCACAACTTGAAGATCAGATCAGAAGCACCTTATACAGTATGTGCGTCTATGTAATATATGTGTGTTGGCATGTAAATAGAGTTATATAGTATGTATGCTCTGTCAAGTTGTAACATTTTGAACTTAGTTATGTAAATATAGTTTTGTGTTAATAAAAGTTTAAATTTACTATGGTTTTTATAAATATTTGTGCTTTGAAAAGTCAATGGGACACCTCAGATTCGTATCCGGGTTGGGGGTGTTACATAAACAATTAAATAAATAAAAGAGATTGGGATAAAGAAAACTTATTGTAAAAGCAGCCTCAAACTTCAGCTTTGCCTTAAATTCCTATGATCATCGAAACAGATCTTTACTTCAAGATTCACATCGACTACCTGTCTACAAGGACAAATCCTTGTGACTATGCTTTGTGTACCGAATATCTAAGTGCACTCTTAAATTTCGGTTTGTGAGTTGATCTAAGGGACAACAATGTTGTAGATCTTAAAACGTTGAAGTTCAAAAAAGTTGTCGACTCGGATTATGTTGTTTCAACAATAATTGATTTCGATCTCAATTTCTTCTTAGCAAACAATTTTGCTAAGTGTGTTCATAGGAAGTCGAATGTGCTTCAATAAGCCAATCTTTCTTCCAACGTTAACCATAACAACATCCAGACCAATGTCGACTTTTGGTTTTGAAAATTTTTTGATTTGAAAATAAGCCCAGAAAATAGAGAGAAAAATTTGAAGCGATTTAAGTGCCTTACAATTCTCGCGTTTGGAATTAGGCCTTCACTTTAGCTTTAGCTTTATGCTTAAAAGAAAATTAGCTAAGCATGACCAAAGTCATACATAGCATAATTGAAAACAAAATTTTAAAAGAAAATAGAAGAAGTATGCGCAAAATAGAGAGAAAGCTAGAGAGAAAAAGAAGATTTAATTATCAGATGTAAGAGATATGTTTTTAGGCTTACCCTGAGAGGGTATTTATAACCTTCAAATTCCTAAAAACAAGCTAAAGATAATTCCTAAAATAATATCTTAAATCCTAATTAAAACACTTAAACTAGTTAAACTAAAATACCTAAAACAAAGATAAAATAAAATAATATTTAAAATAATATCCTAAATCCTAATTGAAATACTTAAAACTATATAAACTAAAATTCCTAAAACAAATATAATATTTAAAATAATATCCTAAAACTTGAGTTTAATTCAAATCTGAATTGCAGAAACGTGTAGATGATCTATTCGTTCTTCTAGAAGCACTGACTGGACCTTCTAGAAACTGACACGTCAGACCGTGTTATGCCCAGAGTAGTGCCCATGTCTCCAGTCATGACCAAATAATAAAAAAATACAGAATGCGCCCGTTTTACTACTAATTCTGGAGAGTAAGACCTTGCACAAAATTAAGCATAACACAACCAAATCAGCAACAATAAATCCATAAGATCGAAGAATTAACGAGCAAATATGACCGATTCAAAACACTCATCACCTTCATTTTAAAATCAACACGCAATCAAACAATTCATTATTAAACCTAATTACACTAAATGGTTAGTTAAGGCAATTTTCTAACTTAGAGTATCAAATTTTAAAATTTAAAGGATCTAAGGGACTTAACGTAAAATTCATAGTATCTAACATTAATCTTAGTCAATTTTAACCAATTATTGAATCAAATAATCGATGAGAACTCTTGGGCATTTAATGCAAGGATCAAATTGAATATTCTCTAAATTAAAGGACTAAAATGAAATTAAACTTAAAATGAAGGCTCTAAAGTGAACCCTAATTAATTTTTACCATTTATTGATTTGAATAATTGATGAGAACCCTAAATGCATTTAATTTCGGGACCAAATTGAATTACTCACCTAATTAAAAGTATAAGGACTAAAATGTAATAAATTAGAAAACAAATTCGAATAAAAAATAAAAGAATGAAATAAATTAAAATACAGTATCTAAAAATATGTAAAATGACAAAAATAATACATCACATTCGCATTAAATGAAATATCATGTAGTAGTGATTGAAATGAACAAAAAGTGAAAATCAATGCACAAATTCAAATTAAACATAACATCAAGAATGGTGACCAAATTAAAACAAATATAAAACGGCAAAGCGGAATTAAAATAAATGAAAAAAATGAGACATTAGTGACCGAATTCTGAAAACACAGCAAAGACAGTGGAAAATTCTAATTAAGTTAAAGAATAAAACAATTGGTCTCTTGATATTATGGGAATGTAAATAGATTATGGCATTTTGTTTTGATCAGGAATGAATTTCCTAAGGATTCAATCCATCATTAATGCATAGACCTCAAATTAGTCTTTAATCACCTTTAATCTGATTTGAATTATACAGACAAAATTAGGGTATTATATATGATTATAGACAATTATTTAAATTAAAAACAATTATTATCATAATATTATAATATTAATAATTAAGTTTAAATAAAAACTAGAACAACTCAATTTAAATTTTATAAATTTGATTCGATTCTAAAAATTATCAAATAAAATTTATCACCTTAAATAATTTAAAAAACCAACTCGACTTCCTATTTGTATGTGAGAGAAATTATTAAAGGGAATATCAAGCACATTCCATTGGTACAAATGGTGGTAGTTGTCAGTAGTCACGTGTAGAGTGAGATTAAAATGTGTGCATTATCTGCTTCGAATTTTGAAGCAGCACACACACATCCTTTATTTTTACCCATTCTGCTTCTTACATAATACATTTCCCCTTCTGATTCTTTCCCCATACCTCCCTCTCATACTTGCCACTTGTTGCACCTCGTACATACCCAATAACCTTTGCTAAATCAATTATATACTCTCTTTTTCCTATTTTAATTTTTAATAATTCACTTTTTATCTTATTAAATATATTATTAATAAAAAATTAAACTCATCAAATAAAATAAACGCTTGATTGAATCAAGACAAATTTAAAAATTGATTTATTTAATTTGACAAATCTTATTTTATAATCTAAACTTTATTTAAAAACTTTTTAAAAATTATTTTTTAACATAAAATTATACATAAATCTCATCTCATCCACAGATAAGCAAAATAAGAGAGTGTGAGTAGGGTTGTAAATGAGACAAAACAGATAGTGAGTTATTTGATATCGATTTGAATTTTTAATAAACTAAAATAAATTACTTGATATTTAACTATCTTTTAAAAAAATACAATATAAAATTTTTTATGCATTTAAAATTTAAATTCATTAAATTTAAAAATTTTATAACTTTGAACTTTTTTAAACTCAACAATATTAAAACTTGTATCAAACTCATTTACTGTTCTTGAGAAGCGAAGGAGGATTCTAGAAGTGAGTTCATGAGTTTATCCAATTACCGCACTTTGGGCGACAACATTAGGCGACGTTTCATTGAATGCAGACGTAGCTCGTAGCCTTACGCCAAGTAGACCCACAATATTATTTTTTTTTAGAAAAACAACAAAATACTATTTATTTGAACTGTCAAACCGAATCATAAACCGTCAAATTACTGCCACCTAAGCTACCCTGTTCTTACTCTTCATATTCTTCCTCTTTTATAAACTTCATACACAGACTCCTCCATAAATCGCAACCGACTCCACCTCTCTTCCTCCGCCGCCATCCGCCACTTCTTCCCCCTTTTGGGCGACGCCAACACGAAAAGAGCTTCCATTTATAAACACAAAAGGTTAATATAAAAACAAAGGCAGGCAGGCAGGCAATGGAACAAAAACATATACTGTTATCCGCTTTGGGTGTGGGTGTTGGGGTAGGGATGGGTCTGGGTTTGGCTTCGGGTCAGACCAGATGGACCGGAAGCGGTTCCACCTCTTCAACCGGCATCACTTTGGAGAGGATTGAGAAAGAATTGCTTCGCCAGGTCGTTGATGGCAGAGAAAGCCAAGTCACCTTCGATCAGTTCCCTTACTATCTCAGGTAATTTTTTCTCATATTAGCAAAAATTAAAAAAAAAAATACCTATATGAATGTTTTGAGCTAAGATATAGCTTGGGTTTTAAGCTACCAGAGTTTTCTTCAATCACCAATATGAAGGCTTTAACTATTAAGCTGCTTTGTTCAAGGCTTGATGCATATAATTAGCTTTTCACTGTTCGAATGGTGTTTGATTTTATTTGGCAGTGAGCAAACTCAAGCATTGCTAACCAGTGCTGCCTATGTCCACTTGAAACATGCTGATGTTTCTAAGTACACAAGGAACCTTTCCCCTGCTAGTCAAGCCATATTGCTCTCGGGTCCTGCAGGTTGGTTGCCTTAAATTCCTTTCATATATATATGAGATAGATCCAATTACGCAGTCTAATAGATTTATGATAGTCGGAGGAGTAAAAATAGAAGGTTGAGATTAACGGGAAATAAGAAGATTTTCATGGAGGAAAAACAAATTAATCTTGAGTGGAAAATAAGAAGATATTCACGGAGAAAAAACAAGTTAATCTTGACTTCTATTTCCCCTCGTGTACTGATTACGGTCCTAAATCAGTGAAGTGAACCCTAACCTTATATTATATATTGGAATTCATGGATCGGTTTCTATAAGGTTTCTAATTGGATTGTTGTTTTCTCCCTTGAAGAACTTTACCAGCAAATGCTTGCCAAAGCTTTAGCTCATTTCTTTGAATCCAAGTTGCTTCTCTTGGACATAACTGACTTCTCCTTAAAAGTGAGTATTGTTCATCTCTTGACTTGATCATCTTTAAGCTTCAAGTTGTCACATCTGTCATTTAAATGATTACCTTTGTTACAGATTCAGAGTAAATATGGAAGTGGCCAAGAATCCGTAAGATCAATTCTTTCTTCTTTTTTTCTTGTTGTGTAACATATATTTTCCTTAATTAACTAATGATTCTCTTCTTCAGTCTTTCAAAAGATCCACCTCAGAATCAACACTCGAGCGCTTGTCTGGTCTATTTGGTTCATTTTCACTCCTTTCTCAGGAGGAGCCCAAAGGTATGCAGGATATGTTTGGTTAATATTGTTTCCATAACAATTATTGGAATATCATAGCATCAACTAAAATAAACAATTTCTTCAACTAAAATATGTTTGGTTAATATTGTTTACAGTAGACGTGTGTAAATTATTGTGACCATGAACTATAAGTATTACAGGTACCTTGAGGCGGCAGAGCAGCGGTTTTGATATTGGATCAAGGTATTGATACATATGTTCCCGATTAATCTTATGAGAAAACTTGTAGCCCTATTCTATTTTTTTTTCAATCTTCCGATCCTTGTAACTGCAGGGGAACAGAAGGTCCTCCAAAGCTACGTCGATATGCATCTGTATCAGATAATATTAATAACCTTGCTTCTCAATGCAGTCCAGCAAATCCAGGTAGTCATAAAATTGTTTTACTTTTCTCAAATGGTTTAGAAAATAAATTTTGGGTGAAGTGATTGGAAGTTTTTCCTCAAGTGCAAGATCAACACTATAAACCACTGGTTTTTTATTTCACAACTAACAAATATCTCTTTCTTCCGCACCCTTCATTAGAAGTAGCTAACAACAAACAGTGCAGTTGTCTGTCATAAGAAGAGTAGAAAATATTTTGTAGACTGATATGGGGTTTCTTCGTGAGTGTCCAGTGCATCCTAGAAGAAGAATAATTAGAAATGTGACTCTGAGTCATGTCTTATGATCCTGAATGAGTAAATAAAACCTTAAGTTGAAGCTGGAAGACGTCAAACAACTTTTCTTGATCTTTCTTCAATCAACTACTTAAACTTTATAAGGACCAAATTAATAAGAATTCAAGGGCTTTCTGTTTGGACTGGTTTAATCTTTTTCCTCCCTTTTTGTAGCTCCTCTGAGGCGAACAAGTAGTTTGTCTTTTGATGAAAAGCTTCTTATACAGGCTCTTTACAAGGTATCTTCCATTTGGAATCCTTGCTAGTTGCAGCAGTGAATAATCTTGAAATGTCAATGAACCTTGTGTTTATACGATATGATATCTTGTTGTGAAATTATGGATCAACAGCAATTCTGAAATAAATGCAGGTCTTGGTGTATGTGTCAAAAGCCAGTCCCATTGTGATGTATCTTAGGGATGTTGACAACCTCTTGTCTAGATCACAAAGGGTTTATAATTTGTTCGAAAAAATGTTAAAGAAACTTCCTGGGAAGGTTTTGATCCTCGGGTCACAAGTTGTCGATCTGAGTAATGATGAGAGGGAAGTGGACGAGAGGTTAACCGACATTTTCCCTTACAACATTGAGATCAGGCCTCCAGCAGATGAAAAACATCTTGTAAGCTGGAAATCTCAACTGGAAAAGGACATGAAGATGATCCAAGCTCAGGATAATAGAAATCACATCATGGAGGTACTCTCGGCAAACGATCTCGACTGTGATGATCTAGACT
The DNA here is from genome assembly GCF_006381635.1 of Hibiscus syriacus. Classification (NCBI taxonomy): domain Eukaryota; kingdom Viridiplantae; phylum Streptophyta; class Magnoliopsida; order Malvales; family Malvaceae; genus Hibiscus; species Hibiscus syriacus. Next base: position 284,909 of record NW_024063434.1, read on the forward strand.
CAATCTGTGTGGCAGACACAATGGCCCTAAGTAAATACATTGAGGAGGTTGTCGTATCCGCCATTTCTTATCATTTGATGAATAATAAGGACCCCGAATACAGAAACGGAAAACTCGTGATATCATCAAAAAGGTCGGATCATTGTCTTGTGCTTGGTTGTTGCTACCATTAATATCACATTTTTTAATCGAGTCATGTTGATGCAGTTTGTCACATGGACTGAGTATATTCCAGGAAGGAAAATCCATTGGCAAAGACACGTTAAAAGGGGAAACACAAAAGGAAAAACATGAGGTCTTTATGCTTAACTGGTTGTGTTTTACATTATATAGAGGAAGGAATTAAAATGGTAGATTGCTACTAGGCTTAACTTCCCCAATTTTTTCTTTGTGCAACTTTAGGAAGCAAGAGCTACTTCTGCAGCTGTTAAGCCAGAACCAAAACCCAGCAGCACAAATCCTGAAAAGAAGAGTGAAAAAACAGTTCCGGCAACAAAAACCGAGGGTGAAAATTCTGCTCCAGCCTCAAAAGCTCCAGTGAGTTTGTCTTTCTTTTAGCTGCATTTTGTGGATGATATAATTTTCTCAGGTATCCAGTTCCTTCGCTATCCCGCTGCTCTCATTCTTTTTGTATGTCTTCACACTTGTTTTAATTGTGGCAGGAAGTTCCTCCTGACAACGAATTTGAAAAGCGTATAAGACCAGAGGTCATACCAGCAAATGAGATTGATGTTACATTTGCAGATATTGGTGCCTTAGAAGAGACCAAAGAGTCACTGCAGGAGCTGGTGATGCTCCCTTTGAGAAGGCCAGACCTTTTCAAAGGTGGTCTCTTAAAGCCTTGCAGGGGAATATTGTTGTTTGGTCCTCCTGGTACTGGGAAGACAATGTTAGCCAAGGCAATTGCTAAAGAAGCTGGTGCAAGCTTCATTAATGTATCCATGTCCACTATTACTTCTAAATGGTTTGGTGAAGATGAGAAGAATGTCCGAGCTTTGTTCACATTGGCAGCCAAAGTCTCTCCAACTATTATATTTGTTGATGAGGTTGATAGCATGTTAGGGCAGAGGACTAGAGTTGGAGAGCATGAAGCCATGCGGAAAATAAAAAATGAGTTTATGGCTCACTGGGATGGGCTCTTGACAAAGCAAGATGAGCGCATCCTAGTTCTTGCCGCAACCAACAGGCCATTTGACCTTGATGAAGCCATAATTAGGCGTCTTGAGCGAAGGTGCACAGAGTATCTTATATATTGGATCAAACCTTATTCATCTCTAAGATGAACATTGGAAGTTTGAACACGTAAGTGTGTTGTTATATACTAATGATCAAGTTGTGTTAACAGGATCATGGTGGGACTTCCTGGTGCAGAGAACCGGGAAAAGATTTTTCGAACTCTTTTGGCAAATGAACAAGTAGCAGAAGGTCTAAACTTCACCGAGTTAGCATTGATGACGGAAGGATACACTGGAAGTGACCTTAAGGTTTGCATTTTCAGAAGATGTTATCTTTTAGATGGATAGTTTGAAGTATAATCACTGTCATTTCCTATTTTTTAAAACAGAATTTATGCACAACGGCAGCTTATCAACCAGTTAGAGAGTTAATACGGCAAGAGAGATTGAAGGATCTGGTAAGTTAATAACTTAAACTTAGGCTTTTGTAATCCCCTACTTTTGCTGTAAACCAAGAGAACACTTTATCTTGAAGGAGAATTCAAGACTAAATGCACTTTTTGTTCTCTAATAAACTACTCTTTACAGGAGAGAAAACAGAGAGCAGCTGAAGGGCAAAACACAGATGGTAGTGCAGAAGAAAGAGTCGTTACCCTAAGGCCATTATCTATGGAAGATTTTAGGCAAGCAAAAAATCAGGTAACCATAATCAAGAGAGTTTATAGCATGTTCCAGTTGCCAAGAAAATGTACAGATTGATGGTTGGTTCATTTCTCACCCAAATTCCTTCTGCCACCCCATTTTCTGGTCTCGAGCAGGTGGCGGCTAGCTTTGCCTCCGAGGGAGCTGGAATGAACGAGTTAAAACAGTGGAATGAGTTGTACGGAGAAGGGGGTTCGAGAAAGAAGGAGCAATTAACTTACTTCCTATGAAGGGTTCATTTTACATTTACAGACAACACAGGAAGACTTTAATTGAGGACCCATGGTTTAAGTCACCATCCATCGACAACAAGGTGAATACTGAAATATAGAACAAACACGATGCAAAAGCAGAAGCCAACCTGAAAATCTATCCTTGTTAGTGGTGAAGTCCAGATAGGAGACATAAAAATTTGTAATATGATTTTATAGTTTGCGATGCATGCGTTTAACACTAAAGATAGAGAGTTTGTTGAGGGTATTGGAGTGGTAAGTACTGAATACCATAAGCTTTTGGTTATATTCCAATCCAAACTGAGGACACAAAAATGTTGGATTTCAAAATATATCAACTGCTTTTATCTTCTGGTTTAGCTTGGCTATCTTTCCAGGAAAGTTCCAATGACATCATGGGCATACTCGCATTTCATAAACATTATACGATTACCCTATTTGGTATGCACAGGCAAATTGGCATGGGACATCAATCCAGTGGAATTATGTTGTTTTTGTTTAGGAAAGACATAACATACTTCTAGTCCATGCTATAGCAGTTGATTGAAGATCAATGGGGTCGATTAATTCCTAAACACAATGCAATTCAGTAGGATAGATAACTAGAAAATCTTATAGGGTATCGACTGAATGTAACATGCAACACAATAACATATTGTCACATAAGCATAGAGATCCATTAGCAGGCTACCTATGAATGCATCGAAAACAAAGATTCAAAAGTTCCAATATTCATCAGCATTGTGAACCCAGTTGCAACAAAAAGTAAAAGGATTAAAGCAGGGTTCTAGCTGACACTGGATAAATTTTATCAGCTTCACGAGACACAGTACATAGTATGTCTAACCTCTGAACCTAACAGCAGCAACTTCACCAGTGATCTAATGCTTCTTTTTCTCTTTTAATGGCCCCCTTGGAACCTTACTTAGAACTTTTGCATCAAACACGGCGTACTGCTTCTTAATCTCGTGCATTGCTTTCTCGGCGAATGGATCTACCTTGTCCTCATACTTCTCGTATAGCACGGATACAGTGAAGTAGCACAAAGACTGTTTTACAAAGCCATTAAAATTAAACCAGGAAACAAGAACTATACGGGAATAGAAAACAGAGTGCTCGGAAGCAACCCCGATACCTATGTAGAACAGCGTCAAGAAGTTGCACAAACTTCCCACAATGGACAAGACCCACAAGCCAGAAATAACCTGAGCAATCACAGTGACATTTCAATATGTTTCTCAAATGCATAATAAAATATTCAAATCTTGTATCAATGAAAACCATCAACATGAGAGAAAACAGATAAACAACATAAGGAAAGGAACTTTTTAAGGTCTCTTCCCAATGAGATATCCCGCAGGACAGTGAAAGCTCGGTTAATCTCAAACCTAAGCGCCAGGGCAAACTCTGAAACCGGTTCCTTAGGGATTTGAACTTCCGGGATGTGCGGTGTAGACCTATTGAAGAAGAAATCATCACACCGTTACTATCAGCGGAAAGAAATCCAAGTCCAAATATACACAAAATCTGTAAAACATATGTAACAGCTTACTTGTTGATGAACTGCGAAGCATTCGACCACAAGAAGAGCAATGCAAGAGCAAGTATCAACAAGTGACACACAAGAGTGAGAAGATGGTATTCGAGCAATTCGAACAAAACCCATATCACAGTTGCAATACCAAGAGCTCCTGCTGAAAGTTTCTTGTTCCTCCACAGTAAAATGTCGGCCGCTGTTGCACGCACACCATTCCATCTCATGAGCATCACAAAAAAGGAATTGCAGGCAAGAGGTAATAATTACTGATGATAATCACTTAAAAAACCAAACTATTATAATCGAAGGAGATATAATCAATAATACTAAGTTTTGGAACTTTCACTAACATAAAGATAATCCCAGAATCTGTTCGCACTCGCAAAGCAAAAAAATAAAAATAAGAATTGAACTTCACTAAAACTAATCCTCAAAAATCTACGGATTCTAAAGTTGATTTAACAATAGAAGATAAAATTAACTGATCAAAAACCAAAATTAAGCTCATACATAACTAATTAATCAAAACTGGAAGCTAAATGCAAATCACCAAGTCAGATCTAATAACTCTTCCATCATCATCAAGGGATCAATAAAAGAAAATGGTGAGGGTTCATATCTGAATCAGAACGAAAATCATAAAATTTGAAATCCTGTACTTCAAAAAGAGGTTAAAAATGGAGTGAACAAGTTCAAGGATCGGAGAAAAGGGTTCCCGTAACATACGTTTGCCTCCACCAAAAACGTGGTGAACGGGCTTTTCTCTTCCAAAGAGACGAAACAGCTTGGCTTTGATCGAAGATTTTGATGGCTTATCTTCATCGGAGTCCGACGACGATGAATCGTGGCCGTGGATCTTGTCTGCAATCTTGTCAATGAAAGATTCCTCGTGCTTCTTCTCTTCGTGCTCTGCCATTTTCTTTTCTTTTTCCACACAAATTCAAAAAAAAACCCAACTACTCGCTTTGAAACGTTTTGAAGATTGAAAGAAAACCTGAAAACAAAAATCGGAGAAGAGTAATTGGAATGTTCTTTGACTTGTTTCTTTGAAGCTCGTATCGCTTTTTTGTGGCTACACAGAGCGTGGGTGTACACGTTAGATTTAATCTAGACCGTTTAATGAAGAGACTTTTAATCGGTACCGTTGCTAGGTTTGGCAATCGTGGGAGGAAAATCCTGAGACCCGCACCGAATTCGAGCCGGTGGTGAGATTTTGATAGAGTTAAGTCGAGTTGAATCAAAATTTTCAAATTATTCATGCTACGATCCTTATTTTACAACTTGACGTGGATTTTATATTTTTCAAATCAAGTCGTGTTGAATTTTAAAATTTATGTTTAAATTTAATAAATATTTATTAAATTATGATATTATTTTATTTTATTTTAATTATTTTTTATAATTATATAATATAATATATATATTCATATTTTTTCGGATGTGATGTACATATATTATATAAATTTAAGATAATCAACTCAAACTTAAAAATCAATCTACTAATTACTAAAAATTTTGAGTTATTCGACTTGTAAAATATAATTCGATTTGAACTTGAAAATTTTTCGAGTAGAGTTTATGAAATTACATCTCGAAAATCAATTCGAGCCGAGTTTTTTCGAGTTGAGTCGAGTAAAAAAATTAATTTTAGAGTTGAATCGAGTTTTGTTCACCCTTAAATGGAGTAGTTGGAACAACAAAATGTTTAAGAGTAAACTACATGAATAATCATTAATGTTTGGATAAGTTTCTTTTCTCGCAGTTGAAGTTTGAATTGTTGCATTACGATCATTAATGTTATTGATTTATAATAAAATTATCATTTCATCGTCATTCCTGATAAATCAATGATGTAAAAATATTAATAAAAATTAATACTTAGTTTTATCTTTAAACTATCGTTAAAACATCAAATAGATCTTTAAATGTTTTTCACACAATACAGTACTACTCTTTTTATTTTCTTAAATTTTATTTTAAATCTTTAAATAATTTCTTTAGACCCACAATTTACTTAAAAAATATTTAACTATTTTCCATAATCTTACCATCTATTTACATGTGTAATTATCTAAAATTTTAAAATAAATTTTAAAAACAAATATAATAAAATATCCTATCAAAGAAAGGGGGAAAACTAATTTAATACAATACACTTTAACATTTTTTGTTAAGAAATTTTACATGATGGTTCTACAAAAATGAGTTTTACACGATGGTTCTGTTCTTTATTCTGAAGTGAGAAAATTGTTGAAAATGTGAGGAAATATCAAGAAAATCAAAGCTGGGGTAAATTGGTGGATATACAGCTAAAGAAAGGCGTCATCAGAAATATTATTGATTTTTTAATATTTTCGGTAAAATATTATCTAAAAAATTATTTTTTTACCGAAAATATTAATTTCGCTACCTAATTTCTGGTAGAAAAAATATTTTCTAAAAGAATATAGTGCATCATCCCACTATACTATAATATTATTTGATTTCAATTTAAATAGATTTTAATAACCATATATTATTCATATATATTTCTTAATATTTTCTTTTCATATTCGATATACATATATTATACAAATTCGAGATATTCGGCTCAAAGTTAAAAATAAATCCACTAATTACTAAAAACAAATTGGTTGTTCGAATTACTACTCAAGCTGTATTTTACAACTCGATTTGAACTTAATTTTTTTTGAGTCGGGAGTATGAAATTACAACTCGAAGTCAATTCGAGTCTAGTTATCTTTAAAAAAATCAATTTTCCGAATCGAGTTTTACTCACCGGTCTGGGTGAGTGTTTGAAATTGTTGTAGGTGTGTGCAACTCATAGTTTTAATTAGGGATGTAGAAATAAGGTAATCCTCCATTCTAAGTTCCTTGTAAGCTCATCTCTCTACCTAATTTTGGTTCCATACAATTCTTGTGTGAGAGATACATGTATACATTTTAGAGTTTCTAACATAGTGAGATGTTTTAGCTACTGTTTTAAATTTTTAATGCACATTATATAATATGGAAATGCTATGAGAACAAGTAAAGTGAATGTGACATCTATGTGTAATAGTCACACCAATGTGTGTAAATGTGGTACTTATGTGTACAGTAGTGGCACTTAAATATGCGTTTATGTATATGTGATGAAAAAGGTTAATGAAAGCATATTCCAAAATGATAAATTCACCATAGTGAAACGTACGTTCTAAAACATCAAATATGTACGTAAAATTGTGGATTATTTATTTATCGATTGTTTTATAACTTTTAAGTATAAGGTTTAATGTTAAAATAAGTGTTGAAATTATATTTAAAGTTAATTTGAAGTGTTTAAAAAAATTCGTTAAAAATAGATTTTTTAATGTTTCTAACGTTACATTTTTAAGTGTTTGAACCATAACTGCTGTTAAATTTAGACATTATTTGACACATCACACATATAAAATTTTAAAAATATTAATAAAAACACTTAAAATTACTATTTAATTTTTTTAAATTATAAAAAAATCTTAAAATCTCAAAAATTCCTAATTTCAATCTCGACATCACCACTAGCCGCCACAACCGCTGTCCATTGGCTAAAATCTAGACAAAACATGACCTCCTAAACACCCAACAACTGAATCCCATGCTTCAAGCGACCATTGCAGCGCAAAATGGATGATTGCAACGAATTATTGATTCTGGGTAAGGATAATGATTCCAACGATTCAAACGATGATTCCTCTCTACATGTGTTGAAATCCGATTATATGAAGTAGCCAATGGCAAGGGCGACGACCAAGGCAAGTAGGCAATATTGACGGCCAACTACATGGATAAAGGGGTTCGGAGTCAAAGTTCTTAGAATTTTGAGTTTTTGTTAGATTTAAGAAAAATATTGGTTTTTGTATAAATAAATTATATATTTTTATTTTAAAATATTTTTTTAAGTTTTTATAAGCTCGTTTCATTTAACATCCGAATTTAACGTCAGACACCTGAAAGTGTAAAACTGAGAATGTTAGACACATTTTTTAACGAATTGTTTTTAGGTATTTAAAATTAACTTTGAGTAATAAATAACTTGAAAACCCTAGTTTTGTTTAACTTAATTTTTTATCGTTTTCTTCATTCTCTTTGATTTTTATTTAGCCGGTGGTAACACTAATCTTAATGTTAGTTGTCGATCACCATGAACTATTAATTCTTTTGCTTTTTATATTATGTATTTTATTTTCTTTTTTTTTAGTCTTTTTAATTTTAAAGAAGAATTTCTATCCTTGTGACACATTTTTCTCTGCTCTTGTGGCACATGTTTTCTATGCTCTTGTGACATAATCTTTATGATTTTTGGTACGTTTCACATATTTTTGTGTCATTTTGGTACTCGCACAAAAACCATCACAACATTTATTTTATACTTGGTTTGTCGGTGGTCACGTATAATCAAATCATCTCTTCGGTAAGAGATTGTTTGCCTATATAATCAGAATTGTATAGCGAAGCAGCTTGCCAAATTGTTTGGTTTGCTCATCACTCCTTTTATCACTCCGTAAAACGTCTCATTCAACAAAGATAAATGAGTTTTTACGAAGGTTATTGGGTTTTGATGTTGGTCGTCATTTTGAATGGAATGTTTTATTTTCTCTTTGTATCTTTAGATCTAATATTTTCTATTTGTATGAGTATTTTGGTGACTATTGTCTCTAATTTTTTTCTCTATATTTTGATGTGTTATAATTTTGGTTTCTTTCATTATTAATAAAATTCAATTGTAATTATTAAAAAAATAACTTTAAATATATTTGGACACTTATTTTTACATTAAGAGTAAATATAATAACATGTTATAAGATTGTGTTGGGATTTTCAGAAGCTCGAATCGACAACCGAAACGATTTGCAAAGAGGGGTCGAAACGATTTTTGTGTTTAGGGAGTAAGAAGATTGAAAGATAGAAAATTTGCACAGTGATTTATAGTGGTTCAACTTCTCAACTAAGTCTACATCCACTACCTTAGCTCCTCACCAAGGATTTTCCAACAAATTCACTAATTTGTTCTTTCTATTTAGGACAAAGAGATAACCTTTACAACTCCCTAGTTTTTCACAGGATAAACTAGAACATTTCCCTAGCTTTTACATGGGCTTAGCTAGAACATTTCCCCTTTACAAAAGGATAAAAGAAGTAAACAAATAAACCTCTCAAAGGTAGGTGTTTACAAGAATTAAGCTCACAAAAACAAATATTTATAAGAGAGAGGAAAATAAGAATAAAAAGCTATTCTCTTGTGTTTGATTGCTTGGATAGTTGTTCTCTTACTTCTTCAAGTGTCCTCAGCTTGTATTTATAGCTTGAAATGAGTTTGAAGTCGTATATAGCCGTTGGGGATGTTTTAGAGCCGTTGTATATAGTCGTATACACTATCAAGGTGTATCGATACCCCTTCATTAAATTCAAATTTTATGACCATTGGGCTGTGTGAACAGTGAGTGTATCGGTACACTATAGCAGTGCATCGGTATATCTTTTACATTTGATGTTTTTGAGCATTAGTACTGTTCATCAATGTTCACACAGTATCGGTATTGTTCATTAATGTTCATCAAAACATTTTTGTGTTCAATTATATTTATTAATATTTATAATAATATTATATTATATTTTTAATATTATATAAAATAATCAATTATATTATAATAATATAAGATATTTTATTTTATTTTAATAATATATAATAAATTTTTTATATATTTAATAATGAATAATATTATTTATATATTTCAATAATATTTTAGTAAAGATATTTAAAATATACTAATTAATATTTTTAAAATATAATATAACATTATTACTTTAATAAATAATGTTTAAATAATATTATTTATTATATTTAATATTTATAATAAATAATTTTTAAAAAACTCTTCAACTAGTGAAAAAAATGTTTAAATAACATCTTCCAAACATCATAAAACATTTTTCAGATGTTTTCCAGAAATGTAATTCATTTTCCAGAAATGTAATTCATTTTTCAGAATTCAAATTCCAGTAATTCATTTTCCAGTAATTCAAATTCCAGTAATTCAAACTCCAGTAATTCATTTTCCGGAAAACCAATTACAGCCAAACAAACAGACCCTAAATGGACTTTGAATTATTTTCGAAACCTTTTTAAAACTTTGAATAAATTCAATTTAAGTCCAAAAACATTTTATCTTTAAATTTATTATATCGAAACATAATTCAACAGATTGGTATACGCTACATAGTACATGTATTTTTGTTGATATCGAAGTGATTGATTATAAATACAAATAATAATATTAAAGGGGATTTTGAACTAGTAATGTTGTGTCACTTTAATGGGAGCCATTTTTCATATTTCTGTGAAATTAATAATATCTTCAGAAGACCATACATAGTTCATCGCATCGAACGGTCGCTATCAATCATCAGTCTGTCTGCTAAAAATAAAATTTAGGAGCTCTTCATCCAAATGGGAAAGTTAGCGGAATTTCAGTTCTAACAGAAAAAGCATGAAATGCAGAAGCAGCTTCATGTAAGAAAATGAAGGCTTATTATTATATATTTTTAGTAAAAGGGTTAGACAATATTAGAAAGGGAACTCCCAAGTTCAAAGCTGTTTTGTTTTCATTATTATTATTGGTGAAAGACTCATAGATAGACCAATCAATAATCACTTAATAACATAAAATATCAATTTTTTAAATAATATCATAAATAGAATAAAATTAATTAAAGTAATTTACGTTGTAATAAATTTATGGGTAAATATTATTATTGACTACTTAACTATTTAGTCCTTTTACTTTAACTACTTATCTTTTAAAATTTTCAATCAAACCACATAATTATTTAATTGTATCCGATTAAGTCACATGACATTGATACTTAACAGAATTATTGACGTGTTAGCTAATAAAATTGATATAATTGTATAATTGGTCCTCAATATTCATATATTCTATTAGTTTAGTCTTAATTTTAATTTAAATAAATAAATATAATCATCTAATTAGATTATGACACATCTTACCATTTTATCGACGAAAAGAAAACCAAGAAAATCCATACATTTGGATATTAATGGAATATATTTTGTATATAGGTTAAACATTAGTCGATACAAGATTAAAATAATTAAATTTAAGATTTATATATCTTTTAAATTAAATTTAATATTATATTGCATTCATAATTTAATGATTGTATATATAATCTTACATTAAATAACCAACGAGTGTTGGTATAAGTGATTGAGATTCAAGAATTTGAATTTGTAAGGTCAAGTTTGAATTCTATCACCGTTACTCATTTTGGGAAATGTAACATCCATAACCCGTATGCGCAAATCAATACGAGTTACAGATGTCACATCAGAATTCAAACATTTCTTTAATTGAATTGGGTAAAATTTTGTTTCATTTAAACATCACTAATTTCATAACATAAATAATTATTATAAAATAATTATTCATAGAAAATTCGTAATATTATTATAAAATAATTAATTTTTTAAGCATAGAGTAATATCATAATATTAATTATAATTAATACTAACTATATTAAGAAATTGCAGACATTTCATTCTCGTATACATGCCAGCTAGAACTTTTAGAATACAGTAGGATGTCATCATTGTTACCTGTAAATATTTCCTTGGTGATTGATGTCAAGCTCTGCTCCTTACTCATTTTCCTCCTTTTTCCTATACTTGAAAATCATCATACACTACGTATACATTTAGTGAGTCAACCATATGCATATTTAAAGCAATGCAACAGATAAATTTAAATGAATAATCGTATTCAATGCAATATGATCACTTACATGTATTCTAACCATGTTACCATATATTAACATGATATAATCGAATATCAAGTTTCTTACGAATATACTTGTCATTCATTCCACAAGCTCGTAAGCTTATTTTTCTGTTTAACATTTATTAACCATAAACCATAGCCCAATCTAACCTTGAAGACCCTGGGTATTCGAGTCAAATAAATGCACCGTAGTGCAAAACCTGCACTAAGCTTACACTCTAGTGCTAATCCGAATATGATACATAAGGTCATGCCCACCACCTACACTAGGTTTACACTCTAGTGCTGATCTGGATATGACACATAAGGTTGTGCCCACCACCTACACCTAGTGTCCTTATACACTAGTGCTAATATAAACCTGGAGCAGCTATACTCTATGGCATGCATGCTATACCATGTCCTTCAATGACTTTCTTGGGCATATAGTCTATTTTATTTGATCCATCCATGGAAAAATATATTATCATAATTTAACATTGGGCAGTTCATACCTGAAATATCATTCACGGTAAATATCTTATATGTTCATGATAAACATCATATATAATAACCAGTGATTAATCCATTTTATATTCAACCTTTGACATATTTAGAATAAGTAAGTCAAATATATGATAAATGACATATCATGTCAATATAAACTAGGTAGACTTATCGCAAGTCCTACCCAAGTAGGGATGGCAAAAAACCCGAACCCGACGGGGAAAATCGAAAACCGAATTAAACGGGTCGGGTTCGGGGATGATAAATGGGGATGGGGACGGGGACGGGGACGGGGAAAACCCATTTATTTTAAACGGGGACGGGGACGGGGACGGGTTTGGTAATCCCCGCCCCGATTACCCGATTACCCGCCCCGATTACCCGCCCGATACCCGACCCGATAAATATTAAAAATAATTATATATATATATATATATATATAATATTAATAAATTTAATTTAAATAAAAAAATATATATTTATATATTTAATTTAAATATATATATATATATACTCGGCCCGATTCTCGGCCCAATACCCGACCCAATACCCGTTTAAATAACCGTTTATGCTAAACGGGGATACCCGTTTCCCCGCGGTTTTCCCCGATTACCCGACGAGGATCCCTGTTTAAATCCCCACGGTTTTTTAAACGGGGACGGGTACCGGTTTTTTAAACGGGGACGGGGACGGGGGGACCAATACCCGGCCCGAACCCGGCTCGTTGCCATCCCTATACCCAAGGATGTATAAAAAATCCATTTATAATGTTATACATGCATTTAACTCATTTTGAAATTATATACAAGTCAAAATATAGGTCTCACTAAGATTTAACTTGATCATTTACTTCTAATTTGGTTAAATCCCAAAATTTGTCATAATTTCATGTTCTGGCAGTTTGTACTACCTTTAAAGAAATATTATTTTGCATTAATATACACATTTTAAAATTATTTTGTTCATACCACTAGAAACTAGACTCAAATAAAAATCTATCCATATAAGGCATTTCTTATAGTTCAATTTTTACAATTTATGGTGGATTTTCAAAGTTGACCGACGGAATATGTTTTGAGCAGAATCTGCTGCCCCGTTTTCTAACCTATATTCGATTAAAAATTCATATATTTTTTTATACACTTCAGAATTAGTTTATGTTTGTTCTAAATAGAACTAGAATTATATAATAATCCAACAGTATAAAAATCATCCTCTAATTATTTTTTTATAATTTATAGTGATTTTCTAAACCTACTGTCCATAACATAAATTCTAAGTAGATTTCACCAATTTGCATTTTCAACTTATTCACTAATTCTATTAGCTCACCAAATGCACATATATGCATGCATCACAAATCACATAACATTTTATGAGTCAATTCTTACCATAATAACTCTGTCACTGGTTCATCGCAAGCCAATGCTTGTTTGATGACATAAGTACAATTAAATTTGCATTCACCTGATGTCCTTAGCTTGCACTTTCCTTAGAATTTCCAATTTCATCCATAAGCTTCTCCTTAGCTTTAATAGTATTTGTATTGATTTCAATCACTCAATCTCTAAATGAACATCATTACCAAATATAGACAAATTCAAACCAAATGTTAGAATCTTACTAACATAGGTATACTTTGGAAAATAAATTCCTAACAAATTTTCCGATGCTTACCTGATACAATTTCCATGTCACAACATAAATGTTGACCTTAATATTTCTAATTGACCACTCAAGTTCCTTTTATCCCAACTTCACATAACATTTTCACTTAAGCTCACAACCTTTCCATATTTTTTATTTAAACCTCACCTTTTATGAGCTTTCCAAAATAATCCAATTTCACATCCTAACTTCAATTTTAACACCCAAACATTAATTTTCAGCAAAGTAAATCAAATATTAAACAATTACACAACAATCCAAAACTTTTCCAAAAAAATTATTTTGTCCCCCAACTTTTCAAAATTTACATAATGGTCCCCAAAATTTTCTAAGGCTTGTAGAATACTTCCTACATCATTTCCAAACCCTACATAATTTTTCCATAATTTTTCTCATCCTCTATAGTCAAGGTAGAATGCTTTATATGTTTAAGATTAGGGTTTTCATGATTTTACTCGATTTTGATTCGATTCAAGTATGAAATCAACTTCGAATCAACCATATAAAATCTCTACAATCAAAATCCTAACTCAATTCATCAAAAACACATCTTTCTCCCAAGATTAGGTTTAGGCCGAAACTTCATATGTTCGTATGATCATGTACAAGTGATGTTAATCATCAATCATGCTTGGAAATGATTCTACAACCTCAATAACATCAAACTCCTTCATCTATTCCATAAAACCTAATGCGAACATAAACCCTAGAATTTGGGATCTTTGAATACAAACCAAATTATCAAGCAATAATGACACCAAATGATAGCGTTTTTTAATATAACATTTTTTCTATTTCACGGCATGATCCAAAAATTAAAGGAAATTGCTCAAAAATGAAAAATAAAATTTCTCTTACCTTGGTATGAAGGAGCACAAAATGTTGGCTGAAAATGGCTCGGTTTCATGAAATTTTAGTTAATTTCATGTTAATTTAGCCTTTATTTAAGCTTAAATGAAAAAAATATTCATTTAATAAGAAATGTCTATTTTACCCTTAATGAAACTTGATATTTACCTTAATACCAAGCCATATAAACCTTATCATCTTCGAAATTCGAAGATGGACAAAATATTTTGCCCTTTACAACTTTGCCATTTTTCATCCAACTGTCTAAATTGAATATGAAAATAAATTCTCAAATCCAACGCTCCATATTATTTTCCATCATTTTAAAATGTGGAAATAATATTTCTAAGATTTTATCATCCTTCAAATTTTCTAAAATTTTCTATTTGATTCGATTTACCGAATTTTTACCGAGCTTTAACACTTTCTTATTTTTAACACAATTTCTAGATCAAGAATCCGATTTCAATGAAACCCCACTCTCAAGAGTAAACTATACATTTATGAAATAAAAATTCTTTTTTGGGAAAATTACCACTTAGGTCCCTAAATGTTTCCCAATTTTCTACTTTGGCCAGCCAGCTTTCAAAATTTACATTTTGGTCACTAACCAAAATTTTGGAGTATTACAGGAAATATGTAAAGTCCTATGTAAATTCAATTGTGTCTTAGGTATGCCCTGACCCTGGACTGGGGGAGCTACCCCTGATCTAAACTTTTCTGTACCAAAAAAATATAATCTTAAATTGAATATTTTTATATAGTTAATTTTTTAAATAAAATATATGAAGAATATAAATGATTCAATTTATATTTAAATGTAAGAATCATATATATTTTGTGTACATTTTATTTTTCTTATATAAAATAATATTTAAAATATATTTATATTTTAATAAAAAATTAAATTTATGAATAAAAATATATTTATATATTTAAATGTATTTAAATAAACAAATAAAAATATATTTACATATTTAAATGTATGTATGATATATATTTTTCTTTACATTTTATTTTTAATAAAAATAAAATTATTAATTAAACTTAAAATACTTAATTCAAAATCACATTAAGGGGTCAAAATTGTGTGCGCTGAAAAGTTTGGGCTCCATTAGACAACAGATGCGACGGTTGATGAATGTAGACGCGATGGTCGACGAGTCCGTTAAGTTTTTAACGATGAGTTATTAAATTGAAACAAAAAACTAAACGTTATATATAATTTTAAAAAAATTAAATATTAAAATAGATCAAAACTAAAAGTTTAAGTACTAAACGGATATATTTTATCACAATTATGGTGTTAGACCGATTCTACGGTTAAAATATATTAAAAGTGGCTTCCAATTTCATGTATAATTCATCTCGTATTTGATCCTTTTGGATATTTTTAATTTGGTGATTTGTCATTAAAAATTTCTGAGACTAATGTTTATTTACGAGTAATCAATACAAAAATACATTTGAACTATTAAATAGAAAATATTTAGATCTTTGGATAGGATCCACCAACCATAAAATTTAAATCCAACTCAATGTTGATATGTGTGATAAAATTTAAATATGAGATATCAAATATTTTGATTTAACTTTATCATTTAAATTAGAGGCGCGATTGATTGATTTGATTAATTTTAAAAGAACTTTATCATTAACTCAAAGTTCAGTTTGGTTTAATGTAGTTTTCTTTCATATTACCTTTGAGTTGATTTTTAATGTTATTTTGATAATATAATATAATGTATTGTTTCTAAACATTATCTGTTAACGTTTTAATTTTTTTTATAAAATAATTAATTTTAAATTAAAAATAATTAATAATTCTTATATAATATTTTTAAATTATTTTAATATTTAAGATATAAATACTTATATCATAGTATAAATAAATAGGTGATGATTATAAATCAAATAAAAATAAAATTTGATTTGATTAACTAAATTTTTTATATAAATTATTAAGGGTAAACGATGCGAATAGTCCCCTATGTTTAGGGTCTGACCGATTATGGTCACCAATTTAAAAATTAATGAGAAATGATCCCTAGTATTATCGATCCGTTCGATTTTAGTCCTTTATCCATTAATTTTTGTTATCCCCCTTTTGTTTAAGTTTCTAACATGGTTGAGGGACTAAATTAATGACTGAAAGACTAAAATTGAATAAATTGATAATGTTAGGGACTAAAATCGAATAGATTGATAACGTTAGGGATCATTCCCCCTAAATTTTTAAATCGGTGACCAAAATCAGTTAGACCAAAAACATAGGAACTATCTCAATAGTTTACCCAATTATTAACCATCCAAATGCAGAATTGTTTTACTCCCACCTAATTTGAACAAAGCCTTAAGAAAAGAAAAGCTTAACCTATGTTTGACTAGTGATCCGCATATTTTCTAATATTTTTCTGTTATATATATATATATATATATATATATATATGGGTTAACGTCCACTTACACTTGGGGGACGTTTGGTTTGCGAAAAATATCATTATCAAAGGGAGTAATCTTTTTCGTAATTACATTCCTATGTTTGGTTCATGGAAAATATTGTTATTAGGGAATAATCTTTTCTCAATAATAATATTTTTTTAATTAAAATGATGGGAATTACATTATTTCCAAATTCTTCGGCGTTAGACAATTCCCACTACTTTGGACAATACCCATAGACTAATGAATTCTTTTTATAATGATCATTCTCAATTCTTATTTGCTTGTACTTCACTCAAAATTATAAACATAATAATATAAAAAGAGTTTACTTTACTAAAATATTAATAAATTTGATTATTTAAAACTATTTTATATTTTTTATATTCAATATATTAATTAATTGTATTTTTATGAAGTGAACAATAATATTATCATAAAAATGTAATTATTTAAAATAATATATAATTTTAAATTATGAAAAATAGATCTTATAGATTGAAAATAATATGTGTCTATTCGGTACCATAATATTATTTTTTTCATATTATATTATATTTTATATAAACAAATATGATACTCATGAAAATTATTTTAAAAATATAAGTTTAATATAGTAATTATATATTAAATGTAGTTTTTCTCAAAAATTAGATAGTATAAAAATTAAAATATTTCTATGAATTTTCATTCAAATATTTATAATTTAATATTAAAATTTAAATTTCTAAAAGAAACATATATCATAAGGATAATTTGATAAAATATGCATTCAAGTAATCTTATGTTCATCTAACCAAACACTGTAATTTTACATTGTTGATAAATAAACCAAACAAGGTAATATAACATTTTTATAGTAATGTTACCTTCTAGTGATGTTATTCTCAAATATAATCTTACATTCCGTGAACCAAACGTCACATAATGCAAAACTTTTAGTTTTACACCATTTTAGGATCATTCGATAAGGAAAAATCAAAGTGAGATTAACTCCTTATTCTTTTTCAGTGAATATATTATCATTTCCTACTGTTAATCTCAACATTTAATTTCTTCTCATCCAACAATCCTAAAAAGGTGTAAAACTTTTTAGTTTTACACTATGTAATTGGATATTAGCCCTATATGGATGGATGTATACAAACGGTCCCCCAACTATAACATGTTATTTTGTTGAGTTTTTTAACTATTAAAAGTTACAAAATGGTATATGATTATAGGACATATTTTGTTGAGTCTCTAAACTATTAAAAGTTACAAAATTGTCACTCAACTATCATATGTTCCAAAGTCGTCATTTTTCATTAAAAAATTGATGATCATTTAAACTGAACATTAACCTATTAATTGAGATATGATAAAACCAGATCCACAAAATATAGATAAAAAGGTTTTTCGATCATATTTTATCATATCTCGGTTAGTAGATTAATATCCAACTGAGACACTTGTCAATTTTTTAACGGAAAAGGAAAGTTTAGAACATATGAATAGTCAGGTGACCATTTTTTAACTTTTAATAGACGAGGGTCTCAACAAAACAATGTATTTTAATCGAAAACTATTTTATAACTTTTAGTAGTCAAGGTACTCAACAAAACAACATCCTATAATCAAATATCATTTGTATATTTTTCCTATATATTTTTGGGTAAACTATGCACTTAGTGCATAAACTATCAGTTTTGATTCATTTTAGTACATAAACTTTTGATTTTTTTAAAACCATACCTAACGTTTAGTTTTCATTTCATCTTAGTACCCCGACATTAAAAACTTAACGTGTTACTACCTAAACTATCAGTGTTGATCCATTTTAGTACTTACTCTTTCAATTTTTTCAAAACTTAACGTTAAATTTTGAACGAGGATACTAAAATGAAACAAAAAACTAAAATTTGTATCGACGGGTACTAAAATGGAACAAAAATTAAATTTTAAGCATAATTTTTTAAACAGATTAAAATTAATAGTTTAAATATTAAACGCGTAATTTAGGTTTGTTTTTTTGGTAAACTGAAGGTAGTTATGAACTCGGATAATTATCCAACGCTATTATTTAAACCACGTCTCCTCAACCCAAGTTGTATTTAATGCTTATGAGAAGATTTAACCTCCGCCAGAAAAAAGGCTAATCGTTGTCTTTCAGCCTCCATTTTTAGTACTTCAGATTAACCACAATTTCTCCACTTTCTACCCTTCTTTATCCCTCCTTTCACTCTACTTTTCTACTCTTAAAACCCTTTCAAATTTGGAGTTTTTCTATTCTGGCTCTCCCAACTATGGAAGCTTTTAGCTTGCTCAAGTATTGGCGAGGCGGTGGTACTATTGCCTGTGTTAATACACGTTCCACCGCCACTTGCACCACCACCATAGTCACCGCCGCTACTCCTCATCTGGCGGTTGACACAGAAGACGACGACGTCGTCGATGATGGCCCTTTCTTCGACTTAGAATTTGCAGTCCCTGATGAGTATGGAACAGAGGAAAACGAAGATAATGTTGTAGATGAAGGGAGCCAGGATTCAAACGACGACATTGATACGAATTCCGACGGTCGCTGCTCCGGTAGTGAAGCAGGGCAAAACAATGGCCAATCTGAGTCAAACTCGTCTTTGGACTCGGACCCTCCTCAATTTCGTGTCTCGTTTTTTAAGTCGGCATCCAAAGTTGGGATTTTTTTGCTGAGGATGAAGAAATCAGCCTCCAATGGAACTGTTACTCCCAGAAAACAAGAAAAAACGAAAGAACCGAACAGTGTCAACAACAAGAACAGGTTTTTTACAGTGAAATTTAAGGTCGAAGAGGTTCCCATAATGTCTCTGTTTTCCAAAGACAACAAATCCCATAAACAGCAAACCTCCGATAACAACTCTGTTTCGGATGTAATGCAAAGG
Source organism: Hibiscus syriacus (assembly GCF_006381635.1). Taxonomy (NCBI): domain Eukaryota; kingdom Viridiplantae; phylum Streptophyta; class Magnoliopsida; order Malvales; family Malvaceae; genus Hibiscus; species Hibiscus syriacus. The sequence goes on from NW_024063434.1 coordinate 304,724, forward strand.
TACATAAAGAAAGTTAAGCCTCTTTACGTTAGGGAGAAGCTAAGGTTTTCAGGGGCTGTAATGCCACCGTCTACGGTGGCTCAAGAATCGGTTTCGGGGAAGACAACGGCGGCGGCTGGGGAGAATCGGGTAAAACTGGCGAGTGCTCGAACAGGACTTAGATTAGGTACGTCCGCCGTGGCGGCGGAGAATTTGTCAAAGAGGAGAGATGATTCTCTGTTGCAGCAAGAGGATGGTGTCCAAAGCGCCATCTTGCATTGCAAAAGATCCTTCAATGGCTCTCGAGGTATATTTCATTTAAAAGCTCGTTTATGGTAGATTACCCTTTTTCAATTTTTTTTGTGACTCCATTTTCTTTTTTTGGTTATGGTAGATTCTTTAGAGTCATCAATGTCGTCAAGTTCAGGCGAGTCACCCATTATTTTGTGAAGAAAAAACATCAGCAGATGAAGCTTATAAAGGATGAAGGAAAATGTTGTGTAGGAAAGCAAGCTAGCGTATGTCTGGGAAAGTGAAAGAAGAATTAGATGCACTAAGCTAGTTCGTTGTTAAATAATTGTTATTATTCTTGAAGGATTGAATTCGAGTAATAGAAATATTAGAAATATAAATGTTTAATCTCACATGATTAATAGATTTTTAAACAAATATTATATTTTGTTTAACTCAAATTAATAGAAAACAAAGAGAGAAAAATTAGATCTTGTATCTATCTTCGAAAATTATGTAGTGCAGGGTCATCATTATCAGCAATTTTACCTCCAAGAGATGCCAATATAAATAAATTCAATAATTCTCAAACTATTAATATTACATGCATATAGACCCTAATTTAAGTCATCCTTAAAATTTAAGAACTAATTTAAAAGAATGATAATACTTTAAGGGCATACATTATGATTAATCTCGATTGTTGTCTGCTCAGCCAGAGTGTACATGAAGTGAACTTTCAAAGGTTAATAGTAGTTGTAGTAATAATATTTCGTGGTCAATCTAATGTGCGTAGAAGTTAGAATTCAAGGCTCTCACGAGTATTGGGACAGCGAACCTCAATGCGCAGCGGTTGTTTACCCTTTTTCCCCGGTTTGGCCTTGGTCATTTTCTGTTTCTGTATATTCTACGCGTCATTTGGAAATGTTTATGATTGTGTTTTCATCCAAAATTTCGTTCCAAATGTAAAATATCATTCATAAATAATTCATTTTCAATTAAGAATTCATGTTTAAAACGTGATCATTAACTCGAATCAAGGAACTTAAAAGTGATGTTTTGCGTTAAAAAACTTGTTTAAAGAAACATTCCCAAATGAAACTTGATCTGAATGGATTTATCTTTTGGAATTTCTCTTCAAAGAATTACCTTTCTCAACACATGACCTGAAGACTTCAAAACACAATAAATACATACTTTGAGTGGTTCTGCGGTGTGTCAGTCTAATTTAATATGATTTTAATTTAAAATACTATTATGTTCAGCCTAAAAGGTTATATAAATTTTTAACATTTTCAGTTATAACTACGAGAGTTTACGACTTACAGCCAAAAACATTATAAATAATGTAATATTTTTAGTTGTAACCATCCAATCTAAAAAAAACTACTATGTGCAACATAAAATGTTACTAGCTTAATATGATTTTTTATTGTAACTGATTTTTACCGTTTTCAACCCTATATAACTAATTATATTTTAGAATTTTTCGACTATTTATTTCTCGAAAAAAATGGACTAAAGTTAGTTATCCCGCATTGTTTATTATTGTTAATGTTGCGCATTCATTGTTTCTTTTTGGCCCAAGACCAGTAATGTAGCAACATTGACCTCCCCGTCAAAATAATTAATTAGAGCATCCTTTGGTTATCGAATAAAATAAAAGCCATGAACCATAAAACACTGCCATTTGTTTAATCATCAGTGAAGTCTTTAATTTTATGGCATTCATTTGAAGCATCTTTATAGATCATTGGGAACTGCGTTAGTCCAATTTCGTCGTCCACCAACCACCATGCATGTGACTGAGAGAATATGTCAATGCATGCCCTTAACTTAGAAACATGATGTAAAAAAAAAAAAAATCTCGTTAACATTCATAAAATATTCACTTTAATTCTTATCTTTTAAAATATTTTAATCTTTAATGCTTTATTTTAATTTTATTTTAGAATAAAATATTTTTGGTTAGATGAAAATCTATTAAGAATTTGATAGAAAAAAATAACTAAAGTGATATCAACATAAAATAAAACATACACAATAGACAATATTTGACATGGTCTGACATTGCATGCCTCCACGGATGAAATAAACAATAATACACTATAAACGTAGGGAACACGAGGAATACAAACACATGATATCACTTGTATCCCAAAACTCGATATAGATACCAAAACCTGATATATCTCAAAACACTCTTTTAACATCCTTATAAAATTATCTCTGCAACATAAACCCCAAAAGTTTAAATATTCCAAAAAAGATTACATCTCTCTAAAATAATTATCTCTTAAATTAATCCTAAACGCCGAGACATTACCTCTATTTATTAAACAAAATACTTGGTCTCAAAGAATTCTTATTCCATAATAATTCTCGTCTAAAATAAATATTTACTTTATTAAATAAACTTAATTATCAAGAAATATTCGACAACTTAATTATCAATTATAATTTAAATCAAAATATAACAAAATCGTTAATTGACTAATGATCATGACTTATAACTAACGTGACACATACTATATGTCTAAAGTGATAATGTGACATTACCATGAGTTCAAAGTAATAACGTGATATATATCACATGTTCAAAGTAATGACGTGATATATATCATTTGTCCAAAATAATGACTTGATATTGCCACGTATATAAAGTTATGACTAACAAATCTTACGTATCTAAAGTGATAATGTGACTTTTTTTAATAGTCTAGGTTGATTATAAGGTATTATTTCGAACTCAAAACTTACAAATAAAATAACATTTCCTTTTACTACTGATATTATTTCGAACTCAAAACTTAATAAATAAATGATATAACATTAACGTAATATTTTTAATTATCATGGCATATTTATTCAAGTTCATTATACTTAATCAATGAATTAATTTTGTAATGGAATGAAGTTTTTAATGGTCATAACATTTCTTTTGAAGCCTGCATGTGAGTGGGAGAACATGCGAAATGTCAATACTCGTATTTTAAAAAGCCAGATTCATGTGATAAAGTTTGATACCCTAATGTTTAGGTACTCTTAAATATTTAAATTTTTAAGCATTAAAGATAGGAGGTTTGGCTCCAACTGTCTAATTAATATAATCATGTAGCTAGAAATGAGGAAACATATGATTAGACCATTGAGGATATATTAAAAAACGAGAGAGAAAATGCAATGTATTTGGTTTATGGATTTAAGAGAAACATGTTAGCAGATATTAGGGTTTATTGTAAGTGCAATAGGAGACATATAGCCTCAAAAAAGCCTGCATGCATGGCTTTCTCCAAATAACCTGTGATCAAATAAGGGGTATACTCCTCGATAAAAATAACATAATGTTAAAATAGTTTCCAACGGTTATTAAAATGTTTTTAGGGGGAAAAAGCTCTTATATAAGAGTATTAATAGTTTGTTAACTACCAGTTTTCATTTATAGAGGATTTTTTTTGTCCCAAAATAAAATGACGGGTCAAAATACTTTAAAAAGAATAGGAGTCAAAGTAACTATTTAATTAAACATTAGAGATTTTTTTTGAAATTATGCCTAAAAAGAAAAGAAGTTTTACTTTGAATTTTGATGCTACTAATGGAATAAATTAGATTGAAAGAGCCATTTTATAATGAGAACAAGTGGCAGATATATGACTTTTTCATCTGAATTTTCTTCGTTTAGTTATTTATTTTGTTGATTATACACACTCTAAAGTTTTATTTTTGCCCACCCGTATAAAAAATTTGTTATTAACATATATATATCCACCCTTTAAATTATTTATGGATCATTCGTTGATAAAATTTTAGAGTACTTGATCTAGATTAATCGAGTAATAAATTAAATATAAATGGATTATATATATATATAAGTGTGATTCATGAACACTCCAGCACTGTAATTCTAGTTTAGTGTTTCTTTTTATTGGAACTCATAAGTGGATGGATGTTTGGAACACGAATTTCATCATAAAACCATGATGTCATTGCGACTGTTTTAAGGGACAAACACCCTTAGCTAGAGGGACATTTTTTTCCTTCCAAATTTGAAGGTGATTCAAACTCTTTTGGCTGATTAATATATTTTTCGTTTAGGGATAAGATGCATGCACTCTGAAAAGGCTTGACAAAGAAAGTCCCAACATGCTCTCATTAACCTGATGAAGAAAGATTTGGCCCTGCTCCCACAGTTGATATATTTTTCTGCCTATTTCTCTTCCCGGTTGTTACCGGGAAAAAATACATATATAAATAAGGGTAAACTACCATAATGATCACTTAGTTACAATTTTGTTCATTAATTTTGAAAAAATTACACTTCGATCACTTAGATTATTGATTTATAAAATTTTGACTACTTATGTTACTGATTAGAACATTTTGATCACTAAACTGTCATATTAGTTTGATAATGTGACACATTAATAAAATAAATAATTTTTTAATTTGACTCCTAAACTTTAGATGAAATATCATTTTGACCCTAAACTTTAGATAAAAGAATTTGACCTTCGAATTCATAGAAAGATGTAACTTGGTGGATTTACCTATGTAAGGTAAAAAATTTACTTGGTTCTTCCTTGCACTTTAACTGCTGCTGAACTGTTGAGTTGGTCGAAAGGATGTAGAATAGGAGTATGTTGTTGTAAACCTTGGATAAGGCTTGGAGTTGGTACAATGTATTCCAGTATTTGTTTATTTTATTTTGAAGTGTGATGGTTAGGATCTGCATAAAATATCGTGGGTTGAGCTTCTTGGATCCTCCAGTATATAGAGGAGCCGATTTCTTTGATTGTTAGAACTGGGCGATGCTGCGTATGAGTTTTGGAAGGCAGGATTTGGAAGTTCTGGCATGGTGTTTTCGGTCAATTGTTGCTTGTTATGCATGGCGGGTTTGGTTCTAATTGTTTATCAAGGGTGCCTTCTTGTAATGTGAAATTGGGTGATATGTTTCGTACAATGTCTGTCTAGTCTATGTTTGGTGTTGATTTGTGTTGGGTCTCTTTGTTCAGTGTTTGGGTGTGACCTCGTGGGGCTTTCGTGTTGTATTAGCGGTACTGATGCACTAGTGTTTGGCAGGGTTATATCTAGGGATGACAAAAGGGTGGGTCGGGTGCGGATACCCCCTCCCCTATCCCCATACCCACCTAATATTTTCAAATCCAACATCCGCCCACCACCCATGATGGGTACAATTTTCAAATCCACACCCGCCCACACGGGTACATTCTCAAATCCATCCCCACACCCACTACCCAACTTGAGACATACCCGGCTAGACCCGCCTGACAACAACCTTAAGTTATACATAAGCAACAAACATAAAACAAACACGTACATTAAGAAGCATAATAAAATAAACCAAGAATTATCTAAGTTAAGTGTTAACATAGATCTTAAAGTACATAAAACACCATAATAAACAAACATAACAATATTCAATAGTTCAAAGAGACTAGCAAAACTCCCAACTTTAATTGTTTAAGCAAAAGTCAAATAAACAGTAACATGTTAACCAAAGATGACCAAATTGTATCATACGAATACTAGCTAAATAAAATAACAATAATAAATGAGGAGCTACGAGATCATTGTCATAAATTTGGGAAGTTAGTAGCACAGGACATTTCTGAGATACAAGAATTAGCTCAACTGACTATATAGCACATAATGTATCTGTGCTCAGGATGAATGAATCTGCATTATACACGATAGCACGCCTCTCTCCCCTTTTGCTCACTTATTATATTCGATGCTTAGGAAATGGAAAATATAATGTGAAACTTCACTTTAAAGAAATAGTAATAAGAGACAATTGTTTTTTCTACGGTCTTGGAAGAAGGATATATGATGTATATATACAGGTATTAAATAACATTGTACATGCTCTCCCTGCCCCATATGCTGATGCGATAATTTTATCAAATTAGTTTGTTGCAGGGGACACACATGTTGAAGGATTTTAACATTGAAAGTACAATAAAAGGGGTTGATAAGGTGAACATTAACTGGAAAATTGGCGATGGTAGCTCAGTGAGACTTTGGGAGAATGAATGGATTAAAGAAACTAGACCTTTGTAGAAGTACTGTTTAAGACAAGATGTGGTGACAAGTAATAACATGAAGGTTAAAGACTACGTTAATGAAAATGGAGAATGGAAATGGGACGAAATTGAGGAACTGATCCTGGACAATATAGTGAACATATTAGTTGCAATCCCCCCACCGAGAGACAATGAAGCAAAGGATAGATTAGGATGGAAAGACTCTGACAACAGAAAATTTACAATTAAATACGCATATGAAACCCTAGAGGAAGTGAACGATGAATCTAACCTAAAAAACTGGAGCACCATTGCAAAAAGTCATACTTTGCCTAGGATCAAGATCTTCTTATGGTTAGTCTACAAAGAATGAATTCCAACCAATAAAGAACGGATGATAAGACACCTAACAAATGATGCAAGCTGTAGGAGATGCGGTGAGGAGACCGAATATGTCAGTCATGTACTAAGAAGCTACCTTACCACAACTATCCTAAGGGAGAAGCTTATAAAATTTGACAAATGGGAACATATGGCCCTATGATATCAGCTATCTCAGTGAAATCTGGTAAGTTACAGACTCTTGATGGCGTACAAATTAAGGGTTATCGGGGAAGGTGGTTTTGGATCTGTGTATAAGGTGACATACAACTCTACTACCTGCAGAGGAGACCAGAGTAAAAAAGAGGAAGAAGACGTACCTGAATAGACTAGAGTTTGAAACTTAGAGAAGAACTCAGAGCTTGACCAGAATATCGACGCAGTAACTAGCAAGCAAAGCACAAGAGGTTTGAAAGAAAAAAATTGATTCATAAACTTATCACTAATATTTGGTTAAATTATAAGTTATATCTTTATAACATCCTCAATACCGGGTTAGTGACTAAATTGTAAAGTCTCATAATTTGATGATTAAAATAGAATGATTGAATAGTATAAAGATTTATTTGTAAATTATTGTATGGATTTTGAATTGAAAGGAAGAAGGAATAAAAGGTAAAAGTGGTATTTTCTAAGGGAATAAGAAAAGAAGGGTTATATATGTACCCCACGTGGGTTGAAGAGGGGAGAACACAAAGGCTTCTAGAGTTCTTTTCTTCTTCTTTCTTCCTTGTACGTGTAAAGCAAAACAAATGTGAGTTTTCTGATTATTGAGTTTCTTGTTAAATTTAAGATTGGTTTTTGATTATTAGATGATAACTAAGCTTAAGGAAAGCTTAGGTTATCTTAAAATCAAAGGATGATGGAGTTAAAAGAGATTAAAGATTAGAGGTTCTTGAATGAAATCTTGGAATAGAGTTCATATCTAGAATTGGAAGTTAAATTTGACTTGTCATCAATCTAGTTAAGACATATTAAGGGTTAGAAGTGGAATTAAATCATGTTGCAAAGTTGGTATAATTCTTGGATTTCACAAGGAGGATATGATTCTGAGGTTTAAGATGAAATAAATGAGTATAGATTGGTTTAAGTATATGTACTGGAGTTAAGAATATAAAAGGGGATGAAACATGAAAGATTTAAGCTGAAATGGATAAGTTTTCGGGTTCAAGAAATGAATTCTGGGCAGAGTGCATCGGTACACATTCAACGTGTACCGATGCATCAAGAGAAAATCCCAGAATTTGTTGAAGGTGCATCGATGCACATGGAGTGTATCGATGCACTCATTTAAAATAAATGAACATCGAATGCCATTAGTGCATCGATGCATAAGGAGTGCATCGATGCACCTGCTTAAAATACAAACATCGAATAGGATTTATGCACCGATGCATGGGTAGTGCATCGATGCACCCGTCAAGGGATGCATCGATACATGTAGTGCATCGATGCATACCTTCAATAAGAGATGGAAATAGCTTTTTTTAGCCTAAGGATTAATAGTTTGGAATATATCAATTCGTATGCTAATAAGTATCAATGTATTACTATGTAGATTTAGAGCGTAATCTTATTCCAGAACAATCGAAGGATTAGAATCGAATCAAAGCAAGGCTAAGGTGAGTGCATTTTATAGTTAAAGTGTATAGAGACAAGACTTGTGATAAGTCTATCTCTGATGGTTGAATTAATGATTCCATACCCATGTATATGCATACATATACTATTATAATAGTGATTGTGTGCATAATTCATTATATGTTCATATGACATTGAATGAACGAATATCATTGCCAGAGAATATAATCCAGGTATGTGAAATAATGGAAAAGATTATGGGTTTATATGAAAGAGATATGAAATAAGAAATGTATTCATATTAAAGCCTATGTTATATGATACGAGAGCTATAGGTATAGTTGGCATGCCAAGAGTCGAGGGTATATTAGTCCTTCGGGACGTATCCAGTAGTCCTTCGGGACGTATCCAGTGGTCCTTTGGGACGTATCCAGTAGTCCTTCAGGACGTATCCAGTGGTCCTTCGGGACGTATCCAGTGGTCCTTCGGGACAAATACTGAACAGGAGTCAGAAGCAATCAAGTTATGGCATATACGCTTGGGGCATGTTGGTGAAAAATCCTTGAAATTGCTGATAGATCAAGGATTGTTGAAGGGTGCTCGGGCTTGCAAATTAGCTTTTTGTGAGCATTGCATCAAAGGGAAGAAGACGAGGGTGAAATTTGGAACAGCAATCCATGATACTAAAGGTATTTTGGATTATGTTCATTCAGATGTATGGGGGCCTTCCAAGATAACTTCATTGGGAGGAACACACTATTATGTCACCTTTGTTGATGATTTTTCCCGGAGAGTTTGGGTGTATACAATGAAGACAAAGGATGAGGTGCTAGGATTTTTCCTTAAATGGAAAAAGATAGTGGAGACTCAAACAGGCAGAAAAATCAATGGGGTGGCAGAGCGTATGAAATCGAACATTAGTGGAGAAGGTTCGGTGTATGTTGTCTAATACTGGGTTAGGCAAAGAATTTTGGGCTGAGGCTTTGGTCTATGCTTGTCACCTTGTCAACTGCTTACCATCGACTGCTATTGGTGGTAAAACACCATTAGAGAAATGGTTTGGAGTACCTGTTGCAGATTATGATGCCTTACATGTGTTTGGTTCCACTGCATACTACCATGTTAAGGAATCAAAGCTGGACCAAAGAGCAAAGAATGCGATCTTTATGGGGATCACCTCTGGTGGGAAAGGCTATCGTCTTTGGTGTCCAGAAACAAAGAAAATAATCTTTAGCAGGGATGTTACCTTTGATGAATCTACCATGTTGAGAAAGGTGACTTCAGAAAAATTGGAACAGACAGATGGAACTCCCAAACAGGTGGAGTTTGAAGGAAGTAGAATTGACCCAACTAGTAAAGAAACTGATGTTGACTCTCTTATGGTAGAAGAAGAGTCAGATGAAGAAGAGGTTCAGACTCAAGAACCTCCACAGTAACATGAATCAATTACACTCAGAAAGGGAAAGAGGACCATTAGACAACCTGCTCGTTATGCTGATATGGTCTCTTTTGCATCACCAATTGCAATTGATGACGTTCCTTCACTTTTAATGAAGCAGTCCAAAGTTCAGAACATAAAAAGTGGAGGATCGCCATGAATGAAGAAATGCAATCCCTTCAAAAGAATCAGACGTGGAAACTAGCTAGTCTTCCGAAGGGAAAGAAGGCAATTGGGTGCAAGTGGGTATATGCAAAGAAAGATGGATTTCCTGACAAGGATAACATTCGCTACAAAGAAAGATTGGTGGCTAAAGGCTACGCTCAAACGGAGGGAGTTGATTATAATAAAGTATTTTCTCCAGTTGTAAAACATTCCTCCATCAGAATTTTGTTGGCTTTGGTAGCACAGTTGGATTTGGAACTAGTTCAGATGGATGTAAAAACTGCATTTTTACATGGAGACTTGGATGAGGAAATATACATGACACAGCCAGATGGATTCAAAGTTACTGAAAAAGAAGAGATGGTGTGCAAATTAGAAAAATCGCTATACGGATTGAAGCAATCTCACAGGCAGTGGTACAAGCGATTTGACAAGTTTATGATAGGGCAGAAGTACACAAGAAGCAAATATGATCATTGTGTGTATTTACGCAAGCTACAAGATGGATCATATATATATCTTCTTCTTTATGTTGATGATATGCTGATAGCTTCCAGGAGTCAGATAGAAATTGCGAAACTAAAGACTCAATTGAACAGGGAGTTTGAGATGAAGGATCTTGGTGAAGCAAAGAAGATTCTAGGCATGGAGATATCAAGGGATAAGAAATTGGGGAGGCTTTGTTTGTCTCAGAAAGAATATCTGAGGAAGGTACTAAAACATTTTGGCATGAATGAGAAGTCAAAACCAATTAGTATACCTCTTGCTCCTCATTTCAAGCTTGGTGCATCCATGTCACCTAAGGATGATGCAGAACGGGAATACATGTCAAAGGTTCCATATGCAAGTGATGTTGGTAGCTTGATGTATGCAATGGTGTGTACGAGACCCGATATTTCACAGGCAGTTGGGGTTGTGAGCAGGTATATGCATGATCCTGGAAAGGAGCATTGGCAAGCTGTGAAATGGATTCTGCGGTATATTCTGAACACCGTAGATGTTGGTTTGGTCTTTCAGCAGGACAAATAAGTTGATCAGTATGTAGTTGGGTATTGTGATTCAGACTATACAGGTGATTTGGACAAGCGTCGATCAACTACTGGTTATGTGTTTACTTTTGCAAAGGCACAAGTCAGTTGGAAGTCCACCTTACAGTCAACAGTGGCTTTGTCTACTACAGAGGCATAGTATATGGCAATTACAGAGGCTTTGAAGGAGGCAATTTGGCTTCAAGGGTTGCTTGGTGAATTGGGAATGGAACAGAAGCACATCAAAGTGCATTGTGACAGTCAGAGTGCTATTAATTTAGCAAAGAACCAGGTTTACCATGCAAGGAAGAAGCACATCGATGTTCGATATCACTTTGTACGAGAGATTCTAGAAGAAGGTGGAGTCATAATCTAGAAGATTCGGACCACTGAGAATCCTGCTGATATGTTGATAAAAGTGGTAATTGTGGTCAAGTTTAAACATTGTTTAGACTTGGTCAATATTGTTACAAATTGAAAGATGAATTTGTAGACACTCTGAAGATTGAATTTTTGAGAGATGTGTGTGGAATTTGCCAAAGATTTGTTGGTTTTTTGGAAAAGTCCCACATTGGTTGTGTATAAGGAAGAGGGGAAATTCTTTTGTTATAAATAGAGTCATCCTCCTCCTTAGTTAAGCATCCCGCAAATATAAGTCTTCTTCTATATTAAAGGCTATTTGTATTCTTTCTTTATCTTTGTAATATTTCCTCTACTAGTGAAATATTATTTTAGTAGTGTTCGAGGAGGTAGGCATAATTTTGGCCTAACCTCGTTAAATTTTGGTGTTCTCTTTATGTCTATTTAATAGCTATTGTCGGGTATAGTTGTTATTAATTTTTGTCCTATTAAAATTACTTGTCTCGGTAGTTCTGTCTAAGGAAAGTGGGTTTTAAGAGGGACCATTGTGACCCCTCCACTTTCCTAGGAATCTACTTGGTGTGATTTTTAGTATAATTGTTTTCACACTAGTCACCTAGATAATAGTTTTCATGGTGAATTTGTTATTATTAGTGGAAATTAACCCGAATTCCACAACACATGTGTCAATGCACTCTTTCATACAAAAAACCTTTGGGAGAGTTTTGTGGACACGAAATAAAAAAAGAAAGAATGAAATGAAATTCAAAGAAACCCACGTGTTTTTCAAAAATATAGGAGATCGAATTGAAAGGGACTTAGAAGTTTGATTTTCAAATTCAAAGGTTAGAATTTTGAGGAAAATACTCGAAGGCGAGATCAAAAGAAATTACAATTTAAAGTTTAAATTTTGAAGTGTTGCACTTCTTGATTCGTGAACGATCTCACAATTTGACGGGAATAAAAGAATAAAAATAAGAAACTTATCTTTTGATTATTTTTCTTTTATGAAATTTATTATATTTACCGAGACTAATGCTATTGATTTTTTTATTTTAGAATTAACATATCTTAAAGAGATGGTAACTCAAAAAGTAAATGTTGCAGTAAATTAAAAAGTCACCCTGATTAAAGTTGACGATGAAAGGACTTGATCTAAAAGCATGTTAAGAACGAATAAATCTACTTGGTTGTTATATTTCAACCTACGATGTCATATTATGTAGACTTATTTCATTTTTATTTATGTTCGTTATCGTATGAAAATTGTTTATTTTTAATTATTGTATGCTTTTAGATGAGAAAATATTAAGTATAAGTTGTTATGAGACATTTATATATGGCTAATTGAAAAATAATGTGATAGAGTGAGAGTGCATGTTTAGGATTGGTTCTGGAAAAGACTTGGTATTTAAGTGTGCATAGTGTGCCACCTCTCTTTTTATAAAGACATACTTGGTGCATTGTTCGTTTCTATACTCACTTTTTAATTTGTAAAATGCTAAAATAAATTTACAAACTTTGTAACTTAGAGAAAAATTTAAAAGAGAAATTTAATAGTCTTATTAAGATAATACTTTTGGTCATAGTAATTGAACTGTCAATGATCTCTTCAAACTTAATATTTTTCTAATATGTATGAATAAATAATAGACAATAATGCTACTGGAAACATTTGTATCTATTAAATTTTTATTATACTCCTAGAATTGAGAAAGGAGAAGAGATTTTCTATCTATAATATTTCTAATTATTAATTCTCTTTTGAAGAATTAAGAAAAAATTAAAATTTCTTTTAAGAGATGAAGTCATAAATGACACATACATTTAAGAAATTTCATAATTTGAAGGCATTCATTAATATGTTGAAATTTTAAGAAATATATACATGTGTGATTGTGATTTTATTTAATATGATTTACTCTAATTTGTTTGAGTAAAATTAAAGAAAATTATTTACATGTCTTATATGATATTAATTTAGACACCTCGAGGTTAGAGAGTATGAGGGTAATTAGAAATAATCCTCTAACTTATAAAAATTATGAAATATGAGGGTGTCTAAAACAAATAATTGATTTCATGCATTATATTGTGAAGCATATAAGTTTATAATTTGTATGTATGAGATTTTTTTTGAAAAATGCATGAAACTAAGAAAATTTTAATTATATTAATTTAAAAATCTTGGATGATATGTGTGAAATTCTAGAATTAAAGATTATTAAAACTGAAAAAAGACATTATTTCAGTATAAGTCTTTTTTATATAGAAAAGTTTTAATATTAAGATGATTACTAGAATATCTCTTAGAAAACAAATTGATAAAAAAGTGAATGAAAATAATGTTTGGATGCTAAATTCTTTTAGAGATTTTATATTTGATCTGACATATATATATATATATATACCCATAATTCACTATTGGATAATGAAAGAAATCTTAAGCATTTAGTTAGTGATTATAATTTATAGAAAAATATCCTACAATCTTAAAATGATATTATGATTTTATACCTGATAATGCACTGATAAAATTCTTTTAGTGGGTATGTATTCATCTTGGGTGAAGCAATTTTTGTGAAATCATGTGAAAATTTATTTTAGTGGCTCTATTGTGAAGTTTGAGATTCTAAGTCAAGACTTAACTAGGAAAAGAGTTTGAATACCTTAAAAATATATATTGTTTAGAATTCTTAAAGATAGAAAATTCTTTATCCTTTATGATTTTACGTGACTCGTAAAATCATATATCATATAAGTAATTTAAAAAATAAGCCTATAATGAAAAGAGAAGGCATAAGTCCGTAAAAATGATAGTACTTAAATTGAGGTACATGAGGATTGAAGAAAATTTATATTGATCTCTTAACTTAAGAGTTAAAATGAAAAGTGATTCATGATTTTTCGAAGGGATAGGTCTTAAGCCCATTTGGTTGAGGAATTCATGGTGGACACCCAACTTAGTCTTCTAAGTTCAATGAGGTCAAATGATGCCATGAAAATGCTCGTAGTGTACATTCTTATATATCCCTATGACAATAATGTATATGCATAACAATGAGCTTTGGCTCTTAATAGATTTATAGCTCAGGTTTTGAGTGTGTCGAAACTATTTTTAAACGGGGGCGAGATTTGGAAAACCGCGTCATTTTTAATTATTCTCTTTTCAATTGAATTTTTAATTAAAAAAACGATGCAATTTTAGAAAACCTCTCGTTTCGAAAAATTTGGGATTCCTTTTAAATAAGTAAAAATGTAGGTTTGAGGAGTCGCCACCAATCTTTGATTAGGGTGTGATTGGGCACCCAAAAACGTTGTCATTTAAAAAAAAAAAAAATTATTTTTAATTAAAACGACAAATTTACGGTCTACGTTACCAAAATCCAAGTTCGGGAGTCGGTTACGTGTGGGGAAGGATTAGCACCCCCACAACGCCCTAAATCGGTACCTAGTCGATTAATTATTGTCTTTGCAACGAATTTCACAAATTCAAATTTAATTTGATTAATGATCCCTTTAAACAACAAACATGCAAATTTGCAACATTCAAAGCAACAAAATAGATTTAATTTAAAATTACCAAGTCATTAGAAAGATAAAGAATATTCGATTATTTAAAAATATCGAGATCAGATCTTTAGTTCAGTTCTAACGACCTTTTCTCGAAAAGTTTAAATAGTCGAATATTTCCTTTTCTTTCGCTCCCAAATTTTACAAGGATATATCCGAATTTAATTAGGCGTTACTGACGGGATACCATTTTAATTTAAAATCGTCAAAACAACTTTCCCGTAAGTTAAGAAAAGCCATTCTGACGGTTTTAAATTAAAAGGATATTGCACTTAATCCGGTTATGTGATTAGATCGAGTTATGCACATGAGGCTATCATACGAATTATGCTAAATGAATGTCATACAAAGAGTAACTAAATAAATATTATGATTCAAATCTCATGCAACGTGAAATAAATAAAAAGAATAAATAAAAAAAACTATATACATATATTTTAATTAAAAAAAATATACAAACCTCGCATGTTAACATACGATGTACAAACATGACTTAAATATATTAATAAAAACATGACATGCAACATTACAAAATTTGAATACATAGATATACATATACTAAAGGAGTGACTAAATATGAATAAAACCAAAATTGAGCATACCAATTAACAGGTTAAACAAGGGCTAAAATAAAAAGAAAAATAAACAGCATGCTCCTTTCCTAAACATTTCATTTCAAGGTACTGCAAACATAATACGACCAAAGCTTTACATAGGATCAAAATGGATATTTCCAAAATTACATATCCAATGTATAACAATCACGAAAACAACCCTTGCATGATTCTGGACTGAAATGTAAAACGCTGGAAATTACGAGGCGAAATCAAAATATCAATAAAGCTCGGCTTAAGGATCAAAACGAAATGAAACAAAACTGGGATGGCCACGCTCACAATTAACCCCTCCCCAGCAAAACGCGGGCGTTTTTGGATCTGCACAAAACTACGCCGTTTCACGGCCACCTAAACGACGCCGTTTTGGCGTTATAACAAACCAAATGGTAGATTTTTAACCCTAATCTCATTTCTTCTTCAGCCTCACCAAACCCGCCGTTTCACTCTCATCCTCTCTCTCTCGATTCTTCATCTGGTTCAACCGAGACCTCGCCCTCACCACTCAACGCCACCGGCTGGCCACCAGTCCTCGGTGGTCACCATTACCCCGACGACCACCTAGACCAACTGGTCAACCCAAAACAAGCCTAAACTAGACAACCCCTCACCACTCTTCTCAAACTCCCTCTGCAACCCCCGAAAACCAAAGCCTCCATCGCCAGAAAACCCAAAGATCTCCACGGCCGCCGTCTAAGACCGAGACAAAACCCTACCAGAAAACTTCAACCCCATCACGAGACTAACACCAGACCTCCCGAAAACCCCAACGAAGACCCCGATGAAAGCCTCCTCTCCTTTCTAGCCTTAAACCTTCACTCTTACGAAACCCACAACCCAAATATCACAACCACGAAGCCCATTGCCAACCACCGTGGCCAACAGACTCCGTTAAGGAGTTAAAACTGTACCCCAAAACCCCGAACATGACCAAACTTACCGAGAACTAGCCCCCATAGACCCCGATGAAACCAAACACTGAAACAAAAGCATAATCGATAGCTTACCCTTGGTGACCCAACGGGGTTCGACTTTCAAATGGTGGTGATGGTTACTCTTTCACTCAAGGAGGTGAGGGTTTCGTTTTTCCTTTTGTTGTTTTTGCTCTCCGATTGCTGATCGTTTTTTGGTTCCAGTCTCCTTTGGTTGTTTTCTCCTTCTTCTTTTTTGTGTGTTTTCCCTTTCTGTTTTTTTCCTCTCGCTGATGATCCTTGATGGTTTCCTCTTTTTTTTTTTTGAACCTTGGTCACCCTCTATATCTGTTTTTTTTGTTGTTGGTTTTCTCTCCTCGATTTCTCCGTGCCTCTCGTTCTGCTTCTTGTTTCGTGTGTTTGCAGGGCACTGGTGAGAGCAGATCACGGGCGGCAGCTGTGGGGAGCCGAGCTATTGTCCGGTTGGCGTGCGTGGTCTGGCAGCAGAGTTGGCTTCACGTGAGACTGCAGCTGGCTCGGGATGCTTGGGACGTTGTGAGCCGTTGGATCCTGATGCCAGATCCAACGGTGGTAGCTTGACGGCGCTGGAACCCTGACCAGAAACCCTAGTGGTCTTTGATCTGGACCGTTGGATGAGAAGCAGATCCAACGGTCCAGGACAAGCGGCGGCTGGATCCCTAAGTTGGAAACCCTAACGGTTTTAGGGTTCTTCAAACAGGCTTGAACATCCAAGCCTGATTATTTTGATTTTTGGGCCACTTCGGTCCAGCTGGTTGTAATTTGGTATAGGCCCTGTAATAAAACATTTAATTAGTATACTCATATGTATTTTAATTGCTTAACATTCATTATAATTGCTTAGTTGCTCATATATCATATATAAATATAACCAAACATTAATCATATAAACGATAATAAATCCAATTCAACTTCAGAAAAGATCCCGGACAAATCGAGCATCTACAGCTGCCCCTCTTTGCTCATTGTCGTGCAACGAGAATATAGCAAAGATCACTAGATGATCAAATTTGTCCGATTATGAGAAATTCAAAAGATTAATCGGCCCACTGCAACGTCCATAAAACTGGTTTTATCCCCTATTGCTTCAGGGAGTAAAACTCGAAAATCTTCGTCAATCGTGTCTGCTCCCCATTTTTCCAGAGAGTAAAAGACTCAAACGATTCTCGATAATCATGTCTGCTCCCTATTTCTTCAGAGAGTATGAGACTCGAACAATCTTCAACAATCGTGTCTGCTCCCTATTTTCTTCAGAGAGTATGAGACTCGAACAATCTTCAACAATCGTGTCTGCTCCCTATTTCTTCAGAGAGTATAAGACTCGAACAATTTTCAACAATCGTGTCTGCTCCCTATTTTCTTTAGAGAGTATGAGACTCGAACAATCTTCAACAATCGCGTCTGCTCCCTATTTCTTCAGAGAGTATAAGACTCGATCAATCTTCAATTATCGTTGGGAAATCTGCAAACATTTAAAATAATCATGCAATGTCATGATCCTATTCATGCCTACGATGTATGCAATTTAATCCACTTTCTTCTTCGAAAGAATACTATCCCTTTGATTTCAGTGGAACTCGGTTTCGCTTTGGGCATAGAGCATTTCACCAGTTCACCCCAGTTGATACTCTCAATACTATAACTTTTGGCTTGACAAGACTTTGACTTCTTTCTTTCTTGAGGCCTGCCAGTACCCCTGACCAATCTTCTTGATAAATGACAACATCCTTGGGTCATCTATTAATGGCTGTGATTTTCTATGAATTCCAAAGTTTTAGCTTTTCCCAACCATACAAGCTTAGGGGTAAAACCATTGCTAGCTTCAGAATACATGCATTTCCAGAACCTTTTGCATAATAATACAAAATGATCTCATGTACCACAAGTTAAGCTATGCGTTTTAACTTTCTCAAAATTAGATGCTTGTAAAAGGGAAATCAAGAAGGGAAAATATCTCTTTATTTATATAAATGGCGAAGAATTTTTAGGCAACTACATGACAAACTTTTAATCGGAAAAGAACAAAAGGATAGGTGTCTTCAAATATCAATAACACAAATGCTTTTGAATTGGCACGCCGTCAGAATGACTCGAGTGTAGCTTCTGTCAAAAGGACCTCCAAAATGGTGATGACACCTAAGAGTGCGAAACCCTTTCTGGACCCCAAAATCTCCCATTATTGGATGCCATAAACCAATATTGAATCTCACGTGCATTCAATTCCTCCTCTGGTTGTCCCCACCGAGACTCATTGATCTTTGGTCTCAACCCCAATGGCCATTGTCGTTACCCATGTCAGGAGATCTTCCTACTCCCCAAAAACAATTCAGATCCTCCACCATACACGAACTCTGAATTTAAAACTCAAATCGCCCTTTGCGGGTTTTCGACTCGATCGGACTTTGGTTTCAAGACGCCCTTTTTCGAGTTTTCATCTTGAACCCTCATTTTTTCATTTTTTTCATTCATTTTTTATTTTTTATTTTTCATTTTTTCATTTTCACTCATTTTTTCTTCTTTTTTTTTTCTTCAAGCAAAATACTTCTTAACTGCGTCAGAATTCACTGGATGAGGTAATTCAGACCCATCCATCTCAGTTAAGACCAGAGCTCCCCCAGAGAAAGCTTTCTTGACAACATAGGGTCCTTCCCACTTGGGCATCCATTTCCTCGGAAATCTTTTTGAATGGGCAATATCCTCCTGAGCACCAAATCTCCTTCGTGGATTTCTCGAGGGCGAACTTTCTTATCATGTGCTCGTATCATCCGCTTCTGGTATATCTGACCGTGACAAATAGCCTTCAATCTCTTTTCTTCAATCAGATTCAATTGGTCATATCTGGCCTGTACCCATTCTGCCTCATTTAGCTTCACCTCTGATAAAACCCGGAGCGAGGGAATTTCCACTTCAATAGGGAGGACAGCTTCCATCCCATAAACTAGAGAAAACGGAGTTGCCCCAGTAGACGTCCGTACAGAAGTCCGATAGGCAAACAGAGCAAATGGCAACTTCTCATGCCAATCTTTATAAGTTTCAGTCATCTTCTCTATAAGCCTCTTAATATTCTTATTAGCCGCCTCCACTGCCCCATTCATCTTTGGGCGATAAACCGTGGAATTATGATGCTTTATTTTGAATTGCTCACATACAGATTTCATCATCTTGTGTTTAAGTTCAATGCATTGTCAGAGATAATTCTCTCTGGTAAGCCATATCTGCAGATGATTTCTTTCTTCAAGAACCTACATATCGTTGACTGGGTAACACTTGCATAGGAAGCTGCTTCTACCCACTTGGTGAAGTAATCTATTGCTACCAGAATGAAGCGATGACCATTTGACGCTTTTGGAAAAATTTGCCCAATAACATCCATGCCCCACATAGAAAACGGCCACGGAGCTGTCATCAATGCAACGGATGAGGAGGGGTATGTATTCTATCCCCATAAATCTGACACTTGTGACACTTTCGGGCATAATTGATGCAATCAGTTTCCATAGTTGACCAATAATACCCAAATCTCATAATCTGTCTGGCCATTACATGCCCATTAGCATGGGTGCCACATATTCCTTCATGTACTTCTTCAAGGATCATTTTCGCTTCTTTAGTGTCCACACACCTTAATAAGACCTGATCCATGCTTTTCTTATATAAGATCTCACCATTAAGCACATACCCTGCTGCCATTCTTCTAATGGTCCTTTTGTCATTCTCAGTTGCCTGTTCGGGGTAACTTTGATATCTTATACTGGAGGATATCATAGTACCAAGGTCCTTCATCATCTTCTTCTTCAATGTCAAAGCAGTGGGCTGGATATTCATAAGCCTTCATCTCAATAGGCATCATATTTGAATGCTCGTTCATCTTAAAGGCCGCTGCCAAAGTAGCCAAGGCATCCGCCATTTGATTTTCTTCTCTGGGGAGGTAATTGAAAGTCACTTCTTCAAATTCTTCAATAAGTCCCAGAACTAATTTACGATATTCCACAAGTTTGGGATCTTTGGTTTCCCATTCACCTCTGAGTTGGTAAATTACCAAAGCTGAATCCCCATATACCTTCAGCATTTTTGCTTTGAGTTCAATAGCTGCTCTAAGACCCATAACACAAGCCTCATATTCAGCCATATTGTTTGTACAATCAAAATTGAGCCGACTGGTAAAAGGATAATGCTCTTCACTTGGTGAGACCAAGATTGCCCCAATCCCATGCCCCAAGGCGTTTGAAGCACCATCAAAGTTCATCTTCCAGTATTTACCGGCAAGAGCAATTGTTTCTTCCTCTGAGATAGCCATTAAATCCTCATCCGGGAAATCGAAATTCAACTGTTCATATTCTTCTGAAGCCCTACTCGCAATGAATTCTGCTATGGCGCTCCCTTTAACTGCCTTCTGGCTTACATACTGGATATCAAATTCGGACAACAGGATTTGCCAACGGGCTAACCTTCCAGACAATGCAGGTACCCCATTAGATACTTTAAAGGGTCCAGCTTAGATATGAGCCAGGTAGTATGATACAACATATACTGTCTAAGTCTTCTGGTAGCCCACACTAAAGCGCAACACAATTTTTCAATTGGTGAGTATCTGGCCTCACACTCAGTGAACTTCTTACTGAGATAGTAGATAGCCCTCTCCCTCTTCTCAGTTTGATCATGCTGCCCAACACACATCCCATTGAATTGTCATAAACGGACAAGTAAAGAATTAAAGGCTTTCCTGGGATAGGTGGCGCTAGGATCGGAGTATTCGAAAGATATCTCTTTACTGCCTCAAAAGCCTCTCGGCAATCTTCACTCCATTCTCCTGAATCATTCTTACGAAGAAGGCGGAATATGGGATCACATCTTTCGGTCAGCTGCGAGATAAACCGAGCGATGTAATTTAATCTCCCCAAAAATCCTCGAACCTCTTTCTGTGTTCTTGGGGCTGGCAAATCTTGAATGGCTTTTACTTTATCGGGATCTATTTCGATTCCCTTTCGGCTCACTACGAATCCCAACAGTTTTCCCGATGTCACCCCAAAAGTACACTTATTTGGGTTAAGTTTTAGTTGGCACTTCTTTAATCTTTGAAAGAGCTTCCTCAAATTCTCGACATGTTCCTCCTCCGTCTTGGCTTTGACAATCATATCATCGACATAGACTTCAATTTCTTTATGCATCATGTCATGAAACAACGTCACCATGGCCCTCTGATAGGTTGCCCCTGCATTCTTTAATCCAAACGGCATGACTTTATAGCAAAACGTCCCCACATAGTGATAAACGTTGTTTTCCATATCTTCAGGGTACATTTTAATTTGATTATAGCCGGAGAAACCATCCATAAATGAGAATAAGGAATTTCCAGCAGTATTGTCCACTAACGTATCTATATGTGGCAAAGGAAAATTATCCTTTGGACTAGCTCTATTCAGATCTCTATAGTCGACACACATTCGTACTTTCCCATCCTTCTTTGGTACTGGGACAATATTTGCTACCCACTCAGGATATTTGGCCACTGTGAGAAACCCAGCATCAAATTGTTTCTTCACTTCTTCTTTAATCTTGAGCAGCATCTCGGGTCTCATTCTTCTCAGTTTCTGTTGTACGGGCTTGCAATCAGGCTTTATTGGTAATTTATGGACAACCAATTCTGTATCCAGCCCTGGCATGTCCTCGTATGACCAAGCAAATACATCCTTGAACTCTTGAAGTAATTCTATCAAGCTTTGCCTCCCTTCAGTAGACAGGGTGGTACCAATCTTTATTTCCTTTCTATCCTCATCTGTACCCAGGTTCAAGATCTCTGTAAGCTCTTCGTGAGGCAGGATCTGCTCATCTTCCTGTTCCACCATCTTTAGTAATTCTGAGGGTGGTTCACATCCCTCATCATCATCACAACCTTCGATTTCCCCTTGACATATGGGCATCTCGAAATCAATCTCCGGGTCAGAGTCATTAGCATTCGTATTATTGATATCTGAGTTCCTGAAAGGATAACGGAAAAGAAGATATATACATATACTATATATATGGGAGAATCTTTTCCCATATAAACAAATAGAAAGAAATAATATATGTGTATATTCAACAAAAATGCATGAGGAAGTGTTTGCCATTCGGGAATTAACAAAACACATCTTTTATTGAAGCAAGTAAAGACACACAACTTAACCCTTACATCAAATCACCTACTGTCCCAGGGTATGAACAATAGGGAAGAGTTCTAGTGTATTACTCTGCAAAAGATTTGTAAACTACAGGCAATTCCTCCGCAGTCCAGTTGTTCAACATAAAGCCCAGTGGCGCAGGGTAGATGCCCATAGCTCTCATTTCTTTGAACTCCTCATTGGTTATGACATTAATGCCCAAGTCCTCCAAGGTATTCTCAACTATCCCTTTACTGCTTTCCAAAGTCCCTTGAAACATATATCCTCCTGATACGAAAATGCTGCTCAATGGCGGGAATGTCATGGGCTCCCAGCTTGGGTCCTCACCAGTCAATCTTGCCTTTCTCAATTCCTGAATCTTCTTGATGCTTCTCATTTTTTCTTTTAAAGTTGGCTGATACCCTAAACCGAACATGTCTCTTTTAGTTACGGGGTAGATTGGGCCCACCAGTCCTTGCAACCGACGTCCAAACCCTTTGCCAGTTTTTGCTCCTCTTCCAAGAGTCAGCTTAAGCCCCATTTTTGGTGCAGTTTGACAATCTAGGCTTCGGGATCTTCTTTCCTTCTGCCACAAACATGGCATTGACGTATTCCAACGATCTGAAAGAACATTCAACAGCTTGCTCTTCCACTTCAACGTATGGAGCCGTAGTAGAAACCGAAGCAATAATGTCTTCTTCAGCATGAATGCATATAAGCCTCCCATCCATTGCAAATTTTATCCTTTGGTGCAACGTTGACGGAACCGCACCGGCCTGATGAATCCAGGGCCTTCCCAATAAACAGTTGTATGTAGGCATGATGTCCATCACAAGAAACTCCACTTCGTATATCGCCGGGCCAATAGTCAAAGGGATATCAATCTTGCCTAGAACTTCTCTCTTCGTTCCATCAAAAGCTCGAACCACACTTTGACAGCTTCTCATCAGGGTGCTGTCCACTGGCAATTTTTTCAGGGTCACCAAGGGCATCACATTTAACGCCGAACCGTTATCTATCAGTACTCTGGATAGAACATGCCCTTTGCACCTAACTGTGATATGTAGGGCCTTATGATTGCCAATCATCCCAGAAGGGATCTCGTCCTCAGAAAAAGATAAAAAATTATCGGCCTGGATGTTGGCAACTAGTCGGTCCAGCTTTTCTGTGGGTATCTCCTTCGGGACAAAGGTTTGGTTTAAAACTTTTAACAGGGCATCGCGATGAGCCTCTGAACTCAGAAGAAGTGATAGGACAGAAATACGGGCAGGCAGCTTGTGCAATTGCTCAACAATACTGTATTCACTGTGTTTCAGAAATTTTAAAAATTCCATCGCTTCATTCTCCGTTACTGGCTCATTGACGATGGGTTCATCTTCTCTTATCTGCACATCGATACTTTTTCCTTTCTCGACAGCAATCTTTTTCTCAGGTTCTTTGTGATAACATCTACCACTCCTGGTCATGTGTCCCACTTCATCTACCTCTTCCTGTTGCTTTGTCACCTCTCCTATTTGACAAGTATACCTCCAGGGTACCTGTTTATTGTCTTTGTACAGGAACGGAGAAGGAGGTGTAATAATCACCTTTGGAGCTACCTTCTCAGCCACTCGATTCTTGGGAGTAATGACGAGGGGACAACTAGCACTATAGACCTCTTTGGATGATCCCTCAGAGGCGTAAACTTCCGCTTCTTCTTTCTCAGCCCCTTCTTTGAAGAACTCGATTTCCTTACTATCCATCATCTCTTGTACCAGCCCTAAGAAATCAGAACACTGTTGTATACTATGTTTTGTGCAATTATGGTAGTGGCACATCTCTTCGTTATTGAAATATTCACGTGGCAGATTAGTCTTTAATAGTCCTACCTTGACCATTTGGCGCCACACCCAAGACATGGGTGACATCACCTCCCTAACATTTTTTACAGTCGTTTTTCCCTTCTCTTCAGCGACTGCATTAATCCCGGCTCCTGCATGGTTTGGCAATGGATTCTGGGCTATGTTTGGCTGTTCACTGTCACCAAAGTTGATGACGTCTTCTTCTCAGAGCTTGGACGACCTTTTTGAAAGCGGGACAATTTTCAATAGAATGTCCGGAAACCCCTGCATGGTATTCGCACTTAGCACTAGCATCATACCACTTGGGATACGGGGGTTGTATAGGGTCCACATGATAAGGTGAGACTACATGTCGATCATATAATTCGTGGAATAACTCCTTATAAGTCATGGGAATCGGATCAAATTGAGGCCTCTCTCTCCTTGGATCTCTTGCCCCCTGCCTATTGTCAATTTGGGGTGATGCTACCGTTCCCTGTGGTCGGGACACTGTGATATTATGGGAATCATACTGCCTTATTTTGTTGACTTCGTTTTCCTTCTTCCTCATCGGTTGTTTCTTGCTGGAATCTCCTCCCTCAAGCTTCCCGCTTTTGATCGCCATTTCAATCATTTCTCCCGCCGTAACTATATCAGCAAAACTTCGAGAAGGATTACCAACAAAATGTGAGAAAAATGGAGCCTTCAAGGTATTAACAAAAAGTAGGTTCGTTTCTTCTTCTACCAACGGTGGGTGGACTTGTACTGCTATCTCTCTCCACCTCTGAGCATATTGTCTGAAACTTTCACTATGCTTCTTCTCCATTGCTTGCAGCACCATTCTGTTAGGCCTGACGTCCTTCACATGCTACTGGTCGAGAAAAGATTTGGCCAGGTCTTTCCATGTCCTGACATCAACTCTCCTTAGTTGATTATACCATCGCAATGCTGAGCCTACTAAGCTTTCCTGGAAACAGTGGATCAACAGCTGGTCGTCCCCTACGTAACCAGTCATTTTCCTGCAGAACATTGTGATATGGGCAGAAGGGCATTGGGTACCGTCGTATTTCTCGAAGTCAGGGGTTTTGAACTTGGGAGGTAGGACCAGATCAGGGACTAAACTCAGTTCCTTAGCGTCGAGACCATACAAGCTGGTATCTTCTTTCATAGCTTGTACTTCATTTGCTAGCTGCTTATATCGCTCCTGCAACAACTTGTTTTCGCTCTTCTTTGCTTCTTCATCAAGGTCCGGGACCTGGTGATATGGGCTTTCTTCGGGATGCGAACAAGATCCAGGTTGCGGATTCACTGCAATGCCGTCAGGATTTATGTGTACTTTGGTATGGACAGATGTTCCTTGGATATTCGGAGACTGTACCGGGGTAAACCCTGGGGGGTAAAGTGGTTCTTCACTTGTTTGCTCATGGGCCTTTCCGTGCTCTGGATTTCTCCCTCCCAGCATATTTGCCAACTTAGACAACATATCCTCTTGAGCCTTAAGCATCTCTTCTTGCATTTTCCTCAGATCATCTTGCAACTGCAATTGAGTTCTTTCTATTTGAGCAATCTTATCATCCATGGCCTTCCTGGTGTTATAGTGATGCTTGAAATTTCCCAGTATTCTGTAATGTATCCCTTATTGTTAATTTTAATGCTTTGAGGATGAATGCAAATTATGTAAAGTGCGATAAAAATGCAATACAAAACTTAACGCGCAAATAAAATGCAAATGCATACAGAAAGGCATTGATTCATAAGACGCGATCAGTCTTAGAACAACTTTCATTTAGGACCAAAAGCATCATTTTTACAAGAAAAGTCCACTACAGAAATGGCCTAGCTCTCATGTTCAGCTCTACTATTTGATTGACAAGCCAATCGACCCTCTTTCCTACGCCTGATGCTGGATTGGCATAGCTCTGGATGACTTTTGCTTGGAGGTCCATCTCCCAACTGCCTCGCAACGCCACTTAACTGATTCATGGTCTCTCGGATCACGTGATTCACGTTTGTCTTCCAGTCTCTAAAGTGATCGTTTGAGTTTTGCCATTGCAGTCTGGTGCCTTGGACGGTGCGCTCGAGACCAGCGATTTGTGTCTGGCAGCTTCGTAAGGCAGCCTCTAAATCATGAATCTTCTTTTGCAAAGCAGCGTTCTCCTCGAGGCTAACCCTTTGATCCACTTGGCAACGCTGACTGTTTCTGCAGATAAGGAACTTTCAAGCTGCATAACGTAGGCACTGTACTCTTCATTCTTTGCCTTGGCTCGAGCTAACTCTTCCTCATGCCTTGATTCCATTTCGTGCATCTCTTGATTGAGTACCTCTATCCGTTCGTTCTTTGCTCCGCACCTCTGCATCCAGAGGAATACTTCATCCTGTTTGCCTTGGAGCACATTCTCCCGATGCTGCCTTTCTAATTTTAGCTCTTCTTTGCTTTGCCTCTTCTCAGTTTCGAGCTCGTCGATTCTTTGCTTTCTAACCTCAAGTTCAAGTTGCATGTTATTTGCCTTCATTCTGAGTTCTTCAATATTAGCATGCAATTCTTCTTCTCGCTTCTTGCTCAAGGTGTACCTTTGTCTTAACTCTTTAGCCTCTGTCCTTTCGCTCTTCAGTGCCCTAACCCAGGACCTTCTCTCGGACTCAAGTTCTTGATTTCTTTTCTTCTTCTCTGTCTCTAATTCTCTGACTCGGTGCTCTCTCTCGGCTCTGACGTCTCTAACTCGACGATCCCTCTCAGCCCGGAGCTCTAACCGCCACTGCTCTGAAGTTCTCCCGAGGCCAGCAATTGCCCGTGCTCGACTCATCTTTTGGTAATCACTCTGTAAACTAGTGAGATTGGCCTCCACTTCATCCTTTCTCTTGCGCATAAGCTCAAACTGTGTATTATAGAATCCCCTATCGATGTCCAACATGAAATTCTTTTGTCTCAGGGCCTCACACTCCGCTTCCTTCCTGGCGATTTCCGCTTCGAATTCACTCTTCAGTATCTCTAACTTAGACGGTACGTATTTAAACTGTACTTCCAAAGGAATTGTTTGGTCGCGATCCGCCAACGGAAGGATATCATTCTTTCGCACCGCCCTCCATGCCACGTAATCTGGTGTCAGCATGACCTCAGCCGCTATGAAATCAGTTCTAAAGGTTGACTTCCACGCCTCTGACATTGCACGAGCAGTCTTCTTGTAATGATCTCCACAGTACACAAATTCAGATGCCTTCAGACCGGATGTAGCTGGGACGAATTGGCGTGCCCCAAATTGCCTTAGTACCATCAGTGGCGCATAACCTACTCCACCCCATAACCCTAATAGGGTTACCCAATCAGAATCCCCGCATTTGTACAACACATCCACAAAAGCTAACCAGGGGACACGCCACACTATATCATGTTCCTGTAAATTTCTGAAGAGTGAAACCCAATCTTTCCTGGTGAGATGCTCTGGCCACTCTTTAGTGAGGAAATCTTTTAAGGGTGAATAGGCCGTAGAAAACCGTCGACTATACTCTCGGTCTATTTTCCAGAAGTGACTGCGTATCCAAACAGTAAGCAGCTGGACACACCCGGTGAAGCGGCTACTCTCAGCTCTTCTGCAACTGCTAAGTGCTCTGAATGTTTCAGCCAAAACCGTAGGAACAGGGTTTACCTTCCTTTCCAAACGCTCGAATAAATCGACCACTGCAGCTTCCACGTGATAAAGAACTTTCGGGAAAATCATCAAACCATAAATTCCCAAGGCGAACATCTCCATGCTCTTCTCGATATCGCTATGCTTGACGATAAGCTCCTTGAGGCATGACCAAGGGAAGCAATCGGACCTCCCTTCTTTTGGATTCGATCAGCAACCCACTTCTCTCCCATCCCAGTGATCCTTGCGAGCTTGCTCTTAAAGGATTGGGTCCTTGAGTCTTTTGAGTAGATACGGTCCAAGTGTATCGTCTCGAAATGAAACAAGGAGGTGTATTCTTCTAACGTGGGAGTCATGTCTTCCTTGTTGAAAGTGAAGCAGCTATATGCGGGATTCCAAAACTGGACGAGAGCTTTGATTAGGGGTTCGTTTACTTTCACGTACAACAGAAGGGCGATGTCACCATACTTTTGCCAGAAAGAGTATTTCACCTCAGAATTCCAACTTTCCCAAATTTCGCGTAACTCTTGCAAATCGTTTTGCTTTAGACTGACCGGAGCAACCTCTGGTAGTACTGATATGTAATCTTCAGTCAAACTGTCGCCTTTCTTCCTCTGAGTTTCCTCGGACCACGACCTCACTTCTGCGTTATCCACTTCCTTGTTATGAAAGCTCTTGTCCATTTTATGACCGCCTTCTACTTTTATGACCACCTTGTGAATCAACACCTTTCTTCATGAATGATGATGCAATGCAGCGGTAATAAATAAAACACAACAAAATAAAACTGTGTTAGTATATACAATGAATAGTCAAACAAACAACATGAAGATGAAAATATATACATCCTAAACCTAATTCACATGGTATCTACCCAACATGGCGTCTACCGAATCATGCTTTAGTAGATCCTACCCGACATGATATTACCCATGTTTTGTTACTCATAAAAAATCCTAACCGCATGGTATCTAATTCACATGCATGTTTGAAAATAAACCTAACCACATGATCTCTAGTTCGCATACTTTTTGCAAAAAAAAAAAAAATAAATAAATAAATCGAGGGAAAAGTTAGAATGAGTTTCCCCTTTGTGTCTGTGGACAGAGATTCAACATAAGATGGGCAGAGTTTCAGTATTTCTAAAAGGGTCCTCGAATTGTCCTTTGCTGGTGCCCCCTTGGGCTTGCCAGACCCTCGATCCTCGCCCATTATAGGCTTAAAACGGATCAAGTTCAATTTCGAGAGGATACATTTCCCTATGTCCATGCGAGGAAACTCAATGTTTCACTCGTAAACATAAAGCATGTACCCCAGAGGTTACTAGCTAAAGCCCATGCGGAGAAAAATAATTTTTCTCACGTAAGCGTAGCTTTCACCCCTACTTAATAGGACAGAGCACAGTAGAAGGCTCTAGAAAAAGTTATAGACAATGGGGAAACTCATAATCCTTTGCCTCGATCAAAAACAACAAAGTGAATGTCAGAAAACTGAAACATGTAGATCACACGTTAGTACAACTATTTATTATAACCAAATCACAAAAAATGAAAATGAAATTCCAACAAACAAGGGATCAAAATCAAATTAAAGTGAACTTACAACTTTCGTTTGCAAAGACAATTAATTAATCGACTATAGGCCTGACTCTCTAAAAACAGTTCCCAGTGGAGTCGCCAAGCTGTCGAAACTATTTTTAAACGGGGGCGAGATTTGGAAAACCGCGTCATTTTTAATTATTCTCTTTTCAATTGAATTTTTAATTAAAAAAACGATGCAATTTTAGAAAACCTCTCGTTTCGAAAAATTTGGGATTCCTTTTAAATAAGTAAAAATGTAGGTTTGAGGAGTCGCCACCAATCTTTGATTAGGGTGTGATTGGGCACCCAAAAACGTTGTCATTTAAAAAAAAAAAAAATTTTTAATTAAAACGACAAATTTACGGTCTACGTTACCAAAATCCAAGTTCGGGAGTCGGTTACGTGTGGGGAAGGATTAGCACCCCCACAACGCCCTAAATCGGTACCTAGTCGATTAATTATTGTCTTTGCAACGAATTTCACAAATTCAAATTTAATTTGATTAATGATCCCTTTAAAACAAACATGCAAATTTGCAACATTCAAAGCAACAAAATAGATTTAATTTAAAATTACCAAGTCATTAGAAAGATAAAGAATATTCGATTATTTAAAAATATCGAGATCAGATCTTTAGTTCAGTTCTAACGACCTTTTCTCGAAAAGTTTAAATAGTCGAATATTTCCTTTTCTTTCGCTCCCAAATTTTACAAGGATATATCCGAATTTAATTAGGCGTTACTGACGGGATACCATTTTAATTTAAAATCGTCAAAACAACTTTCCCGTAAGTTAAGAAAAGCCATTCTGACGGTTTTAAATTAAAGGATATTGCACTTAATCCGGTTATGTGATTAGATCGAGTTATGCACATGAGGCTATCATACGAATTATGCTAAATGAATGTCATACAAAGAGTAACTAAATAAATATTATGATTCAAATCTCATGCAACGTGAAATAAATAAAAAGAATAAATAAAAAAACTATATACATATATTTTAATTAAAAAAAATACAAACCTCGCATGTTAACATACGATGTACAAACATGACTTAAATATATTAATAAAAACATGACATGCAACATTACAAAATTTGAATACATAGATATACATATACTAAAGGAGTGACTAAATATGAATAAAACCAAAATTGAGCATACCAATTAACAGGTTAAACAAGGGCTAAAATAAAAAGAAAAAAAACATGCTCCTTTCCTAAACATTTCATTTCAAGGTACTGCAAACATAATACGACCAAAGCTTTACATAGGATCAAAATGGATATTTCCAAAATTACATATCCAATGTATAACAATCACGAAAACAACCCTTGCATGATTCTGGACTGAAATGTAAAACGCTGGAAATTACGAGGCGAAATCAAAATATCAATAAAGCTCGGCTTAAGGATCAAAACGAAATGAACAAAACTGGGATGGCCACGCTCACAATTAACCCCCCCCAGCAAAACGCGGGCGTTTTTGGATCTGCACAAAACTACGCCGTTTCACGGCCACCTAAACGACGCCGTTTTGGCGTTATAACAAACCAAATGGTAGATTTTTAACCCTAATCTCATTTCTTCTTCAACCTCACCAAACCCGCCGTTTCACTCTCATCCTCTCTCTCTCGATTCTTCATCTGGTTCAACCGAGACCTCGCCCTCACCACTCAACGCCACCGGCTGGCCACCAGTCCTCGGTGGTCACCATACCCCGACGACCACCTAGACCAACTGGTCAACCCAAACAAGCCTAAACTATAGACAACCCCCACCACTCTTCTCAAACTCCCTCTGCAACCCCGAAAACCAAAGCCTCCATCGCCAGAAAACCCAAAGATCTCCACGGCCGCCGTCTAAGACCGAGACAAAACCCTACCAGAAAACTTCAACCCCATCACGAGACTAACACCAGACCTCCGAAAACCCCAACGAAGACCCCGATGAAAGCCTCCTCTCCTTTCTAGCCTTAAACCTTCACTCTTACGAAACCCACAACCCAAATATCACAACCACGAAGCCCATTGCCAACCACCGTGGCCAACAGACTCCGTTAAGGAGTTAAAACTGTACCCCAAACCCCGAACATGACCAACTTACCGAGAACTAGCCCCCATAGACCCCGATGAAACCAAACACTGAAACAAAAGCATAATCGATAGCTTACCCTTGGTGACCCAACGGGTTCGACTTTCAAATGGTGGTGATGGTTACTCTTCACTCAAGGAGGTGAGGGTTTCGTTTTTCCTTTTGTTGTTTTTGCTCTCCGATTGCTGATCGTTTTTGGTTCCAGTCTCCTTTGGTTGTTTTCTCTTCTTCTTTTTTGTGTGTTTTCCCTTTCTGTTTTTTTTCCTCTCGCTGATGATCCTTGATGGTTTTTTTTTTTTTTGAACCTTGGTCACCCTATATCTGTTTTTTTTGTTGTTGTTTTCTCTCCTCGATTTCTCGTGCCTCTCGTTCTGCTTCTTGTTTCGTGTGTTTGCAGGGCACTGGTGAGAGCAGATCACGGGCGGCAGCTGTGGGGAGCCGAGCTATTGTCCGGTTGGCGTGCGTGGTCTGGCAGCAGAGTTGGCTTCACGTGAGACTGCAGCTGGCTCGGGATGCTTGGGACGTTGTGAGCCGTTGGATCCTGATGCCAGATCCAACGGTGGTAGCTTGACGGCGCTGGAACCCTGACCAGAAACCCTAGTGGTCTTTGATCTGGACCGTTGGATGAGAAGCAGATCCAACGGTCCAGGACAAGCGGCGGCTGGATCCCTAAGTTGGAAACCCTAACGGTTTTAGGGTTCTTCAAACAGGCTTGAACATCTAAGCCTGATTATTTTGATTTTT